>NC_089685.1:20265000-20867000 GCF_031753505.1 Anomalospiza imberbis
AGTAAACAATCAGAAAGATCACCTATGTTATTGGAAACTGGTAGCAATATGGACTCAGTGATTCCTGAAACAAGGTCAAGAAATTTTTCTCTTGCATGCTGAAACACAGTGTTGTTATTGGAGAGTAGAGTTTCCCCTGAACTGTCTATGAAAGCTATAAGAAATCACTAAGTTTCTGTAGAAATCAACCCTTTTTACTTGACAGGTAAAATGTAAAGATTTCAATCAGCACCCTCTGTCAGGAAGAAATATAAATATAATCTCTGAGTGTGTGTTCATTTGGTGATTAGTGATTTAGAATATTCAATGACAGCTTCTTAAATAACTAAGACAACTCATTTAAGAATGTCATAATAACAATTAAAAGTGATCTGTATATATTCTCCGCTACATACTCTCTGCTGTCAAAGCAGAGGTGTGTGACAGTACCTGATTCCAAAGAGCCACATCATGAACATAAGGTAAGTGTAAAACTGTGGATCCACGGCTCAATGCAGTGCTGTGGCTAGGCTGGGTTCTCAGTTGCCATAGATGAAGTAGGTCTGGGGAGCTTGGTCCAGCTGAGCCAGAGTGTGGTGCTTGACAACAGGCCTCAGAATGTTGTTTAAAAATGTACTTAAAATATAAAGTAACAGGTAATTGTGTTATACTCTTTCATGCATTATTGAGCATGTAAGCCTGTACAAAGCATGTTTCAAAACACATAAGTAATGTTACTTTTGGCTGTGCTGTTGTATCTCAGATTAGCACCTTGCCTTGTCTGCTTGCTTGGTAAACTAAGAATTATTTGAAGTGTGGATATTTACTGTGTTAAAATTCTTTTTTTATCTTTTCAATTTTTCCTAGGAGGTGTTTGCATTGCTCAGTCACTCAAAATTCCTCGGGAACCAAGACCAGGAGAATTTGAGAAGATCATTAAGCGCTTGTTGGAAACTCCAAATGCTCGAGCAGTGATCATGTTTGCGAACGAAGATGATATTAGGTGCCAGTTTCCTAATTTTTTGTTTTGAAGATGTTCCTCTTGACAAAGATGCTCGGTTGGCTGGTGAAAAATAGACTAACAAAGAAGTTTCAGATTAAATTCTATGTAAAAATTCTTGGAAATCTGATGATAAGAAATTGAATTATAGAGTGGGCTGGCCCTTTATTCTGTATAGTTCCAGACTTCTCCTAGATCCTAGGAGTGCAGTGCCAATAGACAGTTATTTGGCAACTAAAAAGGAAGAAGCCAATAAGAATGCTAGAAAAATATGGCTAAAGATAAAACAAATTAACTTGTGTATTATTCTATCTTGAGTTCATTACAGCTATTGTTGAATTTGCCTTAGACTGTGAAAACTATAGATTAATTAATTATTGTAAGCTTATGCATAGCCAAAATAAACACTGGGCTTCTTAAGTTCTTTGTAAATAGAATTTGTTTAATTGGTCATTTATTTGTTTGCAGGAGAGTACTGGAAGCAGCCAAAAAAGCTAATCAGTCTGGACATTTCCTCTGGATTGGGTCAGACAGCTGGGGGTCAAAAATTTCACCAGTCCAGCAGCAGGAGGAGATTGCAGAAGGAGCAGTAACCATTCTACCCAAAAGAACATCCATAGATGGTAAGGATGCATGTGGCACAAACATTTCATTTTCTGTCGAAGTTCAAGTACTTCAGGTCTCTTTAAAAATAATTTAAAAATCATGTAGTCTTTGATTACAGGGAATTTAGGAAAAGATTTCCAACCAGCTGAGTTGGCCTGATCAAAAAATAATTTAATATATCTGTTGAGATTAGGAGATGCTGCATCTGCAATTAGGCAATCTTGTAATTTTCTAATAATGAGCTCTAATAATAACACTTGGAGTTGAGAGCTTCTTAACCATAGCTTGGTCATTCTTTGGGACAAATAATTATTGGATGAATGATAATGAATCAGATTATTCTCTGGGGAGGAAATTGATCTGTGCCCCACTTTCCACTCCTAACCTTACTTTAAGAAGATACTGTATTAAGAAAGATTCTTACTTGGTGGATGAAGTGGGAGTTGGTTTGCAGTACCTTATTCCTGTGAGGGTACTGGATATAATATCATCTCTTATGTCTGGGTCAATGTGCTATACTGGTAATTGATTAGGAAAAATGAACACTATTGATGTTACAAAGAGAATTTAGCCACAGGGAAATACTTGTAAGGAGCTAATCCAGATGGGATGTGTTAATCATGATTTCATTATGACAGCTGGATTGCAGGGGTAAGGCTGGTGATCATCAGGTTTAAGTAGGAATCTTTAGCTTCTCAACTGGTGTCATTAGCTATGTAAATAGAAGCAGAATTATAGGTGTCCTGGACATCCTCTTCAATAAAAAGCTACCCCATGATTTCATGTGACCTTGAAAAGAAATCTAATCCTTAGATGCTATTGTGCTCATGAAATAGTTTGTGTCTAAAGTTTTTCTTGTTCTTATATTTATAAAAAAATCTGATATCTTCTTTAAATTTATATTTTTATGCTATTTTTATACCTATGATATTTTAATGCTTCTTTCACTTCTCTTCAATATAGGATTTGATAGATATTTTCGGAGCAGAACACTTGCTAACAATCGAAGAAATGTCTGGTTTGCAGAATTTTGGGAGGAGAATTTTGGATGCAAGTTAGGATCACATGGAAAAAGAAATAGCAATATCAAGAAATGCACAGGTAACTGTGAAAATAAAACATTATCTGTAAATTGTTTATAGGAGTGATGGAAAGGAGCTGCTTTCTTTTCATCACTTTTCTGTCTCACTTCAGTTCTCCAATGCATATTTCTGAGTTGTAAGGAAAGTGTGACTTTTTTTCTTAAACCTGAAGAAAAAATTCATGGACAATGTATGAGAAATTTAGTAGTTAATTTGCACAAATACAATGGTGGTACAGATTTTATTAAAAGGCAGTGGCACTGGTTCAATTCTATTTATGTTTTCAATGATTTCTTGTCTCACCCCATCTGTAGTTGTCAGTATGATTTTTTTAAGCAAGTGTGTGCATTGTGGTAATTTTCATATTGTTAACCCTGAAGAATATACAGTGAAAATTAAATTTATGTTTAAACTATTGAGGTCTTGATGATAGGTCAAGTCTTGAACTCCTTATTTAGTTTACAAACTGTGTTTGAGGATGAAGGAAAAAGCAAATTAATATGTTCTTACTACTTGTCCCCATGGGTAAAAGAAGGATCCTGTATCATATTATAAAACTGAAAGCCTCTATAAACTTTGAGCAAAAACTTGAAGTAATTGTCATTAGATTTTGCCAACGTGCTTGCTCAGGCATCATACCCAGATGCAATTGTCGACACCTAATACAGCAGACACATCAGCAGCTGACTTTGATCTTCTCTATGAGATGTTGTTTTCTTGCTGTTACTTGAAAAGTTTATTAGAGTGTTACTTTCTGTGGCTACAGCAGATTGCTTATGTTACCTCTTGTGTAGACACTTTTACCTAATGTCAGGGCTCCTTGTGTCATTTCCTTAATTACTGACACCACTCCCGGCATTGCTGGCTGTGACCATCATCTCTGTGAGTAGTGCCAGCAGCACTACACAATTTTTCTGCACTACATACATAAGTTGTCTGTGATGTGCCTTGATTTTCCTGGCAGTCTCATTCATCAAATAATATTTTCCCCATGGAACGTTAGCTTTGTTTTTTTCACTAGCTGTCCCAAGATTTCTGGCTGCTTTTTCACGTAGCCTTTGTTAGAAGGGTGCCCTTCCAAACTTTCTGCATGCCAGCACCCCACTTGTCCTGGGCTTGTCAGACAGAAGCACTGTGAAGTCTCCAAGAACAAGGATTCCTGCACTTTCTGGACCATCAGATTTATTGTATGTGTATTGCGCCATCAATTCAAACATTTACTGCACTGGGCTTCAGAAGTCAGATACAACTCACACAGAAATATCAGAGCCATGCATTCACTCTGTTATTTCAGCAATACCTTGTCTTCTGCCTTTTACCACATATTTCACCAAAAAAGGGGTACTATTCAGTTCCTCAGTGAGCTAAATGATAGCTCATTACTCTAATCCTTTACTCCTTGGCCTTGGTTCATATAGCAGTAAATCACAACTGGATAGTTACCCACATGTGGAAAGGGATTATTTCGTTATTGGTGTTTTAAGTGGATAATAGATGAGTTTTTTTAAATTCTTCAGGTGGAATGACTGGTGTATGTGTTGCAGTTTAAAAAGCTCTAAATGTTACCACAGACGGTTGTATGACTTATCTCAGCCTCATCACATCTGCCAAATTGAATTACCAAAAGTAGTGTATGAAATGCATAGGCTGTATCTTGATCCAAAATAATCTCTAATTTGAAACAGATATCCGTATATTTTATGAAATAAAAAAAAAAATCTGGTATGTTCTCTGAACCTGAAAATAGAAGGAAAACATATTTCTTGTGCCCAGAAAATTAACATGTCCCAGTGATGAGACAAAGACATGAGAGGTTTCATATCACAGTTGCATGTGCATTTTAACTGGCAGGGAAAAAAACAATGAATTCTTTTGCAAAGTACCTATGAGTGATAGAACTCTTCATTAAAACCACTTAAAAGTGGCTTGACAATTGAATAGAAGCAGATCTGAAACAAACTGGCAATTCATCATGATCCCTTCTCATGGATTGTGTTTATCTAACTCAAATTTGAAGGGTTGAGCTGTAGCAGCGCGCGCTGGGCGTGGGGTGTGCTGGGCGGTGGCACCAGGGGTGCAACCGTCCCCCTGCGAGCTCTGCTGCTCCCAGTTATCGGCAGGTCCGGCGCAGGGACAGATAATGAGGACACGGGTCTTGGGGTGGAACGAGGTGGATTTATTCTTGGACTCCAAGACACCCGAGATTCCCAAGACCAGACTCAGGGCGTGAACAGAAATTTTATACAATAACTTAGGAGGAGTGGTCTAGGAAAGTAAACCAATGAGAATATGGTAAGGTAGGAGTCTAAGGTGGGGCAAATAGTTTACAAACCTATCAGGGAAAACAGGGGAGGGGAATAACACAAAGTAATGAATGGGGTGTTGAGTGCAACAAGAGAGACATAGAACTCTCTGGAAAAAGGGTTAGGGATAGGGAGGATTAACAAGGAACATTTTGGAGAAAGGGGTGGGGAAAGGGAGGACTGACAACTTGGAATGGAGGGGGTTAGGGAAGGCCTTGGGAAGATTGGCAGCTCAGGAGAGGAGGGGATTAAGGAGGAGAACAGGGGGCAAAAATGAATTTAAACAAAACACACTACAACATTGTGTAACAAAAATACCCAAAATATGATAATTTTAAGTAAACTCAATCAAGAGATGGTGGTGGTAGTAGTAAGTTCAAAATAAACCTCCTGTGATTTATGGAAAATGATAGGTAGAGAATGGGGGAATGACTCCCAGCCCAATTTAGACTCAGAAATGATATCTTGACACACCCAAGTTAATTTGTTGGGGCCTCATGCACAAAAGAGAGGCAGCAATGAAATCCTGGCTGGTTCTTCATACCATAGCCCTCAAAACAGTTGAGTGTGTGCTATGATCTTCTATGTCTGCTAAAAATTGAAGAATAACCTACCCATGAATTTATCTTTTCCTTGAGAAGCCAAAGGCATTACCTCATGGCCAAGTCTGCTCTGAAACAATAGTGGTAAGTGAAAAAAAAAGAATGAATCCCCAAATTTTAATAAGAATATAAGAGCTATTACATTTAGTTGTTTATAACTTAATATTGAAAACTTTGAACTTTGGCCTATCCCCATTGCCATTTTTCCTTGCAATGGGCTTTCTCTGATATTTTGTGTGTAGTGTCTTAGTCCTGATTTTCAGCTCAATTCTTAAAAGGCATGTGCAAGTGGCCAAGCATAGGAATGGGTTGCCCACAGAGGCTGTGGAGTCTCCCTCACTGAAGATATTCAGGAATTGTCTGGATGCAGTCCTGTGCCATGTGCTCTGGGATGACCCTGCCTGAGCAGGGAGGTTGGACCAGATGGTCCGCTGTGGTCTCTTCTAACCTGATCCATTCTGTAATTCTGTGCTTCTGTATTCCCATCTTTAGTTCAGAACTTGAAGACTGAATGTAAAACACCATTTATTCTAATTTTCCTGTATTTTTATCTGGGCTCTGCAGAAAATAAGATGCTGTTTTTGTTTTGCCTTTGAATCCAATTTGTAAATCACTGTCTGTATAAGTCTTGAAGATGTGTCTGGATGTGGCACTTCGGGATATGGTTTAGAGGTGAATATGTTGGTACCACATTGACAGTTGGTCTAGATAATCCTGAAGGTCTCTTCCAACTTTGATGATTCTGTGATTCTGTGATGTTGTGATGTCAGTAGGCAGTAGTACACTAAAAGAAATCCAAAAGCTCAAGATACAGGCACAATCTGAAAATCTCTCTCTCCAATGATATTAAAAGGCAAACTGATAAGTATAAAGTTTTCTCAGGCTTGAGATGTAGTTTATTATGCCTTACTGTTTATCTTACTTAGGAGGTACTTGAATCTTTTTCTCATATAACATTTGTAATTCCCAACAACAAAACTGATATCCCTGTTCTCTATTTAGTCAAGTTACTCATAGCTATAAATTTTGCTGCCTGCAGTGAGGATGCTACTGGCCTAATCCAATTTCAAGCATTTTTTTTCCCTATGAAGACACTAGAAAATGCTTAATAGTGAAAAACCTTTCTCTCTTTTATTTTTCATGTAAAATCAGTCTTTTAAGCACTGGAATTATGAAAGGAATTTATCTTCCTTTAAGATTAGGAATTACACAAGGGCACAAGCCTTCTTACCTTTTCTTTTCTTATACATTACTGTCTATTGCAGTCTAGCATTGTAATAATTTGAACAGTTTATTTGAATCCTGTAATTCTGTTTATTTGTAGTTGCTGTTGCTTCTTATTCCTATAAGAATTTGTGCTTTGGAGATACATAAAGTAATAAGTTTCCTTTGAATTTGCCTGTTTGTTTCTTTTCTGATTTTTGCCATTTTACAGAAGGCAATGATTCACCTAAAGTTTGAAAAAGTAATTTTTTTACCTCTATTGATTTGAAGCTAGCTCTGCATGTTTCTGAATGTGAGTGTACATTGATCAAATCCTCAGTATTAAAATAGTTCATTGAAAAATATTAGAGATTTCTTGTTCTGATTTTCCTGGAATTAAAAAAAAATATCAAATTTGGCTTAGTAAGCCAAATTTTTTGAACTTATGAAACAATAATTCAGTGTCTAATCTTAAAATATTTTACTTGAGGAAAAGAAAGGCCTTTGCAGAGAAAACTCATTCATCTTACTACAGCAAAATGGAAAAGAAAGGAGCACCACCAAGAATAAACCATACCTACATATCTAAATAAACCATATTTACAGGTTAAAAGAAGCCTTACTTTACATATTTATTCAAGGTGTAGGTTTTCTATGTTCAATAAAAGTGTCTTTAGTGAGACATGATCCTTTCAGGGGTCTTCAGTAATTTTTTTCTAGCACTGGGTTCTCTGTGGGGAGGAGAAGTGACGAGATGGAAAGATTTTCACTCATCCCTTTGCCCCAACAGAAAAATGTAAAGGCAGAGACAGTATTCTTTCATCTTTTGATTCCTATTGATTCTTCAAGAGGAAGGGCTTGCCTGGTGGTTTCAGGAGATGGCAGATGCTATGCCTATTGCTCTACTTTAAATTTAACATCCTATATGGAATTTTTCCATATCCTCAGCTTCCCAGTTGGCTCTACCAGGGGACCAGTTTTTGGTAGCTGAAGATTAGCATTACTTAGAAATAATGTGAACTGACCAGACTTATTCTTATCTCTGACTCTTGGTTGTTGAGCTATTACTTGTCAGTCCCACCTTAATGTAGATTTCTAGATCTTGTCTTCCTTAATAAGGCTACAAAAGGATGAATACAAATATTTGAAAATCAAGCAAAGATAAAAAGATATTGCAGAATACTCTTTCAATTATTGTGTTGAATAGAGATAATATACAACATCACTTTTTCAGAAAAGCAGAAGAGTAATAGTAAAAGAAAGCAGCATTAATGATGAAGTGTAAAGAGAGAAGGGTAAGAATTAAATGAAATCTACTTAGATTTGCTTCCATGAAACTCACAGACTGCTAATATTTGATTTCAAGCTAACAAAAATTTTGGAAGTCCTCTTTTTGTGTTTGTATGTATTTGTGTGTGCTTATACAAGTAGATAGGTGTTTGTGTTTGTATGCTTAAGCATATAGAAGTGTAACATGAAATGAAGTTGCTTACTATATCATGTTTTAATGGGAAAAAACATAGCTTCATCTTCAAATCTGACAAAAGAAGTCACAATTCCATTGAGATTTGTTCTGGATTTTGCCCACAGAATCCCTTGAAGGCATCCATTATGGTCTTTGAACAGCAAAATGGGGTCCTTTAATAAAACATCAATGTAATGTGGCACTTTCATAAAACCTCAAAAAAAAAAGTTAATTATAAATTTTTTCCATGTACATCTCCACAGAAGTCTTTCTCCTGTTTTGTATGGTTAGAATTCTAACTACTCTGCAAACCTAATCAGCCTTTAACTGCCTATAATGTCTGACTGTGCTGCTAAAAATAAAGATGGAAGAGTTTCCAAAAGTATAGAGACCTGCATTAATTAGCCTAATTTCAATTTGCTCCATCAAAATGAGCTGTTTATTTCACTGAAAAAAAGATCATGGTGCAGTATAATAAAAACCATGCATACCTAGGAACTTTTCAGTGGTATTATTTATTTTCTTAACTAACCTCTTTGAAATTACAGTTGCCCCTAAAAATATTAATAAAAAGAAGTAAATTTACCCATGTGTGTATGCAGTCACATTCTGAAAAGTTTATAGGACAAATTGAAAATCAGAATGTGAATCTTTTAGAGGCACAATGACTTGCTATATTGTTTGAGTAATGGTTCCATTACCATCAAATCACTCCTGAAGTAGTTTCTTTTCTTGATGAGACCTACAGAAAATTAAGAAAACCAGCACAGATGCAGTTGAGATACATGAATTTAGCATAATTCTCAAGAAGCACCAAGGCTCAATAGGGATTCTTTTAGAGTACACAGAAATAGCTGTTGCTCTCCCTCTTTGTGATTTGTGAGTTGTAACTGGGGTGTTTAGGCATGTGAGTAAGAAAGGGAAATTCTTTTTCTTTTGTTGTTGCTTGCCATTTTCTTGATTCCCATTTGAAATGTATCTTCTGCACAAACCCAAAATAAGTTTTGACATGTTATTTATATTTCTGAAATGTCTATTGCTGTTTTGTGTGAGTCCAGTAATCTGACATATAAATCATGGTAGTTGGATTTGCAGCATTAGCAGGAGCCAAGCTGACTGTGGAATCTTTGCTACCAATCACATTCATTGGACACAAAAGACTCTGAGGGAATATGGAGTGACTTGCTAATAAATTGTTGATGCAAAAGTTCCGACAGAATAGTATTTCCTCTATTAGTTAGTACTTGATTTACAGGACATAAGCACTTAAAAAATATGAGAAAAAGGGAAAAGCAAATGGTAAAACAAAATAAATTCTTTATCTTTCTATTGAACTCCATACTGAACTCCATATTGATTAACTGTTTGATAGTAAAATAGATTTCAACTTATTTTGATCTTAGTTACCACCAACACCAGAAGTAAACCTATATATTTTAATAATTATATTAATTTTATTATATATTTAGTAAGCGTAAATGAAGTTATTTCATCATTACATCAAGTAGCAATGGAAATACCTAGGATTGCTTCTATATCATGAACATTTTCAATACATTGAGTAATTATTCACCCATAAAATATCCCTGATTTATAAGTGATTGCTCATCTTTTGTGGAAGGGAGTTCAGACTGGTCACCTGTAAACAGATGTAGATGCTTTTAAATCTACCAAGTAGAATTTTATTGCAAAAGTAGCCCATGAAAAATCAATGGGACATACACAATGATCTTTAGTATAATTTAGTGTAGGAAAGGAGGTCAGAATTTGGCTTTCAATGGTTAAGTGTGGCCATTAAATGTGCCAATTATAGTTCAGTATTTCCAGAATATTATTTGTATCCAATATTTAAGTTAGGTGTTTTTGTATGACGGGCTCTTATGAAAGGTCAGGTAGAAGCACAGGTGTCCTTAATTTGTGTTAAAATCAGTGTACAGGGGACAAAAGATGTATTTGTTATACTGAGTTCACATTGGTTTAACTGCATGACTGGGTATAATGATTTGGACTCTGGACTAATGCATATTTAGGGCTTGCAGGCTTGAACTTGGAAGGAGCTCATGAGAAAGGATTTACTTAATTCTCCAACTTCTGGCAGGCCACCTCCATATATCTCAGTAAACTGCTTAGAGTGGTATGACTTACCCTGTGGGGTTGCCCATTTCTCTTTACAGATTGCAAAGAGTCCTAGGTGACTAAATTGGATCAGGTGTCCCAGTTTTAGATTGCTCAAACCAACTGAAATGGCTCCCATTCCATGGTTGCTCTGATCATCTCTTTCTCAACAAAACAATCTTCCTTCCCAATTCCTGTAAGATCCTGGTGATAATGCTATTTTTTTAATATTAATTATGACTTTTAATTAAAGACATAATTTAGCATTCTTACAGGTACTTTCACACATAGAAACAGAAGGGCAGACAATACATGAGAGTCCTCTCTACACAGATTATCAGAAAATATTCCTCAGATCTGTACATGTGACCATTTGCTTATTGATAATACACCAGATTTCTAGGATGCAATATCCTGTGGACCTTTGCAAAACTATTTTAAAATGACTTGTTGAAAAAGATCTACATTTATATTTTATATTTAGGTTTTGCTTTAAAAATTAAATATTTAATTATTCTGGATGAAATAGTTTTATGCTGTGAAGAGGTGATACTAGGAGACAGAGAAATTTAGGATTTAAAAACTTTGATGAATCTACATAATGTGTGTGATCTGTTACTGGGACAAATACAGCTGGTGTTGTGATCTCGTATACCCTGTGGAAAAGAAATGACTTTCAGTTTATTAAAGCAATACCGTAGCATGCGGTGTGCTTCCTTTAGTGGTATCTCTGGTCATAACAGTAGACAATGGGTGTTTAATGCTCTGGGGTTTTTCTACTCTGACTTCAACATTTACTGAAGTTTTGGCAGCCAAGAATGGTCTTGGTTGATTTTTCACTTTGTTAAAATGTAAAACAGTGAAAGGGGAAGTCTATGCACTACATACATTCCACCTGACCCCACAAAATTAAAGGATCCAAATGCCATCAAAGCTCTGCAGTGATGGGGCAGGTGGTGTGCTGAGGTCACGCTCTTCAGGGTTCCCTTGTTTCCAATCTGTTCTTTACTTTTCCATGTGCTTAAATATAATATATTTGGGCCAGAGATTGAATTTTTTCAGTTCTTGTTGTTGAACAGACTTTCCTGTTCCATTCTTTCAAATAAAAAAGAAAAGAGAAGGGGCATTTGCATGTCATAAACCTGTTTGTGCGAGTCCACTGAAATTTAAGTGCCACATAAACATTGTTTGGCTCAGAAAATATGGGTGCTTTTTCACTCTTAGCAGTAGATTCTGACTATTGGTAGACTTTTTCCTGAGCCGTACTTTAGAAAGAACTTTTCTTTAATAACACTCAGGTAGATCAACAATTATTCTCTCATCTTGAAATGAACAAATAATTTCCAGCACTAGAAGCACTTCAAGGTAACTTTTTAAATTGACTATGGCTTTGAAACTATAGCAAACAAGAAACAAATTCATTTTAGCACTTTTAAATTTTGAAAAATTGACCAGGTCTCTAAAAGTGGCAGTTTTAGGAGCATTCTAAGTGCTAGCTTGAAGAGTGATATCTGCAATTGATATCTGCAGTTGCTTGAATCTCTGCAATTCACAGAACCACTGTGAAGAATATATTAGAATCACAAAATCATTAAGGTTGGAAAAAACCACCAGCATCATTGAGCCCAACCTTTCACCAAACACCACCATGTCCAGTTGTTTTAATTTCAGAAATGATCTTTTATATTTCATATAAAAATCTGATATTTTTAAAAGTCACTTTCCATTTTATCTGAATTTTTTTTACCCATTCCTCTGTGAAATAATCTTATATGTAATTTATGATGATAATAAAGGAAACAGGGTTTGAAACACCAGACCAAAGATTTTGCAACTTAGTTTCACAGAGATAAAATACAAAGGATGTATAGCCAGATTTTCAATGCTGTACATGAGTGTTGCTTTGTTGACATGAAGAGTTATGAGATTTGAGAGGATATGCCCCCGCAATGAGAGTAATAACTTGATTCTTTGTGGAAATCACAGAGTGGTCAGTAATCAAAGGCTGAGAAGATAAGAAAAGCTTTAAAGGAATGATCAGATGAAAGCTACATTGCTTTTCACTTCAGAAGACAGGAGTTAGATCTTATAAGTAGGGTGAAAATAAGCAGAGCTTTGTAGTCAAGTTGAACAGAACCTTGAAATAGAGACAAGAAGTCTGAACATCCTATGAAAAGGGTAACCAACCAAGAATTTGATCTCAGCAATATTATATTCTGAAATGTTCTAGATTCAATGAAAGCAAAATTGTTTTTGAGAGTGCACTACAATGTATATTACTCTTTTTGTCTGCTGTTACGTGGTTCTGTTTTCCCCAGTGTATGTATATATAAATATATATATTTATTTTTTCTCATTTAACATGAATCTTTCTTCTGAAAAAAAGAACTAAAACTTCTTGTAACCTTCTTCACTGTAGTATGGAATCATGTTGCCTTTTGCTTTTGGAGCCTTTAACATAAATGCTTTATGTTGTAGTAATATATGTGACATTATAAAAAAGAAAGTATGTTTTTAGAATATGAATGGTGGTTTTACCACCTTCCTCACCTTTTTACAGTGCTCCTTAAATAATAATTTAAAAAAATCCTATATTAATTTTTTCCTTGGTTTATATATTTATTTTTATTAAATTTTAGAAAGATGCATCTGAGCATATATTGGTCGTTATTACAAAGGTGCTTATTTGTAGTGGTATTTCAAATTGTGTCTAGAGAATTCATTCACATAAAGACCAGCATCCTTTCTCTTCTTGGGGTTCTCTGTTCTTGTTGGTCATTTACAGTATCTCTGGCTGATGCTTCATTATTATATTTGCTTGCCTGAAATGTGGCTATGTGAAATTTCAAACGATCATATTTTCATTATGTTCAAGTTTTTAGTAACTCTTTTATAAGACTATGTACATTTTACTATAGCTCAATTTATTGATTCGTTTGCCAACAAGTTTATGATTTTTTTTTTTTTTTCTCAAAGTCCTCATTTCTTAAAAAAAAATATTTAATGGTAGTTTAAATTAATTCTTATTTCAGTGGGAGGAGTTAACTGCATTATGATGAAGCATTTCAGGTGTAATTATGTATTCAAAGAAATTGCTGTTCAATATTTAGAAATACAGCCCCACTCATGCAAGGTAGGCTGTATGGGGGCCACTTATGCATCAGTGCAGGACTGCACTGAGCTCAGGAGCATTTCACAGCTGAAGGATCTTATGAATGATTATGACTACCTAAAGAATATCTTAAATATATTTTCTACCCATGTAGAAGTGTTCCATAGCCAGTCTCACAAGGAAGTAGTCATTTTAAGTGCTTGCACTTTGTGTTCTTGTGATACCTCCCTAGAGAGCAGGGAGTTATTGGAAAAGATGTGTCATTAAAACTTTTCGTTGATCATATGTTCTTCAACTTTGTATGTGATTGACTTTCTAGTCAAATGATGATGATATAACCCTATTCTTTTGGTCTTGACATTCATACAGACCTACTCTCTTAAGCATTCAATTTTTAAATATTATGGTTTGCAGCATGCATGTATACATGTCTCAGTGTGCATAAATCTCCTGTATAAAATCTCCTTTCCCTTAATCCCTATCTGTATGCAGGTCTACAAAGGATGATTTTGGAAAAAAATCTTTTGCCTTTTCCAGTGCCCTCTCCTGTCTCTAATCTTTGTGTTACTGATCTTCAATTCACAATAGAAAGTCTATGTGAGAGGTGAAGGACTGAAGAAGTTACTGAGAGATGTAGCCTGGAGAAAGGGAACCTGATACTGTGGGAGCTGGGCCTTAGGGCTGGACCTCTCTGTGTTGGCATGCACTGGTAGGCCTCAGGAGAACTGTTCCCAGTCCCCTTTCCCTCGCTCCTAATCTTAGGTGAAGGAAAGCATTTAAAATGACTGCTGTTACACATTAAGAGCCTATTTTGGAAGGCAGGGAAAAAATGTAATTAGGATCAAAACCTTATTCTTAATTTATTATTCAGGAAATCCTTGAGAAGCAGGACTGCAAAGAAGAGCAATCTTCTATTTTAAAAAGGATTTTGGCATTTGGAATTGAAATTAAATCTGTCAATTTTACAATTCAAAGAAAAGAGAATTAAGCCTTATTCCATCCAATGAAAATACTACAGTGTGTTATCTAACATAAAAATCAAGTGCATGTAACCAAAAGTTTAAAACTGGTTCCGTTCTAAAATGCAACAGTCCCGTTTTTAACTTAGTCCTGATTTTCTCTACCATTTTCCCTACAACTCAAATGTTGCTAAGTATTTTAGAAAGTATATTTACTGTAATGGAACTACATTCTATAGTGAAGTGTAACTGTAACAAACCCTCCTCATAAGTCTATAGCTTAATGTGAAAACAAAATGTATCATTTGGGATCCAGAAAAAAAGATATATTTTATCAGAGCAGTGATATATTTTATTGTGTACAGTACATGCAGAGCAGATATATTTTAATGCATACAGTTCAAGCATGAACAGTAAATATTTATCTAGCATACAGTTGATGAAGACAATGATAGTGTGTGTGAATGACATGATGATTACGATGAATCACACAGATAGAAACATTACAATTCATGTCTTGTAGTTTTCCGTGTCTCTGGACAATGGATTCATCCTCCTATAGGGTTATTTTTCAGCAGAAACTATCTAAATTGGGCATTTGACCTCTTCCTCAAAATCAAAGATATGGTTGTAGAAGTAGAATGTCAGGCAGGAGCTGGGTAAACTCACCACTTAACAGTTATGTATTTCCTGAAAGCCAGCTATATCAATTCCCACAAGAGAATGAAACACTGTGAAGAATGCAAATTTAATGCTCCTGTAGAACTTTTTTATTTTAAACATTTCCAAAAATTGGAACATATATGGCTTTTCTTTTATACTGGCCTATTATCTCTTGAAAAAAATAGGATGAAAACTTTAATGAGTTACTGCACATGTATCACAGGGATGGGTTATTCAGCTTTTTTGAAAGACTCATTTTTGGAAGTAGGATGATATCAGAAATGGAGCATATTTGGTTCCTGATGAGTTACTGTTCAAGAAAGAAGTGATTTCCTTAGTTTGTTTTTAATTCAAAGTACATTGGTAATTGTGGAAATCTCATCTTTAACATAAGCTTTCCTAGTTAAGAAGATTTTTAATGTCCTCCCTATTTGAGGGGATTATTGTGTTCAAAGATTTGCAGAAGTTTTAAGGTTTGAAAGGACCTCTAAGGTCATCTAGTCCTACACTGCCATGTTTACCGCTAAACCAGGTACATGTTCTTCTGACATTTATTAAAACCAAGCCTCTCTTTCTGATCGATAGACTTTCCTTGTCCAGGTGTTAAAGCAGCTCTTTTTAAACTTTGCAGTATTCATGCCATATAACAGACAAATTCTTGGTTATTGAGGCAAAAATGCACACAGCTATGTGGACACAGATACCATTCCAGCTGTGAAATTATGTGAGCTGGCTTCTCCTCCTTTGGTGATTGTGGAGGCTGAATGGTTTTCAGGGCTCAGAACAAAGCAAAGTCTTCAGTCAATCAGAGGATATTTTACTTTTTGTTAGGCCATATGCAAACTTTCAGATTTTTTGTTTGTGCATTGTATTAATGCTGTGTGGTTTCACTGCCACTTGGAATTGATAATTTAGGTACAGAAATGTTCCCACAATTAAGAACTGGTAATTCAAATACAGACAGATTAGTAACATAGGCTGTGAGAAATATGCTATGCAAACTTAGGTCCATTGCGCATTCATATCTTCCAAAAAGGAGAGAGAAAAAAAAGGAGATAAAATGTTACTTCTATCTTGTCTCAAATCATGTGTTGTCTACCTGTTTGATTGTTTATCTGTTACATGCAGTGGTTTCTTAATTGTACTACCCCATAAAAAGCTTTTAGACCTGCCTGGCCTATCTTCTTCCACTTCTCTTGGTCTATGTCACTTACATAAATTGACCTTAATGAGATGATTCTGAAATTAATTTCCTCTTTTAAAGGTTAAATATTTTCAATAGAACTCAATTGTGAACAAGTTTAAAGTGATGCCTTAAATTTAACTTTCATATTTTTCAGATTCGGTGCTGCCGAGGTGCGTAGTTCTGGGCTTCTTATTAAGTGTTGGTAGTCTCTCTTCACAGAGTAGGCAGACAAAATAATTCCTTTTTCTAGATTGGGACCAAGGACAACCATTACAGGTTTCAGGCCCAAGAAGATAAACTGTGGACTGAAGACAGAAAAGAGGGAGGATGTGACTTCATAATCTGGGGTTGTAATTGGGCAATTACCAATAATGCAAATGGACCAAAAACTTATAAAAGTGTGAGACTCATGACCAATCATGCATTTTATGACCATTTTGGGTTTCATCTTGGGTGTAGCCCTGGCCAGGCTCTTGTGCTGCACAAGGTGTATCCATTAAGGCCTTTTAATAAATCCCTACTTTATTCTTTAATTCCGTCTAGCCTCTGTTCTAGGTCAGCCTTCTCAAGGCAGCAAGAGGACTTGCATGGAGATAGCAGCCTGAGCCTTGTGTGGTTGTGTATCATACCTCATACTTCCTGGCATTGTGCTGGTAGGCTTTTAGCTTTGGGAAGTGGATCTATCCCTGGTTTCACCTTATTTGCAGCATGTTGCTTCATACTACTGCAAATAATTCTAATTGCAAGGGGAAGGCATTAATTTTCAAACTTGCCTTTTGGAGTTTGTTATAAAAGTCCATTCGGAGAACAGACAATGTGCAATTCATAACTCAGGTGCTGAACTTTTCCTTTGAGGTGTGAGTGTTTGGGTACAATTCTAAAAGAAGCTGAAATTCTAGCACCATAGCACTCAAAGATGTGTACAAGACAAAATACAGACAATTCTGACAATGAAGGAGGAACCCCAAAGAAGAATAGTTTGATGCCTGAGGAAGAAATTGCTAATTTACTTCAGCTGTGAAATATAGAGTTGTTGGGCCTTAGAACAGATGGAGAGAATTATATACATGTCACTGTGAGAAAGGGAGAAAGACTTTTTTTATATTGTCTGCTTATTTAATTTCTTTGTTATTTTTATATCTTTTCTTCACCTTCTGCTTGCACCATAATCCCTTCTTCCTCCTTTTCATTCAATTTCCTCTGTCGAGTTTATTGAGCTATGTCAAATCACTCTGTAGAAGCAACTTTTGGATTAGTAGATTTGTTAGGTCCTAGAGTATAATAATTAGGTACATTCAGGTAGGCTTGAAAAGGAACAAATAGCATGAGTTTTCACAGCAGCTATTGTGTGACACTCCTGTGTGCAAGAATTGTTTTGACTTTTTTCACTTACAGATGCCAGTAGTCTTTTGTAGCAGCTGATCCCCAGTCAAGACTTACTGTCCTTTACAGCTTGAATGCATGATTTGTTTCCATTAGCACTGTCAGGGTGTTTAAAATCGACTTGCAATTTTGTTTCACCTACATGGTGACTCAGTGGTAGAATGTATTAATAAAAGTTTAGAAATAATTATGGTGTTTACCCTTGAATTTAGAAGACTTTGAGGATGTACCTTAATAGTGTCATAGAACTGGTACAGGTTCACACAGGAATAGATTTATTTCTTATGCTCTGCTAAATTTCCTGTGGAATCCTGAGTGCATTAGGATCCATGGTAACCAAGTCTGCTGCAGCGCTGTATTTCTGTGCTGTTGATAATGCAAGTCCATCTAATTAGCACCAAATGTCAGGGTACTAAGAGGAGCAGGTGGCACCATTTGTATCTGAAGTAAATACAAACACAGTATTTATGTGCAAAATAAAGCCTTTTATAAAGTCTGTTATAGATGGTTTGTGTAATTAATCAGGTCTGAGAGAGAAAAGATAATTATAAACTGTGACCCATGAACTGATAATTTCAAGTCCAGGTTGAACCAAAAAGCTACTAATAGGAAATATTTTAATCTTGAGCCCTTGAAGAAATAAGATCTATTACTTTAGGAATACAGACTGTAATATTTGGCATTTTTAAAGTCTATGGTTCATTCCCATTTCACATTATGTTTTAAAAGTTGTTAGGAATAATGACAATTGTGAGTAAAAAGAAGGCGGAGAATTTTAATAGCCTTAATTTTCATGAAAGCTTAGAGACTGCAAGCAAGACCACCTATGCAGTGTCTTTAGGTGACTTGAAGGACCTATACAAACCTCTGTGAGACTCGTAACATCCATAGTGTGTATACTTCTGAAATGAAAGGAAACTGCTATTGATCTGTCTAGATGCCTTTATAGACATAAATAAAGACAAATGTCTCCAGAAATCTAACAAAAATCATTGTCTGGAGGTGCTTTACACTGTTGCCAAACAAAGAATGTTCAGGAGAGATGCAACTTATGGGCCTCAGTAAAAACTTAACTGTAATCCATAAAAAATTAAATGTAACCCATGTTATGCCACAAAGTATTGCAAGGCCAGGAGTAAGAATGGGGCTGAAGATACATTTCTATCTCAGAAATACTGTTTCTCTTTTGTCAGGTGTCAGTTTTTGCCAGGAACAAAAATAGTCCAGGATGCTGCAATCTCTTGTGTCTCATATCTGATTCTATCATAGACAACTGATTTCCAGGGTGGGACCTTCCCCTGGTGTAGCCAGAATGCCAGATTCCAGCACAGAGTTAACTGGTGCTTGGGCACCACTTTTATAGCTCCATGAAAATTTAGAAGGTAAATAACTTAAAGATATGGGGGCCTTTACATGGATGATTCAGACTTTGCAAATTTTGCCTATCATGACTACATTGTTAGCCTGACTGCAAACACTAAACTTCATTTTAGACTGCAAACACTAAAATTCATTTTTATGCTGTATCAGTCTAATTAATAATTTCATAAACAAATATTCACTAAAATAAAAGATACTATCTATATTAAAATTTTAAACTTTCTGAAATAGCTCAGTTAATCTGGCAACTGATACACAAATAAGATTTCCAATTTCATCCATACTATGAAAATACTTGCTTTTTTCCATATTACAATTTAATTAAAAATATTTGCTATCTTTTAACACACTATTAAATGTATTTTATTCCCTTCCAGTTACAAATTAGACATTAAGTTTTCCTTTTCTTTTTCTTTTTCTTTTTTCCATTAAAGGGAATTTGATGTTTAGACAGAAAAGAAAGAGAAAACGTGACGAATGCTTTAATATATTTTGTGACAATCCCAGAACCTGAAACATAATAATTGTAAGAAGGTGAACATTTAAGGAGAGATAATTAAGTAAAATAGTGTCTAGCAGATTTGGAAGTACAGAACATGTTGTACAGTGAAAAAAATAAATAAACTTCCAGATGAAAAGAACACCCAAACATATCCAGAAAAGATTAAGAGACTAGGATAAGTAATAAAGACAGAATATAAAAGGCAACATTTGCAAAAATAATAACATACTCCTCCTTGTAGCTGTAAAAGAGAGCAAAAGAGCCAAACAGGGGTCAAGGGGAAAAATGTAACTGGGTTTAAAAAAGCAAGTAAAGCTATTTTTTTAATGTTAAAAGTTCTCATCATTAAACAAATATTTCAATTCAAAGCAATGGCAGAAAGCCATCAGATCTTTAAAAATAAAATTCAGAAAGATAATCTTTAGTACAAAATATGAATTGGTTAAAAAGGAAAATAAATACAGCTAATTTTTTACATCAGCATAGCACATTCCAGTCATGTTGTCTTACACATCTCCTTTGCAGGGTAGCTGGCTGTAATCTATGACTTGTTCTGCTCTGGAGCAGTTAGGGAGCGAGCAGTGTTGTAGGTCACAGTCTTTGTTCTCTTTTTGTTACTTTGGAGAAATAATGACTACTTCTGGTTGAAATTTCTCATGGCATCTCCGGTTTGTTGATAAAATCCAGTACTTCAAGTGATAGCCCCCATCTCCCCAAGTACTTTCATATGTTTCTGAGCCCAGAGAAACCCTACTTCTTTAGGAGTAAAGATACCGGTGACTGACAGCACCTTATCTTTCCTGCTGCTCGTAATATCAGGCACTTCTATTTGCATAAAGTAAATGAGGGTCTTATGTACTTCCAAAAAAAAGTTTCTCTTCCTACAGGACTCCAACTCTGAGGCTATACAAAGTAATTCTCTTGCTACAGAGAAGTGTTAAAAGACAATGAACTGTGGCCTTCTTGCCTCAGAGAAACAGTGATTTCCACCTTGGTATGCCCTACAGCATCCTTGGGTACTTACAGAGAACAGATGATTGCTCTTTGGACAAGTTTGCTGATGTGACTGGGTTCCTGTAGTCAGTCTTAAATGTAAATGCCCATCTCTCCAGCATGAAGAAGTCAATGATATGTTGATTTTCAAAATAATAAGTATGATAAGTTGTCAGGCAACTGTGTGCTAATTTCACACAGGCCAGATCAATCACTGGAAATAACTATGATAAATACCCTCTCCCACTCACTTTATTGTATGTGTACATGAAGGAATGTGGCTGAACAGCAGGCAGGAAGGCTGCCTGATATCAGTGCTCACACTCTCACACTGCTACAGCACCAGTACCATGGTACCAGCAAGAAAGTGGCAAAACTGCTTTTTTTTTTTTTTCCCTGAGGACAAGTGAACATGTTTATGGGGGAGAGTGAGATAGGACAGGTGGGGAGTGATAAATGTCATGAGTGGGGATGCCTCTGGACAAATACAGGCTCAGAAACTCCTGAGGAGGGCATGGAGCTGGCAGAAATCTGCGGGAGGGGTTGCAGAAGCTTCCCCAAAGGAAGGCGGAACTTGATGGGGATCCTAAGAAGACCACAGAAAATTTGCTGCAGTCCAGGAGGCTGATAAAAACTGTTGACCTAGAAAACATGGATGGAAGTACCTACTCTGTGAGGTACAGTGAATAAGGGAAAGATTTGTTTGCAAACCCTTTTCTTTTACTCTGTCTCGCCATATTATACTTAACTGGACATTCAAAAGTCACTTGCTTTAGTGTGTGTTTTAATAAATCATTGATGCTGCAAGCTATTTTAGCGTGTTTAGTCTGGTCACTTTTAAGGGAAGAGTACAGTGGTTCCAACTTCAGAGTTATGGCCAGATGAGAGCATGTCACAATAATTTTTCAGTCATTCTCACTCCCGTCCTGCTCACTTGCACAAGGGCAAAAAACAATGGCTTTGCAGAACCTATTAGTCTCTTCTGCACTGCTTCAATACACTGCCCAAAGAAACAAAAGGAACTTTTTATGACTCTCAGTATTTATTTGGGTTTTACTGTGCAGAAATATAACCATCAGGCTTTTATATGGATAGGGATAAACTTAACTGCATGCAAAGTCACATAAAGAGATCTTAGCAGGAATGTAGAAATGTTTAGAGATTCTCACTGATACGTGTCTGTTCTTTGAATTAAATGAATGCAGGCTCTGAATACTGAAAATGACTAAACTGTAAAAGATAATGCCCACTTTTTAGTGTCAGAGGAAATCACTGGTCTGTCATCCCTGTGAAAAATCTACAAGTGTGGTTTAGATCACAGATCCATCAAATTATTCAAAAGCAAATTACTTTATATAAGAAAAAATATTAGCAACTCCTGAAATCTAAGTTGAGAACCTACAGTGTTCACAAAATTTGAGGAAAAGAAGAAAATGTTGGGTCCTAAATCTGTCATTTGTGCTGCTAGCATTTCATGTGCAGACTCTTTGAAGATTTCACAGTGAATTCAAATGTTTGAATCTAATAACAGGCATGTCACTTGGTCCTACTATGCTGAAAGTGATCCTTTCTGCAAAGAAGTCTGAAACAAGCAGTATGTTCACACTTATGTAGAAGATAGAAAACCTCAAAGTTGTTTAGAAAGAGGGAGCAGAAGCCTCATTTATAGTGCAAGTGAGAGAATTTGTGTCAGGGGGAGTTTAGGTTGGATATTAGAAAAAGATTCCTCCCCCAGAGGCGGTTGGGCACTGGAACAGCTGCCTGAGGAAGTGGTCACAGCACCAGCCTGACAGTGTTCAATGCTCTCAGGCACATGAGTGTGATTCCCGGGGATAGTCCTGTGCAGGACCAGGATCTGGGCTCCATGATCCCTGTGGGTTCCTTTCAACTCAGCATATTCTGTGATTCTGTGAAATCAGCATTTTTATAATCCATCTCCAAAGGGAAGCAGGAGAGAAATTGAGGCTGGAACTCTTACTGTAACTCTGGAGGCTAGAACTCACTTACTGTACTCTGTTCGGTACAGTTAACTGTTCTGGAATACCAAGTGGCTAGCAAATTAGCCTCTAAAAAAGTGCCACTGTTCTTTAATGGCTATGGTGTTTGCATTTGAAGATCCTGTGCCTATAATTTAGATGCCTATAATTGACAAGCAGTTCTTCACCTGAGATCCTGGAATCACACAGCCCTTTTCCCTTGCAAAGTACGTAAGTAGCTAAGATGGTACTTGTAGAAGGGTTGATTCATATAAGCTGAGGGTAGCAGTTGGGTACTCTGTGTAGACTTAGATTTCACCAAGCCTTGTTTGTCGCAACTGTTTTTTATACAAATTCTGACTACTTGTCCTGCTGATAAAAACCCCAAATGGGTTGAAAGACAAAGGAGGAAAAGTATCTCTGATGAAAGAAGATTTTTTTAGCGAAGGGTCTGTTCCGAACAGACCTGGGTTGAAGGCAGCAAGTTGGCAGGTTTAACTTTCTCAATAAGATACTAAAGTTGTACGGTGGTCAAAGAAGGAAATTAGCCAAGGGAAGCAGAATTTCAGGAGTAGGTGGTAAAATTGTCCCGAAGTCTCATCACTGATATAGATGCACCAGTTAATAGCTAGGAGCAAAACAGTTAGCTGACACTTAAGTCCTGAGAAAGTTTTACGTATTTTGTATTTACCATTTTTAAAATTGTGTTTTCTATTCTTAATGAAGTATCTAACATTTTCCTTTGCTAAGTGAAAGTTTAGCCATAACTAGCTGTAGAAGTTATCTAACACAGAGACCTTTCCTGCTCAAGGAGCAACACAAGTCTAAGAGTGGCACAGTGTGTATACTTGCTCTGCTTATGATTTCTGAAGGGTCTCAGGAGCTGGCAATTATATCCTTAGAGAGCTGTGGGAGTCAGTTTGAAGTCTGTAATACCAGTGGAGAGGAATTGCCCTGAGTGGATCAGTATAAACAGTGCACAGAGGAACACAATTTCAGACCCAGGGATTAAATCACAGGCATGGAACATTTCTTTCAATACATGGATATCTGTCATCCTTGTCATGTCATGTACACAAGGTGACAATACAAAAGAAGTGAGGTAAGTAGGATGACTGGAAGCAATAGATGAATTTAGCACTTAAGCAGGCATTGGCAAACATTATGTACCCGTCTTCTGGAAGAAAACTGGAAAAGTTTTAAAGAGTGTTTTAAATTTTAAAACATATTAGAGTAGATTTTGTGTTTTATAAATAGACCAAGAAAGTATGGATTTTAAAATCCACAGCAGAGAGAAATCTCAAAAGAAGCAAATAAAACTAGGAAATTAAAGCAATTTAAAAAATATTTATTAGTTCAACTAAAAGGACAGGAAGAAAATAGAGCACTTTCTTCAGTTTTTACAGAGGGTACCTCAGGGAGGAATCCAGTTGATAAACTCTTGAAGAAGATGTTTCAAATATTTGATGACTTAAAGACTAAAGTGGATATTGAAAACAGTAATTAAAGAAGTTTTGTAACACGACATATAGAATGTATTATAGAATAGTGATTATATCCTTTGCATAAGAATTTTTTCCTAAATGGGTTCAGTTAAAAAGCACTCATTTACTTTCACCTATTTACTCTCACCTATAAATAACAACTGTCACATGGGTACAGACTACAGTATTTACATAGGATGACTTTTAAAGTACCACAGCATAAGACTAGACATTTGTGCCCAGATTTTTTTTTTATTCTATCTCCAGAATATTATGTTCTTATTTTAAGTTCTGTTATTATGTTCTTATTCTGTTTTATTAATGTTAGTTCTGTAACTGTGTGTCTAAAGGGCACATGAAGAATTAATTTTCAAACACTTTTGATCTGCCTATAGGTTACTGTAATCTTCCATGTCCCATTAGCAGTAACCTTCATAGTCCCTTTTCTTGAAGACAGTATGGCTACTTCTGCAGGCTTTGAAGCACAGCCCTGTGTATCTTTGATTTTCTGCAATACTGCTTGAAAAATGGAAATGTCAAGCTGGATGACAACTAATGAACTGAGTGTTCAGTAGTTCATCACACTGGTTTTACCAGAAGTCATTTAGTAACAAATTTGAAATAATTATCTTTGGAAGCATGAGATCACTTGCCTTCTCTGACAGAAGAATTGACACTAGTCAGAATGGTAACTGGCACTGGAAGGGGCAAATCTAACCATGGGGTTGCAAAGTGTTCTGTGAAAAGAAACTTAGCGCCATTGTGCATGAATTTGTGATGAATCTGATCTCTGCAGCTTTGGCCCCAGTGAAGACTCAAAGTCATCTGCTCTTCAGCTGTTGTGAGTTGCTCCAGTTGGCTGATTTTTTTTTTTTGTTTGGTAAGGATTTAAACATGTACGTGCCATTTTAAGACATGGGGAACTCCTCACAGCTTATCAGTGCTGTGGGAGACCTGTTCCTCCTTGGGCCAGCAGGAAAATAGGATTTGGTTCAATGCTGAGCACCTGTGTCTGAAGAGGTAAACACAACACCTCGAGTACTGTGAGGTGCTTGGTAGTTTCCTCAGGAGAGAGGAGACTTTAATTTTTCTAGATAAGAGGTTTACCAAACCACTGTCTGCGTGTTCCTCAGATCACATGAATCACCTCTGTGTGTCCATGGGCAAAGAGAGATTGCAGCTGGGAGTATTTTCCTGACTCTGGGCACCAGAGCAGCTGCTGCCAGCTCCCCCTCATGCTTGTGAGCAGTGTCTGAGCTCTTGCTAGATGCTGCCTAGAAAAAGAGGAAGAGGTCAGGTAGAGGTGATTTTGTGCTGTGCATTTATGTTCCAGTCATGAAAATATCCAGAGTGGCTGCAAGCAGGAGCATGTGAGGAAAGGATGACATTTTACTGATCTCCAGAAATATTTTGCTTTGAGGTTTCTGTTACACTTCTCTAGGGGAATGCATTTGCAGTTGCCTGTTGCTCACATGTTTTTCTACTGACAGAACAATGTATCTTACTCAATACCAAGACTGATATGATTCCTAATGGGACAATATGATTATCTTCCTTAATGAATAAGCAGATTCTGCCTATCATGTCAGTTTTATGGCCACAGCACATCATGGGGGAGACTACAGAATCCATCTTATACATGATTACAAGAAAAATGAGGTTATTGAACTGAAATTTTGTTTGAGGCACCTTAATCAAAACACAAAAAATATGATTGTCTTACTACGTTTACCTGACATTTTTCATAATTTTATTTGGAAAGCAGACACTGATTTCACACAGTGAAAAAATGTTTTTATTAGAAAGGCTTGGCAAGCCTAGTTAAAAGAAAGCACACTAGGAGAAAATTATACTTTAAAAGAGGCTGTTCCATGAACTTTTCTTGCGCATTGAGGCCTGATGTTGAACATTTTTTTATTTTATAGGTTGGAAGATTTATGGATAATTATCAAAAGGTATTTTTCATTTAAATATTATTCTTCACAAGACCTACGATGTTTTTACTATGTAGAAATATAAAAATATACATCAAAGGCAATGACCTTACATTATACTTGTTCCTGTTCTGTGGTATGGCAGCAATCCCCAATTACTCATAACAATCAGAAAAAAAAAAACTATGTAAGATAAAAGCTTAGAAGAGATCTCATGGGTCACTGATTTAAATTCCTGGTAAATGCAGACTCTTAGATCACAGAATCTAATTTATGAATTTGATGGTTTGTTTTCAACTATAAAGTTTCTTCCATCTCTCTGTTTTGCCTGATCTGGGGAAATGGGATGGATCACCCCAATTCACTTTAGGAAAGAATTGCCCTGACATAGATGTATAGTCACAGGGATGCCAGAAGAAATGTTTTTTTTTCCATGTTTGATGTTAAGAGCAAGGAGGGATGCTACTACACAGGCATGGGTTTGAGTGTGACTAATAGAGAATGATGCGGCTCCTTTCTTCAAATTAACACTGGCATGTTCAGAGCTTGAATTTGTTCTCAGATGATGTAGATACAATTGTGCAGGTACATGATGCTACTGTCACATTTGCTGCTTTGTATTTTCTCTCAGCATGAAATATTTTGAAAAATATGGTCACTGTAGTAATTTCCTCTTACAAGTCATTATTCTTCTGGTTTTATTTACTTTAGCTACATGGGCTTTTTTTATGCCTACCCCTCCAATTCTTATATTTCCTTCATCCTACCTGAGTTTTCTGTTTTCCTAATTTTATTAGAGCTTTAGGACTGTCTGTAGATAGTAAACATGCATCGGCTAAGAAATAGAGTGGGGTGTGTTTGTGTGCTTGTGTGTGTGAAGAAAAATGTGTTTCAAAATCAAGATCACTCAGGATAGTATTTCTAACTGCATTTGTTACTGAGAAATAGAAAGAAGGAAGATATGATGTAAGTCAGCAAGAACTGAAGAACAGAATTCAGGATGTGAGATAATACAGGACACCAAACCTCATCTTTACTTGCTTCCTTTTCCTTGAGTGTGACTCTGCTATTTCCATGATGACTGATTTCAGTGCTATAGCCTAAATTCGTTGGAATTATTGCCATATATGCACATTAATTAATGCTTATTTCTGTTTTTAAACTCTTACCAATGAAAGTCTCTTTTTAAATGAAAGTTGAGATTCTCAGCTCATAATGTTCCCAAAGTTGGTGCCCTAATCTATAGTCCATAAAAGCTAATCTGGTCCTGCTTGACATTGTCATGTTTTTTTCTTTTGTGTTTGCTTTTTTCTTCAATAAGATAATTCTATTTTGACATGTAGATGATTTGCAAAGCATGAAAAAGCCATTGCTAAAATTTAATTCTTGTTTGTTCATACATTTTAATTATGCACCCCATAGCTCATAAATACGAGAACTTTTACATGAGAGTTATCTTAGCAGAACTTTGTTGCATTTTTTTGTTTTTGTTTTGCTTTTTAAAAAATAAGGTTAAATAATTAGCAGGATTTTGCAAATTTACATAACTGCTGCTTTTTTTGTTTTATATTTCTTTGTTGCTATGGCTTACTTTTTTCAGCCTGCAATGTCTATTTTTACATTTGAAGCAAGCTTTTAATCTATTGTGATGCATGCCTGGTACTTATAATAAACAATATGTCAAAGGAATATATTTTTTCCCCTAGAATTCAGTTGACTTATAAAATGCTGGAAATTCTAATTTGTAAATTTATGCAGGAGTTATACTGTGTTTATCATTGGCAAGAGTCTTTCAGACATAGCAGCTGCTTGTCTTCTTAATGATAATTCCTGCTTATAAGCACAATCACAGCAGGTTGGGGGATATTTACAGCTCTGCATTTTTATGATCTCTATAGTCACCTAAATGAGCAAGTTTAATTATCTGAACTAAATAGGACTAGTTACATGAATGAAATTCCTCTCTGGAAAACTGCCTGAGTGATTAGATATGATACTGCCCCAAAACCAGTATGTTTGTCTTCTTTTTCAAACTCAAACACTTTTGAACAATTCATGTGCTTTCCACTCTCATCCTACTGTCCAATTGTCCTTCTATAAGCTGGCTTTTTTTCTGGTTTTTTAGTTTTTTTTTTTTTTTTTTTTTGTTTTTTTTTTTTTTTTTTTTTTTTTTTTTTTTTATTCAATTTCAAAAGAATCCAGTTTTCCAGGAGTTTTTTCAAATGTTTAACATATACCTATGGAAGTGCAGGCACACCTGAGTTAGCAGCCCATCAAGAAATTGGGACAATATACCAATATTACTCCAGCACTGTGTGCTAGATAACAAACTCTAATAAATTCGAGGTCATATGCCAGGTGAAAACCTAGAGAGTAAGGCACTGTATAGCAAGGAGCAACAGCACCACCACCAGGTGTGGAAAGAAAAGAGCAGTTTTAGAATCTTCAGCCTTGAAGATGAAGCAAAATGGAAGAAGATGCCAATGGACAGCTCTGGGTCATTCCTGCACTCAGAGTTGTAATTGGCTACTGCTGCTTTTGGTAGCTGGTTGTGTTCATAGCCATTGCAGATTTCTAAGTGAGCTGTTTTTAAACATTAAGATCATGTATGTTCCTCTTGAGCATGAATGTGGTTTTATTAGGAGGCTGAGCATTTTACTGGGCATATGAGGATTTCCAAAGGGATATACCACTTTCTTTTTTAATTTTTTTTTTTTTTTTTTTTTTTTTTTTTTTTTTTTTTTTTGTGACTCTGAGTATTTTTTTCCTGGTTTTAAGTTCTAATTGTTCTGGAACTTCACAGCAATAATATAATCTGAAAAAAAACCCAAACAGCTTAACAGTACAAAACAAGGTCTAAGATATAAGCCATACCTCTTAGTAAAGGACATGGTATTTTTTCCACAGTTGTAATAAGCTGTGAATCAGAATGGTAGCATTCATATAACTTAAACTCTGATGCAGATTTACAACCAGTAATTTCAAATGTTTAAGTAGCACAGAAATCCATAACATCTAGGACTACAGTACACAAGAGTTTCTCCCACTGTCAGCCTTATTCTTGCTGCTATTCTGTTTGCTCTTCAGCCTCACAGCACAGTTGTATTTCTTCTTCCATTACATCTGGTACAATCCATCTCTCATTAACTTCTTTTCTTTTCTCCTCTTTAGCATCCTGCTAATGCCTCTCTTCATTCCAGCAGTCTCTCTACTGATGAACTGACTGGCAGATTTTTTCCCTGAATGCTCCAGACTAATCTGATCTGCACAGCCAGCTATCATCAGTATGCTCCAAACTACTGCATGCTGCGTGCCAATGTGTAATCTGTGCAAAAAATACCAGTTTGTTTAATGTTTTATATAGACTACAGAGTAGAAAAGGCAAAGGATTCTCAGAGATCTGCCAATTTCACTGAAACAGTCCTAATAACTGAACGCCTTCTGAACTTGATTTCATTGCACTTACCCTTTTTCTCAGATGATTTTGTAACTGTCGCACTTTGAGGGGCACAGAGCTTCCCATAACACTGAAAGTTGCTGAAAGAGCCCATTTATCCACTCCCTCCACCCTCTTATAGTTTGGGTCTTTGCATTTTGCTTTCCTAAATATAAAATTGGTAATATTGCTGCTGTCATCCATTACCCACAGTATTTGTGAAACACTACTTGTTTGACCTTCAGATACTGCAACTTTCAGTATTTAACTGAAACCATCTTTTTAATTTTATTTTTTTCTGCAAACTACCATAATTTCCTGGCCCTTGGGTGTTTTTTTTTCATATTTATCTTTGTTTCTTTTTACTTTGATGATTGAACTTATTACATACTAATATAAAAGTGACACAATGAATGTCTTACAGGGCCTCTATCACTGAAATGACAGATAAAGATTAATGCTTAGAGGAGCAGGATGGATTAATGAAGTTATCAAGATTACTTTTCTTTTGTCCTACTTATTAAAAAAATAACCCGGTAATTCAGCTTCTCCATTGTGACTCAGTCTTTTCAACATTTTTATCCATTTGTTGCAGAAACTACAATTTCCATTCTTCACGAAGGTAGGCCAGACACATTTAAAATCATGCTTGATAGCTGTGTATTTTGTGGCTGAATTTCTTGGAGCTGCCTTTGAGACCTGAATATCCAATTCCCAGCAGAATGTCTGCTCATGAGGCTGCTTTAAAACTACCTGTAGTTTTATAGATGCCAGTCTATATGAGTGAGAAGACTAAACAATCACTGAATTTTCAGAGCATGTTTATCGTTCTTGAATTGAAAAACACCCCTGTGGGGTTGATTTCACATTTTTCCTTTAATCCATACCTTTGGACAGATTAATGAGGTGATTGATGGAGAAGGCCTATATATCAATTTGGTTTAAGAAGTATCTTCATTGCTGTGTAATTTCTCTGATTAAGAAAAAGATAAAAAATATTACAGAGGATGGGGTTTGTTAACTTAGGGCTGCTCAAAAGGTGCCTAGAATTACATTAATGTGTTGCCAAAGTATTTTCATTTTACAGCATTTTGTGCCCAAAATAACTTCAGCTTTTGAATCAGCACAATGTCGTGTTACAGCTTTGTATCACAGCTATACTGACAACATAATTGAAATAGAATTCTCCCTTAAGGAGAGGTGCTCACTTAAAAATCCAGTCTTGCATTAGATCAAGAGAAGATAAATAGTAAAAGTGCAAAGAACCTGCACTTCAGATACTAGTCTCAGGTGCAGTTGGGATCTGTCAGAGATGTGAAAAAGCTGCCAAGTTCCATCTTTTCCCATTCAATGGCATGTTAGCTGAACCCCTTAGAGCCTCACCAAGTCATGCATATGCTGAAGATCATTTTAAAATAAAAGACTTGGCATCCACATGGGTCTGTAATTTACAAAACTTGATTGCTGCGTGTTTATTAAGAATTTGAAACTCCATACAGAACTTTAATAAATTAATAATTGATGATAATCTATGCCATTTGGCAAAAACAGGGTCCTCTAACTGACCTTAGAGTGAGTCAGGACAAGAGGTACAACATTATTTTTTGCTGTCTACTAATCAAAGACAGGATATTAGTGAGAAAAGTACTTTGTTTAACATTTAAGTGGGGTGAAAATTGAATTATTGTATGTTGAAAAACACTAATTCTCAACCTACTCTGCCGCTCACCCCCATGAACAGTGTAAGACTGACACAGTTGGTACCAACATGTCTACTCTCAAGAATTTCTTTACTATTAGCTCTCCTACACACTCATCAGAGATGGTTCTAGAATCATCCCAATTTTCAATTGCCACACTTAATGTGTTTCCTTCTTTCATAATCATAGAAAAATTAGAAATTCTTTTGAGATGAGTAATAAACAATGCTAGTCGGTATGTTTGGTATGGTTAATAGCTTAGTTAATTGTTTTGATTAGCTCTGGGTCTTTGCAAAGAAAGAGAATATTATCTCTGCATAGCACTTCATTCAACTTTGACAGCATATTCACATATCAGTGTTCAGTGTAATTTAGTTAAGCGTGGCTGAGCTTCTTTCTCCCTCTACCAAAGCTAAATAGATGGCACTAGAATTTTTGCAAGAGCTTTTGTCTGCCTCAGGTACCATCACTGCTCTGCAGTAAAAAGCAGCCATAAACTCATCTCAGCTGGCTGCTTATGGGTTCATCCTACAGAATCCTTAGGATGCTACTGAGACAACAGTATTTTACTTGGAATGAACACCTGGGGAAGGTGAAGTGTTCATGGGTTATTTCATTATCTGGGTACCTAAACATAGGGAAAACAACAGCAACTTCTTGGTTGTGCCAGACCAGTGCATTTGGGAGACCAGAGAATTTGTAGAGGTTTGTGGGAGTACCTCAGCTACTTGGGATCTGAACCTTGTTCTTTAATTGTCTTCTTTTTGCCATAGTTTGTGTCAGTCTGAATAAGCCATGCAGGATGGGAATGGGGAGGAAAGAAATGAAAAACATCAGCACCTCAATACACTAAAAAGCTGTGTGCTTAGCACTCACCTTGTTTCTATATGTAGTACAACCGCAATGAATTTTACAGGGCTGGAATCTTTACACAGAATCCTGTTATAAAAAGGCAGGTTAATGAGACTGTTCTTCTGCTAAAAGTTCTTATTCCTCTGGGGGAGTACACAGGCAAACAGAATGCAAATATGTGTGTATATATATATGTATGTATACATATACCTAGTACAGAGTACTAAATGACTGAATTATCTAGACTACTGAATCTGAAAGAAACTTGTTAGTGAGAAAGGTGGGCTATTTTGAGGCTATGTCAGATACCATAGAGGGTTTATGATGACTGCTACAACTATAATTCAGAATAGTCTCTTTTTCTCTGCGCTTTACTGATTTTTCATATTACCTGTAAGTCTGTCTAAGTCTGTGGAAGTAATGAAATGGGGATGGTGTAATTGCTTTCCTTAAGCATCTCTTCTTGGCTGTGAACTTGAGATGAATCCAAACCAGTAATAAATGTAATAGCCTTGTGGAGTAAAGACAGGGGAATTGAAATCCCTTCCACCTGAAGAACACCCTGTGTATGTCTCTGATTGGATAGAGGGGATGCACTCAGCCCTGTATCATTGACATCTATAATGCATTCCTGGCTCTTTGTGGTTTTGCAAAGGCAAACATTAGTTTATTTATGTTGTGACTTTGATTCATTATTAAGTCAGAAGGAAATACACGGAAATTTATATGTCTGCGTACAATTTGTGGTTTTTTTTCCAGATTTTAACTCTTAATTTTAAGTCTTAATTTTTTTTGCTTCCCTGTAACCATCAGAATCCCTGAAATATGTGCCTCATTAAAAACCAAAAAAGATAATATTGTTGTATAGATGAGAAAGAACCATGATACTTCCTTTTTGACAATCATATTTTCCAAATATCAAGTGAAAGTGAAGCATAACATGCTTCATATGACACTCCATTGTTAAATAAGGAAGTTCAAATGAAAATAATTGAGCAATGGCTGCCCTTTCTGTGTCACTTTTGTATGGCCCATTAATTCTGCCAAGTCTGTGTAAGAGTCACTATTATCAACTTCACAAAGATAATCAAGCATTAATCTTAAATCAGTAGTTCATTATTTTAAAACTCATTTTATGACTATTGGGTTGGCATATGTGATCTAATAGAGTGCTTCTTGATTTTAATGAGTGAGAAATTTTACTTTAGAACTGAGTGAAATGAGAGACCTGTCAATATATTTTAATAATGCTACTCCTGGCACTTAATAATTAGAAATTACTCTAAGAGGAGAAAATTCATCTTTCCCTGTTTCATTTTGGAATGGAGAAATAGTATCCCTCCAAAAGATCATAAAAATATTTGTGGGAATTAAAGCTGAAGACATTTCAGTAATAATTTAAGTAAAAGCTGAACTACCTGCTGATTGAACTTGTTATTCATAACATGTCATGTAAATGGCTGGACTTGATGCTTATTTTACTGAATTTGTCAGAAGTCTGTCATACAAAGGCTAGCTAAAGTACAGCTGGTAAATCACCTAAACTCAGGAATTCTACTACTGATGCAGTGTACTGAAGTGTACTTGACAGAGTTTATTTTAAGTCACCGTAGGTGGCATGCAATACTTAGATATGACTGAGTCTTGCATTATTTTGCTTTCACTAATTTTTTCCTAGTAAAAAACAAATTTTGCTCATTCTGAAGCTAGACAACATTGGGATCAAATTTTCAGGCAGCCTTATGAGATTTTTGGGCTATTCATAACCAAATGTTTCACTGGGCGACTTAAAAAACTTAAAGGAGACATGGTACTAGTTTTACTGTATTTCCCTGAAACTGTATGACAGATATGTGCTGAGAGAGCTTGGAAACAAAATTTCTTAAATTTTCAAAGCCATGTTTATTAGAGCTTAATGTAAACCACTGTCCATATTTGAAGTAGTTATTCAATTTTTTCTTTTGAGGTATAAGGTCAGATGTCTTGCTGAAATTTTTCTGTCAGGTTGATAAAGATGTAGGCTTCTGATGAAGGACACTATTCAGCAGATTGCATAGGGATCTAAAAGCTTTTGGCTCACATGCTCACCAGCTATCAGTGATTTCCCCACTTGTACCAAGAAACAGTCTCAGATTAAAAAAGATGAAGACTCTGAAATGAAGCTAACTGCAAGCTCTCTCTGTCCTGCTCAGAAAATATGCTCATATTAGTAATACATTATATCTGTCTTGCAAAACTTACAGTTTAATTAACTAGAGTGTTATTATAACTTCACTAACAAGAATATAATCAGAAAATATCTATTAAAAGGCAAACTCAAGCAATCCTTTGGAATTGAAAGAATGAAAAGATTTCCTGTTTTCTGTGAAGCTACCAAGCAATACTTCCATAGTTAAATGAATCAATATCTCTCTCAATACTGTAGTATTTACACCTAGAACCAAAATGTAAATTAAATGAATCCATTTCCATTGTCCAAAATAGCTGAAAATTGAAAAGTAAAAGCTTAAATGAAAACATATAGTCAGAACAGGGAAATTATATATTTATTTTAAAAATCTTTGTACTGTGCTTAAAATATTATGATAAATATTTACTGCATTTGCATTTGATGCAGCTTGGAAAATCACTATTCTACAAGAAGGATAGTTATATAATGCACTACAAAAAATTATAAATACAGGTGACCAACAGTGGATGAAGATTCACCCCTTGTATTGTATATAAATTTATTATATCTGTACAGAAACAAAACTTTATAACATTTAATGGTGTTGGAAAACCATAAAGCACATTTTTCAAAAGTTCCAGTCCTCTTCATCAGAGTAGGTATTTTTGATACACATCTAGGATATATATATAAATATATATTTTAGTGAAGAAAAGACCTTGTTTGCTGATAGTGTTCCATTTTTATCAGAACAAACAGTAGATTAGATTAATGTAGTTTTTCCTCTTTCTAGACTATGTTCCATCACTTAATTCAAGTGTTTGTATGCTTAAGCTTATTCTGTCCCTAAGAGGGAAATTAATCTTCCAGGCAAGGAGGAGTGACCTGGCTAACCCCAGAGAGCAGGGAAGTTGACACTAACCAGTTGAGACTAGTAGTAATCTCATGCTGTGCAGAAGGTCTAAGTGAATATTCTGCAAGGTTAATGTGTTAGTACTTCAAGACGGTGTCCTAGGGAAAAAAAAGTAGATAATTAACTCACCCAGAGCCAAAGGCTATTTTGTGTTCCTACTGTCATTATGATGATAGAGATAGACTAAATAGACTTTCTGTTTTGAGAGTCTGTGCTCTGATGAATTATAAAGGCTCAAATCAGAGCAGCGCTTGCCTGTGAACTTAATGCAGTTAAACAGCAGTGGAGCAGAGGAGTGTCCTGAAGCTCTTACCTGGTGAGCTGTTTTTGTCTCCTGGTAGCAAGTGTGGTAACTTTCCCTAATGTGCTACTTTCCTAGCATCAGATAATACACAACAAATTTACAATTTATATTATTATCGGTATTAATAATTATATCTAGAGTCATGTTGTGGTTGCATGCTGGGATGAATATGTTAAATTAGATTTAAGATAAAACGTTAGATTTTTGGTAAAAGAATAAATAATTAAGCTCTTTAAAGAAAGACTACAGTTGTTCTTTAAGAAGAGTCTAGAACAAAGAGAAATGAAATAGTAAGATGTTTTGATTGTACTAATAAGGGTGCTAAAATAAAAAAAAAATTCCACAGTCCTCATTGCATTCCCTCTCTTAAATACTAAGTGTTTTCAGGAACAGCTATCAGCAGTAGAGGCTTAAAAAAAAAAGCTGAATCTTGTGAATTATTTTATTCAGTGTGTGTGTGATGTTGCCAAAGGAGATTCTGAGTGGTGTAGAAATTAAAAGCTATCAATATTCTTGTGACATCAGGATAATCAAGTCAATTTACTGATAGACATAATTATTTTTGATTTAGCAATTGACAACAGTGGCTTGAAAAAAAATTACCCTAATCTTAGTCCCATGAAGCCAGAAGTGATGCCATTGAGTCCACTAAAACAGTTAGATCCTAATAGCATGAGGGAACTGATGGGACTACTCAGAAGAGTCATCAATCTTTTTGCCACCGTTCTCATCTATACATCAAGTCTGTGTTTCAAAGAAGGCCTCCTCAGCCACAGCTCTCCTTTGCTGGCATATTCACACTTTGTTTTTGGTTAAAGGATTAATATGGTGTGCTTTCTGCAGACTGGTTGTTCAGAAAACAATTTTGAAGATCAAATCCTGAAAAAGGATTAGTTAGGAATGTTTATTGATAACATTCAGAGAGAGTTTTACCTAAACACAACTCCTTGCATAATACTAATTTTGTGCATTGCTTTATAAGATATTTGTTACTGTTTCACTGAAACCAGACCAATTTTACAAGTCCACTTGAACTTATTTCAGATATACTGGAAATTTATTTTAAGTAAATGTATTTAGACTACAGTGCTCCCATTGCTCCTATTTAGCTTCTGTCTTTATGTAGCCTTCCTAAATGATTTTATGCATTTCTGCCTGCAAACTTTCTAAAGGAAGCAAGGGCAAGATCACACCAAATATGAGCTAGGCAAAGTCAAGTGTTCTTTGGAGACTTGCTCATGCCTCCCCAACCCAGCAGCCTGGAGAGCCAAGCTGAGAGTTATTAGAAACAGTGGTTTCAGCTGTCAAATGTGTGAAGTAATTTGTGGTTATGGCAAATGCTAATTCCATCCTTTTCATCTGTTGGGGACAGTGTTAGGAACAAGGTTAGTGTTTCAGAGCTCTACAAGATTTCTATCCTTCTCTTTCTGACTTTCTGTGGTAAAAGTGGCTCATCCTGGGGCAGCAAAAATTGTTTTTTTCCTACACAGTAGGCAAAAGTAAAGAGTGTTTTGGTTTTGCTTGGTTGTCTTGAAATAGCTTTTCACACTGGCCTGTCACATGTCACAGATATTCAAATATTTTTCTTCAAAAGCAGCAAGCATTCAGTCACTGATGTCTGGTCTTCTGCACTGATTAAATGCAAGCACCTTGTTCAGTACAATGTCAGGCCTTGTTAGTTATTTTGTAATGGCAATTGCATAGTTTATGCACAGCCTGACACTCACATACAGTTTCCATGTCATGCTGGCACACATGTATTTTGAGTATGAGCTGACTCTTCCTTACTCATGGTTCTTTTCATCATTCTCATCACAACCAGCTATATTTTCATTTTTTATGAGCAAATAACATCTCAACGATTATTTCCAGAAACCTCGAATAGTGTAAAATAAATACAGGTCAGATTCTGCCACTACATATGCAAAGCTGATTTTTTTATTTGTTAGACATTTATTGTTGGATAATCTGTTTTTTAAAATAATTTACACCAAAAAATGCATAGTAAAGATACTGTTCAAAAACTCTGAAGGTTAAAAAAGGCTTAATAAAATCTACTCTGCTCAGGCAAGAAAAAGAGAAAAAGTAAAAAATAATCAGTATATACTATTCACTCAATTTATGTGCCTATATGTAATGTACATTTAATTTCCATCTTTTTGAAAAGGAATCAGTCTATCATAGATGATAGTGCCATTTTATCTTTATATCTTTGCATTTCTAAGAATGATTTTTTTTTACAGTGGCAGAAAAATGTGTAAGAAAGCCATTTACATCCTGTTTTATCAACCACCAAAATAACTAGTTTTAATGCTATGTAGAGTACATTTTGTTTGGTTTTATTTTTACAATAAATACTGATGATAACTAATAAATATATCAATAATAAATAAATAAATCAATAGATTTATTGACTTGAATGAAGTAAATAATCATTCAACTATCACTGTTTTCTGCAAATATTTTTGGCCAGGTTTTCCACTGATGGGTGTGGAATGACATCACTGGGATTACAGTACGATTTCATTTGTTTTCCTTCAGTGTCCTAGCAAAGAATACGTATAAAGCAATGAAGAAAATAGAATTCTGAAAATGTTCTTTTATTTGGAAAGACCTACTTATAAAGTTCCTGTCCTCCTTTGTTTGACAAGGTTCTCTCAAAGTCAAGGCATTAAGAGGTTGAAATCATAATAGAAGATAACTGGATGCCTTTATCCTCTTAAGAAGTTGTGACGCATGTTTATAACTGAATTTTGTAAAAAAAAAAATTTTGCTTTGAATTGAATCATTTCTCACACACAGTATGGAATCACTTAGTTCTAATTTCTTGTCTTATTTAAAATAAATAAATAAATAAATAAATTGCCATTCTCCAAGTTGCTTTTTCTAGTAAACTGGCTTCACCACAGCATTACCTCTGTCACTGATGAAGAGAGCAGCAGCCTAAGAAATACAGAATTCCAATTCCATAAGGGCAAGATAAGCCTGAAGATAAAAAGCCTGAAGAAAGCACAAATATATAGCATAGTACAAGTGCAATAGCCCTTTCTTTCTGTTTGTTTAGGTGTTGCCTTTTTTGTGGGGCCATAATTACATACTGATTACTGCCAGAAAAAAAGATTCTCTCTATCCTCAATGGTAATTACTGTATTACTGTGTTTCACTCCCATCCCTTTCTTTTGCTCTTTTTGACCATTATCATCTCTAATTTAGGGTTTAACATGGCTCTTCAGAAACATAAATGTCAAAATATTGTTTACATTCCTTAAAATTATGGTCATCTTGTGAATTATGCATCAGCTAGTATTATATTACTAACTAATTAACTTAGTGTAACTGTGCATGTACCCATGAGACTGGAGAATGTTAAAATGAAAGGCTGACTACATCTTCCTATAGTTACATGATCTAGGTTGTGTTTGAATTTCTATCACTTCAGGTGACTTCTCTTTGATTATGTTAAGAGAACATCAGAATTGTTCTCCTGTAAGGAAGCAATAAATGTACTCGAACAGAAAATAGTGCAATTTGTCTTAAAAAAAAAAATTTTCTTTACCTCTCTGACATTTTCACATTACGCCAGATTTTGAGACAAAATTGGAGGGACCGTAAATCAGCCTTACTCAATTGACTTCCATTGGAACTGAGGTGATTTAGGCCAGCAGAAGAGGTCAGTGCCAAGAGCTGTGAATGCTTTCAGTCATGAAACAAGTCACTTGCAGATCATTAGGATGGCTTAACAAAGATCTTACCAAAGTACATTCTGGCTTTTTTCTCCATGTTCTTTGAAACTTTGGTACCCACTGAGGTGACAGTGAGTGAGCTGTCTACTGATGAAAATGTTTGAAATGTATTTAAAAAGAGATCAGTGTTCTCACCAGCACTTCCAATCAATAAACTTTTTTTTCTCTGTCATAGAATTCCAGGCTCATGGGAGTGAGTGAATGTAAAAGTCAGTCATACAATTATTGCAATAAGTGATATGGTAGTCACAATAAAAGGCATCCAAACTAGCAAAATTAAATATAGTGTACCCCTATCTACGTAGCACATCCTTAAATATGCAGATAACTTACCTGGTGAGGTCAAATATAACAATATTTTTAAAATGTTAATTCACCTAGTTTTATCTTTGCTTTGAACTGTTCTTAATCACCTAAGGACTGAGAGACTAATCATCAAAAGCCCCTAGAACTCTGTCTGTTGTGGATTTCCACATTCTTATCTGCAACAGCATGTGCACTTGTAGATATGCATATGCACATAAGCACTTGAGATTGTTCAGTAGCATTGTCTAAGACATTTCTGGTGCAGTGGCATCTTAATCATAGGATATTTCAGCTTGAAAAGAACTTCTGGAGGTCTCTAGTCCAATCTCATGCTCAAAACAAGATGCTAATTTCCATTCAGGCTTAAGCCACAACATAGAGTCAGCATGAGGCTGGATCTGGGTGTGGAGTTAGGACTTTATCCAGTCAGATTTTGAAAACCTCTGAGGATCAGGAGAAACTGAATATCTTCTATGGGAAGCCCATTCTCTAGTCTGAGCTACCTTATCAGAAAAAAACTTTTACCAGTCTAAAGCTCCTGTTTCACATTATGCCCATAATGTCCTGCATCGTACACCATTGTGGAGAGTATTGGTTCATCTCCCTGTTTGGATCTGCTCTTTGCGGGACTTGACCCACCATCTCTTCTCTAGGCTGGCCAAAGCCTGATCCTTCATCCTTTCCTCACAGGGCTTGTGATTCATCCCCGTGAACATCTTGATGGCTGTCTGCTGAACTTCCTGCAGTTTATTGATGTATTTCTTATATAGAAGGGCTCAAAACACATTTACACATCTAATGTACCAGTGAAACACTTAAACGATTTGGGGAATTTTCCCATCAGTCTTCACACTAAAGGTTATGATACAAGTTATAAGAATAAGGAGAAATTAAATAGCCTTCATAAAATGAGTTCAAACTGTACTTAGTAAATTGGAACATGAACTGCACAAGATTTTGGCATTCTGCAGAGGAGTTTGGATTTCTTCAAAAGTAAATCCATAACTGAAAAATATATCGTAAGAAAGTAGATGGAAACATTTGTTGGACTGTTGACCAGCCTTGGGTTCCTAAAATAACGTATGACAATGTAATGGTTATTACGGGTGGTATTTTTTAAATTATAGTAGCAGAATACCTAAACATTCCTGTACTTCTCATCTGATTTTCAAGTGGATGAAAACAACTGACCAGGTTTTCACTGTCTCAGGATTACAGTGACATGCGCACCTGATTGAAGGTCTGCTTTTTTTGAGGTACATATTGCCAGCAGGCTTAGAATACTGTTAAAAGATTGTAGACTGAATTGCAAGACTGAAGCCTTACTGTGCTGACAGCTGCTCGTACTAGGGGACTTGTTGATTGAGATATGCAAAATACAGCAATGTGTGTACCTCCTATCAAGAGAGAGACTGTGCTTTAACAGTACTTTGCATATTATTATTGTTATTAATATTGTTATTGTTGTTACTATTATTACTATTATTATTATGAGTGTACTAGCACTTAAAAAGGAGAGATTTGATTGATGAGAATGTGCTTAATCACCAGCATTTTTAAGCAGAAGATGAGTATCAATCAGGTGCTAAACCAAGTGTGAATTTGGTGGACTTGGATTTATTTGTTGGATTCATCCCCTGTGAGGAATTAAACTTGTTTGTACCATGAATTCTTGATGGCCCTTGGCAGAGGGTAAAGTCCCCCAGATTCTCAAGATGGCTTTGGTTTTAGTTTTATGAAATATATACATCAGATATTTTGGTAGAGTATTGAAGGTGTTTATGTGGCTAAACACGTTTTTGACTACTTTTTAAATTAGACGCCTAAAGTGTACTGTGCGACCCTTTTCTGGGGGTTGTTTGCTTGCTTAGCCACAGGCATCTTGTTCAGCGCCATCAAATTTAGCATGTCTCAGCCAAGGTAATGCTTAGATTTGCTGCAAAAACCCTGACAGCATATCTATTTCCCTCCAACTGCAAAACACCATTTCCAGACAAGCCTCTTTCCTCTCTCTTCAGATCTTTGTAGAGAACTGTCCTGATTCACACAGGGGGAGCAAATAGAGCAAATTAATTCTTTCTATCCAAATGAGACAGGACTGCCCATAAGGGAACTTCTCTTTGTGTTGCTCACTGTCACTGTTTTGCCCTGGTGAGAATGGGATAGGTGCAGCTGTAAGAGTGCTGCCAGTGGAGTGTGTACAGCCAACATGCTCAAGGAGCAGGCGTCTATAATGTCCCTAATTTAGCAATTTTAGCAATGAAGCCAATCAGTTCTAATTAGTTTGTGATTAAAGAAGTAGCTATCTTCTAGGCCGTGCAAAGAGTACTGGGTAAACTGTCTTCCAGTTTTAGACTGAAATCCCCTTCCAGAAAGCAATCGTCCATGTCCTGTTCATGCCATCAAGCAGTTCATTAACTAGCTGCTTAGTTCTTATTGATGGTGCTTTTATTTTTATCAGGTCCTGAAAAAAACCTTTAATTAGACTAGTGAGGAAATTACAGATTTTCACCTGTGGAAAATCATGAATTTCAGCAGTTGTCTACACATCTTGTAGAATTATGTTTCACCATCTCCAGTAAATCCCATAGGCTTACTTTGACTGTAATACGTGATAAAATTATAGCCTATAGCAATCCAAAGTTCTTGAACCCGTGTTTTCCATTTGGACTGTCAAAAATTACTTCTTGTCATACAGAAAAGTATGAAACAAAAAAGTATTTAATTTTCTATAGCCATGCAGCACATCTTTCCTACTGGCTACACAAAGTTAAATCTACTATTTCTTTTCCTCATCATACCCTACTTGCTGTGCGATGGGTTCATTGAAATGGGACAGAGAAGGAAGAGACAGTGAATAGGGAAAATGCAAAAGGTAATGCAACATTTTCTTCTGCACTTAAAATTGAAAGATGTTACTATTGGATCTTTTACATGCTTAAATTCATAGTTCTTCCTTTGCTGTGAAAAGTATGATTTCATTGCTTTCCTTTTTCGGTTGCAGTTGAAAAAAATTCTCCCACTACTCCTTCCTGAAAAAAACCCACTCTTTTCTCAAATAAGTATTCTGTCATGAATACTTCTATCTTGTCTAGCTCTAAAAATTTCCTCTTGGAAGTTTGATACTGTGAAACCCAGCAGCAACTTCGAGTTAAATTATTTTAAGATTCATTATTACATTTATTTTAATTTTAAATTGGTTTTCATTACATCTGTTTTGAAATTTTTTTACATACTTGTCTCCTTAGCAGTAACATGGAGCCCTGTGAACTAATTCAAATGAGACATATAGCAGTTGTCAGTCCTTGCAACCATTGTAAGAAAATAGAACAACTTAATTTTTTCTTATTCTCACAGCAGCTGACTAAACAGTAGGTAGTATGTGAGATACTGTTTTAAACTATCATACATATTTATCTTGCACAGCACTAGTTCTTTACTAGTTAACTATGTAGTTTAAGCTAGTTACACAAGAAAGTCTGTTTAGGGAACTGTCGCCCTGATTTCTTAGGATTTTCTAAAGCCTTCTGAATTTACATTCTTGTAGAGAACTTTCTCACACAACTTTCTGTAAACAACCTATTGTTTTGCATTCTTTCATAGAGGCGGAGAAATTTGATAGACTGGTAGTTTGTCCAGTGTCGTTGGAGAGGTGGCACATTCACCTTCCAATCCACTGGCACCTTTTGAGAACTATAAATGATTGGAGTGAGAAAAAATAAATTAGTCTCTTCATGGTGACCAAAGCTGTGGTGCGTCGTTTTTCCTTGTGTCCTCTGGTGACAGGGAAGCACTTCAACTTGTTTTCCTAAATGCTTATTTTTGGAGAAGGTAAGTGTTTTCTTTGAAACAAATAAAAACTTTTCTTTAGGTTTGACAATTAACTGTTGTATTGCTAAAGCTGCATGAGATGCATCCTACCTCGGCAACAAACTGCAAATACACAGAGCTGATGAAAGCTCCCTTCCAGGAGTGACCAAAGTTATTCAGTACTTCACGTGAATCATGACATCAAAACACTTAATCTGAGTGGGAATTCACAGTGCATTCCAAATTCTATATTTAAATTGTCTGCATCAAAAAGCTATCAAATATTCATTGCAGAAATGGCCCTGTTAGAATATTGCTGTCCCTTAGCTTGCAGACTTCAAGCCAAGCCAGGGCAGACATCCAGCCCACATTACCTTCATGATAATTCAGCTCAGCACTCTGATATCAGTAAAGGGACTCTCACATAAAGCTCCTTCCACTGAAGGAGCTCCAGCTGAAGAGGCCTTGCATTTCTACAGTATCTATAGCTGATGAAAAGGGCACAAAACGATCTCAATATGCTATTTTGATAAATAACTGACTACAAAGAGTTTGCAACCTGCATTGTTCTGCTCTTTTGGGGCTTCTCATCTCAACTAAAGAAAGTTACTTGAAGCTGTGTTTAGTAGTAGTTAATATGATTAGTTTTGATGTTGCAATCTTTTTGGTGAAGACTTGGTGCAGCTTTACTCTTTAGTCTTCAAATAGACTCATAAAAATAGTGGCCACAAATGCTTCAGGAAGTGATGTGCTTGGATACTTCTTTTTCTGTATATACTTCCAAAAAGTGCTTTCTAATTGCAAGGAAGTCCTTTCTTAAAGCATGATGTCAATCAATTTTAATAACTAAAAATAATACTCCTGAGCACAAAAGTCCCTTCAGTTGCTTGTCTGAAACTTAAATTTGAAAGCTCTCATGGTCAATAAGAAGAAAAAAGGATTTTTATACACACTGCTGTATGTGCTGAAGGTCCTCTGAGTTTAAATGCTAGCAGAAAATGAATAAATTCAGTTACTTGTACTGAATCTTTACTCTTGCTGATAACCTTTGCTGTAGGCTTTGGAGTTACACATTGAGGTCTGCATAGAATTGCTTGCAGCCTGTGGGATTTTAAAATGGTAGCAGTTATTTCAACCTTAGTACCTGGACAAGTTACACTAGCAATTTTTTCCATTGTTCGAAATTTCCATAGGTAATTTGTGTTAGAAAATGTAGATCCTATCTACATACTTTCCTCGAGATATAATTTGTTCAAACATGAGAAATACAGCAAAATACTTGGTTGCCTACTCATGCTAACACTAACACTGACAGTATTCTGTGGGAGAAATAAAGGACCTAAAGTTTGAACATTTAAAATGTTTTCGCTAAGGTAGTCCTTAGATCTTTGTGTTAGTGAACACTAAGAAAGATTTTTCCTTTATCTTTGTGTTATTTTGTTCATAAATAACAGAACTAAATCTTTTGACATTGTTTCATTATGAAAAATACATATCTTTTTATATTTAAAACATTTTCTTGTACTGTTCTGATTTGGTGAAAAATCAGCAAAGCAACATTTCATATTCACAAACCAATTTGAGAAATGTCGAGGTTGAAATTCCTTATTTTTGCTTAGGACTTAAGGAGTGTTAATGGTAAAACTCATCATTTTAGATTTGAAACATAATTTCATGTGTTACTATATACTGATATATGTACAATAAAATCTTAAATGTGACAAATTGACCTTGTGCATTCAGTTTTTACTTTTACAAGTAAAGAAAAATAGATATGATTAGAGGGTTTTGAAAAGTGTCATACTATAATATAGAAACAACTGCCTAACATTAATATGTACTAAAACTGGAAGTATAGAGAAATGAAAGATACAATGGATCACGAATACTTCTCAATGATATATGGTATGAAATTTGCAGAAGTATAAGAGTCAAGCAAAACTGATAAATCTTTGATTTCAGTGTCCTTCCTAAAATAAAAACAGAAGAAGCAAGAGGGGAATGAGTGATACTTAAATGACCATGTAAATATTTAGGGAACTCTCAGAATACATGTAAATATTATATAGAAATCTTTGCAGAAGTTGGCTGTGGTTTGCTCTCTGGCTTAAAAGCTGGACAAATTCTTATGAAACCGATTGTGATGTTTATTTATTACTCTACATACTTGCTTAGTAATGAAATAGTCTCTCTCCCTTTTATTTAAACCTCCAAAGTGTTTTTCTCTTTTTCTGCTGGTATTTTATGCTGTCAGGTTGTCAGACGCATGGTAGTCAGAAAGTGAACCGGTGAACCAGATCTCTACTTTTGTAGTTTCTAAGCCACAATCTGTTTATAACAAGGAAATACAACTTTTGAAAATGTTATACCCAGTATCAAGTCCTGTTCATACTAAATATTATGTTCCAACATGGGCAATTACATAGACACTGACTAGTCATGTGCCTGAAAGGAATATTGCTTATTCCACTGTATTCTTTTACACACATTTTCTTTTAAATGCATGGTGTGGTTCTTGGTGTGCTTGGCTAAGGAGACAACATATCCTATGGCGTATCCTTCTTATTTTAATGCAGACATTAGTGTTTAGCTAAATATAGTTATCATAGCAAATTTTGGCTCAGCAAGATAATTTAGACAACACTGTCACTACTAGATGTAGCAGACTTGTTTTTTAAATGTATGAGAATTCTCAGTGCCTGTGTTCCCCAACTCTGTACACTGTTTCAAGGAGCTATAATTAAGCAATATTAAGGCACTAATTAGGATAAGGAAATTTTTTCACTCTGATAATAACATTCAAACTGTTGTTAGAGATTCTCTTAAAGAACATCATTGAGAAAATAGAGAATCTTATTTTAGCAATGCAACCTTAGTTTGCTAAGAGAAAACACTAGTAAATGTCACATATAGTAATAGCAGCAAAACACTCCAATATAACTATGATAATGCTTGAATTCCACTTTGGTATATATTACTGTGCATTTGCTAGAAGTGTTTTTCTGAAACATGTGTCTGATTTACTGTAAAAGTCAGGAAAAAGACTATGATATTTCCAATGAAAAATGTTTGTGGGCAGGCCAACAATTTTTTAGATACTTCAGTTACAGGATGAAGTAAAAAGAAGTTAGTTTTTCATTTATGGCGATGTTAGAGAGAAAATTTTTGGAGCATATTCACTTAATGCGAAATACTATTTTGCTATTTTGTATTTTAAAAGTGTTTTAAATATGTAAAGTTTCAGTCCAGTTCTAAATAGGAAATTTTTTAAAATATCTGTATAATTGTAGGGATTGAAAAGTTTTTTTCTCAGACTTTTTCTAATTGATCTTGCTCTTGTAGGGGTTTTTTTATTTTGTATTGTTGGGGTTTTTGTGAGTCAGTGTAAAGAGGCATAACCCCTAAAAAATTACATCAAGGTACAATTCACTAAATCACAAATCCACATCCATCAGTTGCTGGAGAACAGCAGACAGTTAAACTGCTTCATTTCATTGTCTCTTCTTCTACATTCTCAATTTTCTTTTTGGAGTGGCTGAGAAAATTGATATAATCCTTGGCTTTGTCTCTGAATTGCTTCCTAAACTGACACCACACTATTACAGAGAAGCCTCAGGTTTTGTGATGCTCTGTGCAAACTAACTCATGCATCACTCTTACCATACAGCTATTAGAAAACTCAACTTCCCCCACCATAAACATATATCACGCCCTTAAGTTTCAGTAACAGAAGATGATGATCTGCATTATTTGCTCAGAGAGATCAAACTCCATAATGGGTGAGGAAAACAGCTGAATAATCGGGAAGACTTCAATAGCAGCAACATATGCTCCTGGTGCTTCCTGCTGAGCCTGCTGAAATGGCTTAGTTACAGAAGCCGGCTTTCTGTGGAAACAACTCTTGCTGCAAAGGTGGGGAGTTCTAACCAATTCTGACAAACAGAGGATCATCACGCTTGAGCTGAAGAGTGGGAGACCACTTACAAATTACTATGTTTTAGCTGTGATCGGGATTGGCCCACAGAAACAATCAATTGAACACAATATTTGTCTTTGATTTTCTTTGCTTCCAAGTGCAACTTAAGTACATCTCTTTTGAGAAACAAGAAATGGAGATAAATAATTTAGCAGTAAGTAAAAAAAATGTGAATTGCAACTATGAAATAAAAATATATTACTAGATATCCAAAATCCATACTTGTAAAAACAGAAGTTTGAAAAAAATACCCCAACTGTTGCAGAGATGGTCCAACTGTCTTTGAGCAGTAATTCTGCACAAGCATATATAAAAAAGGCAGATAAAGAGAGGCAAATGGAATAAAAGCTGTTAATGAGAAAACATTCTAAGACCATTGCAATTTTTCTCCCCTCTTCCACATTACTTGTCCTCCCACCATTATCCCAGGAAGATTTCTCCCCTTATTCAAAGCACAGTCCATAAAAGATTTGTTTCCCAGCACTTATGAGAGGGACAAGGTCACAAAAGAGTTGGTGGGCTTGTGGACAGGAGAGGGGGAATACAGGCTCTAGATAAAGATCTTTCCTTGCCGCTGACAAATCCACAGTTAGGAGATTCTTGGCCCTCCTTGTCATTGCTAAGCAAACTGTTCTTACTGGATGGAGGACAAGACATGCCAGTCTAGTATATTGTTTAGTAGGATACTATTCCTACTCACACTGCATCCTCATACCAGCTGTGTCTACTCTTCTAAACTATGGAGCCCTTCTTCTGTGTCCCAAAGCTCTCTAGTGCCCAAAACCTTTCTCAAACCATGCACCATCACAATATTGTTCCAATTTGAAGCTCTAACCAGCTGTTGTACAGAAGATCCTTGACTTCAGCCCTTTGTTTTCAAGTAATAAAAATTAAGATTTTTACTAGATATATGGGATGGAATCTCAAAACTATCAAAATAATCAGGAGAGATAATGTAGGGTGCATTTAGATAAATTGTTTTCAATAATACTAAATGGAAACAGATTTGTGAGACAGAAGGAATGGGATTGCTCTGAAATATTAGGAGAACTAGTGGTTTTCAGAAATTGGGCAGTTAAATAAAAGGTATTGTTTTCCCTCTCTGTCACAAGATACAAGACAGGTATATCCATTTGCTTTATTTAGAATTTTTTATGTTCTTTAGAGAAAAATTACTAGGAACTTTACTCTGAAATTTTCCTATTGTCAAGGACTTATATGTGTGCAGAAATTATTTTAACATGTGCTTTAAGATTGTCATTAAGAATAAGTTTTCTAAAACTTGGATGAATTATGCAACATTTATCACCCACCAGAATATTGCCTTTCTGGTGAGATCAGCAACTTAAGTTTTGATTGTTTAAGATACTTGTTCTTCTCTCATAGGTGATATCATCACCCATGTATGAATTCATTACCTCAGCCATCTTACATTAATCTTTATGTACATACTGCTTGATCTTAAATTTTTAATGAAGATACATTTTAATTTATGATTGTAAGGGTCTAATTTATCTTGATTACATTCCCTGAAATCTCTTGATTCCCAATTCATGCCCATGGAATTGACAATACCACCTGCTTCACCTTCTTGCCCCTCAGACTTGTGTAGTCCCAGTCACATCTCTATCCACTTAATCCATGTTTCACCTTCCTACTGTTATGCTCCTTATCTTTCCCTGCAATAGCTGAGTTACACCATTCTGAGCAGGATACATATTTATTCCTGCATATGAAATACATAAGAAATGCAGGATGAAAAGGAGAAATGACATAAAGGCATGGAGGCAATACCTCCAGCTTGCCACTCTTACTCAGAAGCTACAAGAGTATCTGTAGCGACTTTTTCACATTTACAGGTTTTATGGGATCATTTCTTTGGCTTGCTTTAGTGTTCCTAAAAGAGGTTTCCAATGGAGTGATCCAGGAACAGCTGACATTTCCTGGGCTACTGTCATTGCTCTCCAAGATCTTCTCAAGCCCAAGATTATAGCACTAGTACTTATGTCTACACACTTTCTTCATTGGTTGCAGAAAGTCTTGACATCCTGCTGATGTCAGGTTTGCACTTTTCAACAGATGGATTGGGAAACCAGCTGGAAAACATCAAGGCACATTTCCCTGGATTTCTGTTGCTTTGGAGATCAGGAAGAGATGGTCAGGATCTGGTGAGCCCAGTTCTCATCTCAGTTCTTGACACTGTCAGACCATGGGTCTGCCAACTGCAGGTTTGAGAACTGGGAGTACCTTCTCACTCTTTTTGATAATGACACAGCCTAAGCAGTTTTCCAGAGGAAAAACTGTAAGATAAGAAATTGAAGTGATCATTAAGGAAGCATTAAAACATTTATTTTATGAGGTACAAAATTTTATGTTCCTTCAAGTCACCGATGTGTGTAGAAACATGCCTTGTAGAGCTGAGAGTCAAGCTATAAATAAACAGTTATTACTTGGCATACAATTCTGAAGAAAAATTACAATCATGTCTTCCAATCAAGTAATATTATATCTGTAGGAGCTGACCATATTTATGGTTTAGACAATATGCATCATTTTGTTGCTATACATAAACATCTATTTAGAGCAGTGCAGTGTAATTTAAGTTGATGAGTTCTTATCATCCTTATAACTTGTTAGTTTAGATGTTTAAGAATTACAGAAAGAGAAAATGAAAAATAAAGACGAAAGAGCATTTTTTGCTGTGATTTTTAGTTATGCAAAGCGCAGAGACTCCTCTTGTCTATTGCATTCTGGGTTTGACTGATTTAAATACTGTAATTCTGTGATGGTCCTTACCCCTTTGTATGTACAGAAACACATTCAGTCCCAATAAATGAATATTTTCCTCTGTAATTTATATGATAAATTAATTTATAGTAGCATATCTGTGAAAAGTGAAGGTAAAATCTTATGCCATGGAAGAAATTTATGCAAAAATATTTTATTGTATTTAAACTACAGTATAACATAGGGAAGAATAATTTTTTTCCCTTTTAAAATCTGTATCACTTAGTACAGTATACTTTCTTAAGTGTTTGCAATGTTTAGTGTTTTATGACTTAGAATTTATTACAGAAGATATTTCCACTCTGTTTTCACCAGCTCCCCACCTCTCAGCATATGCATATATCCATTTCTGTGATGGGAATTATATTCATCTTGGCAATAAAGGTGGATCTCCTTTTAACTCCTTCTGTCCTGACCATCCTGTTTAGATAATGTGGAAGCTCTGGGAGTGCATCCAGGTTACTGACTGCTCTATGCCTGCAGCAATTCTGTAAACTCTGTCCTTCTCTTGTCCCAGAGTCCTTAACAAGGCAGGAGCAATTAAAGTGGAGAGCATGAGCTCTACCCATCATTTGATGTTGGAAGGTAGTTCCCAAATGAGATAAATCAGTAAATTTGTAAACTAATTAAGCTTCATGTTTTCCATCCTTCATGTCCTCTTTTATGTCTGGGCAAAGCACTGCAACTAATTGTGTAATTTTCAGCATGTTCAAGGAAAGATTTTTCCTGTTTATTTTTTTGCAGTACAGTTGCATTATTCATTAATTATTTGTCATTCATTAGAGAGTATATCTTAAAAAATGTCTGTGAAGCTACTTGTACAAATCACAAAAATGATCTCTGCCTTCTTCAATTGTTTTTTAGCTTTTCAAGAAGTAGTAATTTTATGTTTTTGTAACTAATCCCTGAGGAGAAATAAGAGCACACCATGATTTTCAAGGCTATATCTATCACTTCCAGTGCTCAGAGGTGTTTAAAGCACAAACCACTACTGCTTGTCAGATTACAGATTTGTTCATATGTTATTACTGTAGTGCAAGATGGAGGCACTGAAGTGCAGCAGACAAATAGAAGAAATGTTTCTGAGTATGCTTCCTGGCTTTTTGACCTTGTCATATGGGCTTGCATAATTTGTTTAAAAAAATTTCTTGTGGCCAGTATATTTTCAGGCACAAACAGTATACTTTTATAAATTTGGACTCAGAAAAATTGATACCTTGAACTGATAAAATCCTGTGTTTAGATATAAAAAAGAAACAATAAAAAAGAAGATAAAGAGTTATATTTTTAAAAATATGCATAAACTTTTGTCTCATTTCTATACCATCTTAAATAATGTGATTGCATTATTTGCAAATTGAATGAGTTTATAACCTGGTAGAAAACCTCGTAGTCTGTTCTGTTCAATGAGACAAGAGAAATTTCACAGTAGATTTCAGCAGGGCAAATTTCACATCAAGATTTGCCAACCACTTTTTCCCTGGAAAATGAAGATTTGAGCCTTTGAAATCAGCATCTGAATTTCTATATAGGACATGGGATTTAATGTTGATTCTTTACTTAAAATATAATTTCTCTGATCTTTCTATTTAACAATTCCACTAAGTAATATTACTTATTAACATAAAACTTCCCTTGTGCTTGGACATAGATGATGAATTTGGGCAATCCTGCAGAATAAAAATTATATGATGTACTGATTTGCCCTGTGACCCCTCTAAAGGATAAATGTCCCTGTAGGAAACAGCAAAGAGTACGTGGTTCTCAACATGAAGCATAATTCACTAGTAAATACAGGAAAATGTCATAGAATAAGCAGTTTTCACTATGGAGACAGATGGTCACATCACTTGGCAAGCATTCAGCTTTTTTCCCTGAGATGTTTAAATAATGTTTATCAAACAGTAGACAGGGACAAAAATCAAGGTAGCCTTAAATTTATCTAAAACAGAATGGCAGGCTGCTCTAGAACTGTCCCATGAATAACAATAAACAACCTTTGACTGAAAATCATTAAGGAGGAGAATTTTTCTACTGGGCTGTAGAAATACATATCTACATATGTTTTTCTTGTAATGAAATGTTCTGTCCTCTTTCCTAGCCCGGAAATCAACATACTGTTTACATACCTGGCAGAGTGTACAATGATTAGAGGCAAAACCAGATGGCCATATTTTTCCATGCCTTGTTGATTTAGATGATGGATAGACAAATCCCGACTATACCTGTCAATCCAGCTGTAATTATTTATATTCCAGTGTGAATTTTTGCATCCAAGTGCCCATGCAGGTACACACTTGTGCACACACCAATAGAAGTAAACTCTTTCTCTTTCTTCTGCAGGCTTAGAAAGAATTGCGAGAGATTCAGCCTATGAACAAGAAGGAAAAGTTCAGTTTGTCATTGATGCAGTATATTCCATGGCCTATGCCCTGCACAACATGCATAAGGATCTCTGTCCTGGATATATTGGTCTGTGCCCAAGGATGAGCACAACTGACGGTAAAGAATTACTTAGCTACATCCGGGCAGTAAATTTTAATGGTAAGTTACATGTACTCTTTTTGTGCCACTCTCTCCTTTAAAAGTTCCATAAGCTACAAGTTGGGTTTTATTCTTTATATAGGATACTTTAAGGCACAGTGGAAAACAGGATTAGAAGCAGTTCTCATTTAATCAGAACTGAGATTTTTTCCACCTGCTCTGAAACCTCCAGTGTATTTTTCATCTTAACATTTTTCATCCTAACATTAGCTGCTCCCAAAAGAGGCAGATGTTAAAAATATGAATCTGTCGATCAAAATATTCCAGTGAAAAGCTGCTATTATGGAAACAAATTGAGGACTCGTATAATCTTACTGACAGTGAAAAAATAATTTGATAGTGGTTGCTTATGTGTTTGCAAGAGAAAGAATTTTAAAAAATAACCTTTTGAAAATCTCTTTCTAAAATTAATTATTTCCTACCTAAACAAATGGTGAAATTACTTTTGATTTGCATATTAAAATTTCAATTAAAACACACACTAGCAGTTCCAACTTCTTTTCTGTTTCATTGTTTTTGACTCAGTAATTTAATGAGCTTTAACACAACTACCATATATATTTTTAAACAACACTAATATTCTGTGCAGCTGGGATCTGCCTGCTGGGGAAATGCTGTTACAGGTGCTTATGCTGTTAGCAGTAGAGGCCAATAACAAACAGGATTAATTGATGAATGTAGACTTGAAATGTGTAGCACGTACTTGATGGTGAAATAAAGTTGCCAAAACACTAAATTGTTTCATTAGAAGTCATAATTATTATAAATAATATTTTCCATTATTTTAACAAAGAAATGGAATTATGTACTTTGTTCTGTTTTGGTTGGGATGTTTTTTCCTTACTTGGTGGTAAGTCATGTACTACACATGCTTTCTAACTATGTAGAAAGAAGAACCCTCTATCACAATTTATTCCAATGACTTCAGCTGCAAGCACTTTTGAAAAAAGCACAAGGTCATTTTGAATTTAACTACTGAGTAGAAGTTTTATTGCTTTAGGTAATACACCAGACCACTTGGTTGATATAAATGCTGGTTATAGTTCACTGTTTTTTCTTCCTATGCAATTTTCATGAAAAGGGAATCCCTGCCTCCAGGAGTATAAAGTTAAAAGTTTAAATGATTCTTTAGTGATTTTAAAGAACACCTGGAATATAGTACATTGCTGAAAAATGGGAAATAGTCTGATGTTGACAAAGGTAGGCAGCATATTTTAAGGTTTGTAGTGATAATTACCTGCATTTCCAGTAGATGTTTTTCTGGGTCTGTATTGTTAAAGCACAAAGTGATCTATTTTCATTTGGTGAGCATGAAAGTTTAGCATAATAAGATAAGGTGTACATTTTTATATGAAAGCTTCCACTCCCTAGGTAATTATATTTCATCAATACCTGTCATGGTTTCTGTTGCTGACTCCAAGTACGGCAATAAATGGAGATGAAAGCATTCTGGACACTAAGGAAAATGTATTTGATTTTGAAACAGTGATTTACTGAAAGAGAGGGGAAAAATCAAGGAAGAAAAAGAAACATTTATTTGAGATTAACTTCCTGCTCCATGGGGTATATTTAATATTCCCTTTACTAGGCTAGTCCCCATTATGTACCAGTATACTGATTTTTGGGTGTGTTAAATGCCCAAACATTTTATTTTCTTAGTCATGCATTCAGAGGCATAAGAAGAAGATGGTCTTAAACACTTTGCCTTTTCCTATTAATTCACAATTCCTGTTCCTCAGGGCAGCACTACTGCTGTGTCTGACAGAGGAGAATATTTTACATCGGTTACAGGACTTCCTGTGCTGGGAGTAAGCAGTAATGCTGTGTGTCAGTTTTGATGTACATCCTAGCCTCGATCAGCAATAATGTCTTATATTAAAAATTCACTGATAAATGAAAGGAAAACCCTGGCTTTCTTAGTTATTCAAGATACCATTTTTCTACCCTACCAATCAGAGGATCACAGTCCATCTGAAGCTGTCAAGGACCTCCACCTACTCTAACCCTCTGCCTAGTTCAGGATCAGCATAATCAGGTTATTTAGGACCATGCTGAACCAATGGTTTTAAATAGCTACAGGGGTGGAAAATGCTCCAAAATTCTCTGAGTAGTCAATTACAATATATAATCATATTCACAGTAAAAAAAAAAAAAAAAAAAAAAAAAAAAATATATATATATATATATATATATATACACACACACACCAAGAAGTAATTGGCATTTTTGAGACTGGAAGTTTTTTCCTTTTCTTCAGAATTAAATTCTCCAGATGATCCTACCCTTACTCCTATTAAACCAACTACTTGCCTCAATTCAGTATATTCCTCTTCACTCCTATAGTAGTGAGTATGTTCAAGTCCAGCTGACACATTCAACTTAGTGGTTCTCACCTCAAAGTGTCATCTGTATTCTGAAGGACATCTGCTTATCTTATGGAGGGTATTTGCAAGGGTCAGAAAACACACATTTTTCTGTTTATGGGAGTAACTGATTTGCTTTAGATTACAAGAAATCTCTTTGAAGACAATTTATTTTTGTTTACTTAGTTTATTTTCCTTTACAAATTATGAAGATTTGCTTCCCTGAAGGATTCATCTGTTTAATATTCTATGACACCCTCATGACTGAAGGGTGACCATAACCACCAGTGAACATTGAACTGATGTGATTGATAAGACATTTGTTTCTGCTTAGATATTCTTTCAGTTGTATGCTAAATGCAGAAAATCTCCTGGATCATAATGATTTTAAGTGGGCTAGAACTTGATTGGTAATGGAAATAAAGAAATTTATTTGTACATAAGATGTGAGTTGCTGCTAACTGTAGATTCCTGTTTTACTGTTGCCTGTGTTTTTCACAGGACAGCTAGGAAAGAATGGTATCTAGACTCAATTCATTTTCATTTATAGAGGGCATTTTAAAATTTTAATTTAATTTAATGGAAAAGAAACTTCTAACATGTAACTAGTACAGCTTATTACAGTATACACTTAAAGTGTTTAAATGAAAATAGAAAAGCAGTGTTCTAAGATATGGCATACTTAGTACCTTGGATTCTTGATGGTTAATTTTAGTAGACCATAACCAGCCCATCTGTTTCTTTGGTCAATGAATATATTCTTTGATCAACTTTTGAAAGTTTCATGGTTCTATTTTTCTTTCTTTTTCCCAGGCAAAAAGTGAATATTATCATTTAAGATGTTCTTATTTTAATAAGTTGCCACATTTGAAAGATTTTTCCTATCACTCTTTGTATTCCAAATGAGTTATTTATGCAAAACTGGTGTTTTGTATTTAAAGTTTTGTAAAGAGAAGAGTTTTTCTGTTAATTAGATTTATAAATGGTGATATACACAATAGTGTAATTGTGGCATGATTCAATATGTTCCCCCATCACATTACTCTAGTGTTCTCATTCTATTTAACTTCATTATTCTGTCTACAAAACAAGCAGGTGTTTTATAAGAGTTTTTACCCTGGCATGTGCTGAGTGCTTAATGAGAAGTGTTCTGTTGAATTCAACATAAGTGCTCATCAGTTAGCAGGAACAGGACTTGAACATGCATTTGCAGTAGATGGAAGTTTTTCAAAGGTGGTTTTGTTTTGATTTTAAGAAAAAAGATTTATCTTTGTACTTCCTTCCAGGCAAAGAATTACAGCATGGATACAGTGCTATTTCTTGGGTGGGAATAAAACTCTCTTCCCTTCACCTCTCTTGTTTGCGTTTCTCTCTCCTCCCAAGCTCTGTCTTTATAGGCAGTGTAGGGTAGCTGTTTTTTGCCCACCTTTATACATATATTTGTATTTATATTTACATAATTTAGAACTTTTAGGGATATATGTAACTCTGTAACAAAATGAATTTACAGATATAACAGTATGAGTTTTAAACTTTTAAAGGTAAGGACAGCGCTTGACCTCTACTCACATACTTTAAAAGAGACATCTTATTTGCTTTGGTGGGCTGTTTTTCCTGGGGAGTAATAGGGATATTTGGTAATTTGACTTATTTTATGCAAGCAGGAATAACAGAGAATGGAGCTGAGAATAGGTGGAAGCACTGACTCCCCTCTGCCATCAGTGCTTAGGTAAATGTTATCTGCTTCTTCAGGAGGTCACTGCAACATCACTTCCCTTTCATGGTGAAGAAAAGACTTGAAATATATTCTAAGTGTGCAACCTTTTCTTTGGTCTTCTCTGGACAAAATACAGCAACTGTGTTGCTTTCTCAGATTTTGTGACAAATCTACAATAGCTACAATAACAAGGCTGCTTAAAAAAAGTAATGAAATCTCCATCCTTGGAGATACTCAAAACCTGGCTGGACACAGGCAGCCTCCTCTAGCTGAGCCTGCTCTAAGAAGAGGAGTTGAACTAGGTGATTTCCATAGTTCCCTGCCCACCTCAGTCTTGTTGGGATTCTATAACATTATCTGGACTTGAAAGAAAGAAAAATATTATCACCTAACCCCACTCTACAATGTTTTACTTTATTCTTCCAGAACTAATTTCATAGTCTGAGTGGACGAGAAAGCCTTGCTGTTATTTATTTTTTAGATATGTTAATTTAATGCCTTTGAGGAAAGATTAATTTTGACTGAACACACAGAGACACACTGCAGCATTAACCCCGTTTAAAAAGGGAATATCAAAAAAATTCACCCTGAAAGGGAAGAATAATACCAGGGAAAGAGAATAAAAGAACAGAAGCTAGCAGGCTAATTCAAAATAAGGTGTCAACTAAAATAAAAATTAATGATCATTCTACACTGTAATTTTTTTTTTCCTGGGAAAATAGCATCTAAACAGAGCATTTAAGGAAACCCCAGAAGAATGAGATTTTTCATAAAGAATTTTGAACCCTCTAAAGAATAATTATTGTGGAATCAGCTGTTTACAAAATTAATCTTCTTCTGCTATCTTTTGAAGTTGCTAAGACATCAATCTATGCAAAACTCTCTTGACCTAATATTCAGCTCAGACTGTTTTAAATATTTTCTTCAAGAAAGCTGACACCTCTCTATTCTTTCACTGGATACAAAATTTGCATTCTCAAATCATTATTTATCATTAAAACAGAAGATTTAAAATGGTGAACCTTCAGGCTGATAAGTTTTGACATTTTTTTAGGCATTAAGCACAATAGAACTAAATGTCCCCCTTAAAATGTACTGGTGCTATGCTCCTCACTCAGGTTTTTAAAATTCCTCCTCTCAAGTCTACAACTACCCATAGAGAAAAAAAACCTTTTAAAAATAGTTTAGATTGGGCATGTCTTGCATTTTTTGCAAGTTATGAGTTCTTATAGACAACTCATAATTTAGAACTTTTTACTGTCAGAAACCCTTAGGATCATAGGATGCCACTGGTACCATATTCTGATAGGGTCGAAAAACTATCTAAGCATAATGTGAGATAATAGCAAATGAATAGATCAGATATGGAAAAATAAGATTAACAATGACTTGGGAAGGGCAGAACTCTTCTGACCTTGCTAGGACTCACTATGGTAGTGAGTTTTACTCACTAGTTTTAATAATCTGTACTGTGCTAAAAAAATAGATACAACTTTCAGTTGCAGAAGTGGAAGTGGCAGGGGGAATGTCTGCTGGAGTTTTATTAAGATTTGTGATTTTTTTTTTTCTGTCATACCTACATCACATGTCATAATTCTATGTAGGTTTTTTAGAAATCTTGGTGGTACAGAGAAATGTTTGAATACATGGCTAAAGCTTAAACAAACATAGAACTGAATTAATAAAATTAAATTCAAAATTTTTTTCATGCACTTTTGTTATAGTTTCACAGGTGTCTGACTTGGTTTGCAAATGCATTGGGAACTAGGGCACACCACTTGTAACAAAGAATCCTGATGTTCAATTTCCCAAGCCTTTATGTTAAATAAATTAAAGAGTTGTTACCAGTGTTAACTTATTATTGGGAATTAACAGGGAATGATTTCAAATAAATTCTGCTTTGGCATGCTAATTATTTTAATGGAATTAATCCAGGTGGCTGTACAAGAAACTAAAATTGCAGAGTGATCTAAATCACTCTTAATGGATTTAAGTAATGTACAGCCATAATGTAAGCAGGCTCAGCAAGCAGAGCTTGGAGCCGATGTGATTCTGAGACACACCACAAAACCATGTGATTAAAATCAGTGATTAAGAAAATTATTGGTGTGAAATAAGAAAGTGGAACCTAAAAGCAAGTGCAATTTATAGCTGTGCTTTTGCTTATGTACAGAACTTAAGTACTGATTAATTGAGCAATATATATGCTCCACATACAAAATTCATGATGCAGAACTTGACTGAGGTCAATTCTGTTTTGAGAAACAAGGTCTAATTAATAAGGTATTTTAATAATTAATATATTAGGGATGGTGATAAAGGATTTACTCTCATTGCTCAATGAAAATTGATTTGCATCTCCTGATAGGTACGGATATCCAGATATATCCTTTCTACTATGATCAAGTGAAAAATTCAAGCTGTAGCAAAGAGGCAGAACAAATTAACCCTTGTCATTCCAAGCAAAAAAGTATCTGACTGGAAAGAAATTGTGGGGTTTTTTTTACCTTTTAGTCTGTGTAAAAAATAACACAATATCAGTTCTGTAGCGTTTTTAAGCCGTTCAGATATCCTTACCTTTATTAACAGGAAGAAGGCCTGACACATGTTTTGAGGAAAATAGTATCTTGGAAATCATCCTAACTTGAATGTTTAAATTTAAAATCTCCACTTAAATTCATCAAATCAAATGAGAATATTTGTGCAAATTTCTAATTTTCCCCACTTATTGATTTATGACCTGTTTGGTAAAACAACTATTCTGCAAGCCATCAGGACAGATGTGAGGGGAAATGGATTGGTTTTAATACTTCTGTAACTGAATAATATAAGCCTTTTTATTTCCTTACAACATTTATTTAAACATGAAATAAGACACATTAGAGAGAATATAGAAGAAGAAAGGGAAAAAAGATTTTGTTAATGGCATTTGATAGTATAAATAAGTTGCATTTATAAATAATTCATGTAAAAAGTGATCTATCTATATTGAGTAATGGAATAAGTGACAAAGTCAAAAAATAGAATAATTCTTTTGGACGGTCACTGTCAGTGGAATTATCTTGATAAATCTTACATTCTAATATAAAGAGAAAAATAAAAAAAATTCTTTATATTAAAAGGAATGGCAGTGAAATCATGTAGGCTAAATTCTATAGCATAGGAATTACAGTGTAGAGATAATATTTTTATAGTTTATAGACATTACTGGCATCATCAGATGGCACTGTTTAGTTTTCTGGCTCTAGGGAGATGTACTCAGCAGTAATCAACCAAGTTCAGGTGTGTAATCAAAGGAATACTGGATTCAAGGGCAAGTTAGATGTGTTAGACCCTGTTACCAGATGTGACCTTATGCAAAACCGGGGAGAATCTGAGGAAACTAAGCAAGGTTTTCAAGAGGAAAGAGATGGGATTCAGTTCATCCTTTACAGGCCAATTAGTTTCCCTGTTTCAGTAGGTGAATTCCAATGTGAGTGTCTTGTTCTTCATATAACTGGGGAAGGCCGGTACCACTCAAGGCTACCAGAGAGAACCTGTTCATTTGCATTTAGGCACCATAGACACTCACCTGCTTCTGTGTTTTCTGCAGTCAGCTGCGAGTCAGAGGTTTTCTCAATGGCTGGTTAAAGCATACCTAATAGTATGAAATATTAAGTATGTGGAAGACAGTGTATCTTAGAAGCTTCTCTAATCCAGCAAAGAAAATATTTCTTATTATTTCTGAGGATTAAGGTATCCAATAATTTTGGCCACATAGCATGTTATGTTTTATGTTGAAGAGATTGGACACAAAATGTTATGTCTGTTCCTGCAGTACTCTTCTGTATTTGCAATTCTGGGTATATGCTAACTACATATCTCCTTGTAACATTTTCCCACAGGTTTTAACTTAAAGTGAATAAGGATTCAGAGTTGCTCAAGACATTTGTAAGGAGAATTTACTAATATAACAAATAATAAAGAAGTAGAAAATTGATCTATTCAGCTTAAATTAGTCAAGGAAGAATGTTCTTAGAGGATGACTACAATAATTTTATCTTTAATCTGTGATCTTGTCCTACAAGCACAATCTCATTCAAATATCACAGCAGACAGAAATTGATGCTAGTTACTAGTTCAGAAGTTTCCAATACTTGGAAGAATTAAAACCATTAAAAGCCATCACTTAAAAAGCTCTAAAGAATTCTTAAAAAGATAAGAAAACCCAAATTCCAGGTCAACTGACAAGCAAACAGATAGAAAAAAAAAATTGTATTTAAAATTACTTATTTTTATTATGGGTATCATCTAGTCACTAGATATGGTTTTGAGTTTGGGTGTTGCACTTGTTGTATACTAGAAGATAGTTCCTAAGAGCTTGGAAAGCATGCTAATAACAGAGTGGTTACCTGAGCTGTCTGAGGAATACAAAATATCTTGAGATTATAGATGTGCTCTCTGTCACATATGTTTATTTGCAGGAGTAGAAGAGCAGAACAGTGTATTTGTTCTAGTTTAAGGCAAATTTAGGAGGGAACTTTCAAAGGGGTTCCTCTAGAAAGCAGATTCAAGCGGCTCCTCCCCCAACCAGTTTGGGAAGTAAATCTCCTTTGAGAGAAGTGGAAAAAACTATTTAACAAGTAAAGTATTCACAAACATGAGAAAATCAATAATGTTAAATAATGGAATTTCTCATTGTTCTGAAGAGATGGCAAATTCAGAGAGAATGTCCTTGTTGTGGGCTGTAGCTCGGCTTGCTCAGTCTCTTATCAGTCCTTCCTGCGCTGTAAATGCCATGTCCTGGCTCTGGTGTGCCACAGGCATAAGCTCCCGGTGTTTTTCTGGGTTTTCAGTCCAGAGCAGGGCTGATCAGTTCCAAGAAGAAGAAAAGCCGCAGTCCAGGAAACTCCTCTGCCTCAGCTAGCTAAAAAAACTAAGTAAAAGCAGAGGAGAGCTCTTTCCTGCTGCCTGTGCTGCAGACAGTATGCACCGAGAGAGAGAGAGAGAGAAAGAGAGAGAGAGAGCTGAAGCTCTTATCTCTATGTTTTTGAATACAGCTGTGAAAATATTCCACTGCTTTTCCTTCTCCACCCTTTCCCTCTCCAATCTAATCTTAAAAGCATGAAACTCAATATCTAGCATAAGCAAAACAGACAACTGGGGATAGAAACATCATAAAATCACCCTAAGACACAATAAGAGATAGTCCTTGACATTCACTAAATGAATATTTCCCTGGGAGCTGTATGTTTTTCAGTGGAAAGACAAGGGAGTTTGTGCTTACTTGTGGCAGGCAGAGGATAGAGTTTGCACAGACTTGGTGGAAAGGAGGTAGCTATATATCACCTATGCACTGTACTCTGCTACCTGCTCAGAATTTCTTTTTTCTCAAGGTTTGCCATACATATACTCATCAAACTCTTTAAGATGAGAAAAAAATGCAAAATTCTGTATCTTATGGAGACCTAAGTAATAGGTTTCTTTCTTTTGACTGTAAGGCCAAGGAAGCAGATGCAATCACAGAAGATGCATTATTGTTCACCCTGAACTCTAGCTGGATCAATGTTTGGTTTTCCTGTATAATTCTTCAGCTACCCGAGCATTACCCTGGACTTGCTCCAATATAGCTTGATCCTGATTTGAGAGACAAAAATGTATTGGCAGTGCTCCTGTGTCACACATAATAACATTTTATAAATATATCCCTAGTCACATCAAGTCACAACTCATCATATGGCCAGTTATGGTAGCTGTGTCCCACTTTTTTGGGATGATTATTATGCATTTTAAGGGAAGGCAAGAATGATATATGGAACCTCAAGTCATCATCTGCATGCAGGATATGCAGCTACAGGGCAGTTAGACTCCTCAAAACATGCCAGACTGTGCAAACTTGAAAGGCTTATCTAATGCAGTCTCTGGTGTGGTTCTTCCAAGTCCTACCCAGAGATCTGAAGAGAAAGCCTCAGGATATTAGAGTCCACTGCTTATCATGTTAGAGAAAAACAACTAAGGGTGCTTGAAAATAATCCTTATATTGACATACAGCCACTGTGGGAAGGTTTCTGCCAAGCCAGCTGGCTTTTAAAGGCTCCAGCTTTTGATAGTTACAAATTGTTGTATTGATCCTCCTTTATGCAGGGACTAATTGCAGCTCAAACACTGTTAATTTTTTCTATTTGTCACTTCCACCATTTTTTACCAGCAAGGAAGATTGTTTATGCACAATGTGCTTAGGCAAGGTTTCATTCTTACCCAGGCATAAAATGCACATGGTTTTAATAAGTTTCTTGTTTTAATGAGTGAGTTCTTCTAAACCTTGTATAATGAAACAGAAAATTCAGAGCAATGTGTAAAATTAATAAAGTAATGTTCAAGCAGCTGTTCCTAAACCCAAGTTGTTAATTCAAGTTCCGAATACATACCTCAATTTGCACAGCAAATATGAAGGGATAAAGTGTGGTTTAGATATAGTGCTTTAGTGAATTATTGCATGGTACATAGACACAACTGGCTGTTGTGTTCGGGCAGGGCTCCCTTGTACCAAGGTACTGCCATGACAGCAGAGCTGAGCTGCCTTCCTCAGCATCCAGGATCCCTGTGAGTTTGTAGCTGCATTTCTCTTGATTTCTGTCCAGAGGGGACAACTCAGATCAGAGAAACAGGCAAAAAATAAGTGTGCCTCTCCCTCTTGGATCCAAGCAGCAATATGGGTGAAGAAGAAGCTGTGTGCCTCACTGGTTGAGCCAAGGAGCCTCTGAAAAGGGAAATGTAAATGCTGGTACTTCAGTAACTTAGAGGTGTAAATTGGTGACACGTGGACAGTTCTTAGATAATTAAATTCAACTCAGATCTTGGTCACTAAAAACGACATCTGGAGCCCGGCCCTTCCTATTGTTCCTTGTCTTGTAAAAATGTCATCCTGTTTTATATAAATGATTTTCAGATTGTGAAGTCCTTGGAGTCTGTTATAACACAGACCTTGTAAATGTTGATGTATAGTGGCTAAATGGGAGGTGATCAAAAAAGGGAATAATTCTCATGGGGTTCAGTGTCTTCCAAGATTATACACAGATCTTTTATTAAGGATCATATATGAAAAATTAATACAGATCTGTCTACCTTTATTTTCTGGATTTTCTATGTCCTTCTGCTATTTCAAAAGTTGTAAAGATGGCTATAAATTCTTTTAGATTTTCTTCCTTGCTACTGATACAATTGGTTCTTTGTCTTACTTCAGAGATCCCTCTGTCAGAATCAATAACAACCAGATCAATGAAAAAAAATTCTGAAAATGTAAATCTTTTATCTTCATGGTCCTGACTTGATAATGGTTTCTAATGGAGTATTAAATAGGTATAAGCACACATCTTGGTATGAATTGTTGGATAGATATGTAACAAAAGGATTTCTGAGTAGGGAAATGTTGAAGGATGATGAAACCTGACAATAATAGAAGACTGGGGAAAAAGCACTGAGGGTGAGAACAAATAAACATGATTCCTATAGAACAGGGTCAAAAGCTTGTGCCTGAACCATATGATTTGTTGCTAGGAAATGGAAAGTTATAAGGTTAGGCACAGAAAAAGAGAAGGGCTTATAACTTCAGCAGATTGAAACACTACAAATATTGAACAGTACATAGATTAGAGACAAGGACTGCTTACATGGCACTGCTTTTTTTTTTTTTCTCCATGAGAAATAACAGACACATGATGATGTAGGTGATAAAAGGTGCAGTTTTTCTTAGCGTTGTGAAAGGTCATAGCAAAACACTATGATGTATTGTGTTTGCTTTATTTTGTGTGTGTCATGCGACTAGATGACGTGGAAGAGGGGACAAGTATAGAGATGGAATAACACAGGAGCATAGAGACTTTAGCTATTCAAATAGCCAGACAGTAGGAATAGAATTCAATTTGTTTCACATTAGATGTGATGAGTGCAGCAGGCTACACATGAGCTAGCTGATTACAGAGCTTTTAGAGTGACTGGTGAGAAAATAATTTTGTGGGGCATGTTTTGCCTCATCATTTAATTCTCTAGAATACGCCAGATGAATTGCTCTGTATAGATGCCTCCAAGGACAACAGAGAAAATCTATAAAACTCTGTGAGTTTTAGTTATCTATTTCCAAAAACAAGTTAGAGGGCTGCAATATTATTCTAGTTTTTTGGAGAAAAAATGAGCTGAAGGATAGAAGCTAGGAATGAAGTGATGAGTTTTATTGTAAATCACCTGAAAGATGTCTACCACATAAAAAAAGGAATGGCAGAAACTTAGAATATGTGCAAAAATTCATATCACAACACTATTTTGCAGAGAGATATTAATCTAATTATCAGAAACAAATACAGTAATAATAACCATAATTATATATTAATAAAATCAGACTATTATTTGTGTCTGCTTTAAAAGCAATCAAAGGAAAAGAAATCCACATGGAATTCTTGCATGCAGAGAGATTGTATAGACTAATTAAGACATAACCAAATGCTAAAATCTCCTTGCAGGCAAAACTATTAATCTTAAAGAAGATTGTTTAAATGCATCTTATGAAACAAGATTTTAAATCATACCAGTATGAAAACACCTTTAAAACTGAAAATTATCTGTCATTTGAAAAGCTTACAAAGGGAAAGGAAGATGAAAAAACAATTTAGGAAAAATAAAAATAAAATTTGTTTTAAAAAGCCTACCAAAACTGGTAGGAAGAATTGTTGGATAAAAAGATGTAAATGCAGATGTTTGTGTGTCTGCAATACACTTAGAAAAATAATTCTGACAGTAAGTGACAGGGGTTGACAAAGCTGGGGAACTGAACATTAAACAAACAAAAAAGAAATGCTTGGGTGCAAGCAACAGTACTTACAAAGCTATTTATTATTTGGAACTTCAGCAAACTGGATAAATTACCTGGGGAAAAGGACGGAGTGTGGTAGAGGAGTCTTCCGTTTAATTCTGGAGGCTCTGGGGAGCCCAAAGAGATGTTATTTTTCAGTTGTCATTTGTCAACAGTCTGCTAAGAAAGGGAGAAACTTTGATAATCATGGCTAGAGAAATAAGATGGGGAAATTAATTATATAATTAATTATTCTGTAGCATTCACCCTTTCCATCTTTACAGCATCTGTCCACACAGAGCAAAATGACCAAGCATTTCCAAGAAAAAATGCAGCATATTCTAAGAAATATATGTAAAATAATTTGATGTACGAGTGAAAAAGAAATAAGAATGAAGATGTGTACAGAAAGCTGGATGCTAGATTTAGAAGAGATTAATTAAAATGTTTAATGACAGGTTGTTTTCATGGCTTTATATGATGGCCTATTCAGGGATCTGAGGAGATCTATATAAAATCATTGCAAGATTTAGTGCTCTGGCATTCTAAGAAGGAAGGTCTACACAATAAGACTGGATAAAAGTTTGCATAATATACCCCAATGTAATTATATTAGAGATAAAAATAATTTTATGACATTACACAGGTAGATTATAAATCCCTAATTTGCCTGAAGAAAGAGACTGAAGAGAAAGGCAGGACTCTAGTGTGAGACTTACCTGAACTGTTATACATTTTCTCTTCTCTTGTTTCTAGAAACACCAGCACTCTTAGCAAAGTTCCTGTTAGCCTGTAAATGCCTCAGGATACACATATAATCTTATTTTTACTACCTCAGTCCCTAAGATTATCCAAATTCTGCCATATGGTGTTTAATCTCATTCCATGTTACCAGTGTATCCCATCCATATTCATGCTATAGTTGTATTTCTTTAGTGCATATATATCCCAAAATAACTTTTTTTTTTTTTTTTTTTTTCCCCTTGAGGGCATAGTCACTGGTGAAAATAATAAAATTTTCCGAAATAGACTCTGAAGAACTGCACAGGAAACCTACCAATTCCAGGACACTTTCAGCACAACCTGTTTGATCTCCTTTTGATCCACTTTACAGTCCAGCTTCTGATCCCTACCTTTTCAATTTTAATCAGTCATCTCCTATGGAATACATTTCTGAAATCCAGAGAGATGGTATCAGTCAGGCTATCCTTGTAAATAAGTAAATAATGTCTGTCAAAGGAAGACACCAGGATTTGTGGCATGATCCATTTCTGAAAAATTTATGTAGCTTTTATCCTCATTTTCATTTCTGTCTGTTTTGTCTGCAGAGATTTCTATATGGGTAGAATAACTATTGATCATGAAAATATAGCCTGAAAAAACACATCAATAAAGCATAAAGGAGGAATTAAGAATCTGTTTGAAGAAATAAGAGATTTACTTGTAGATAAGTGATTTTGGCACAAACCTCATTCTAGGTTTTGTGTGTTCAGAGTTGCCTCTTGAGAATATAATGGAATTATTTTGGGAATCCAGTCAAACAATATGTCAGGAAACCTGACCTCAGTGATTTTTTTTTCAGAGGACATCAGGCAATAAACAAGGTTTTCTGAAGCACTAATTTCAGAGCTGACTCTGCCTGTTGGCAAACTGGATTTAACTAGTGGTGTCTGGAGACATGTTAATGAATTTCAGATTAACACAAGTGCTAAACCTACTGCCATAATTAAGAAAGGCCTGCCAATCACTGCCTCATTTGCACTGGCACAATTTATTCCGTAGATTTCTGTTGCAGTATTAGCATCTAGTGAGGACAGCAATTAATTACTAAATGAATCCTAAAAGAGTAGTTCACAGGAATGAGAAAAATGACTATCAAAAGATTTTTGCAGCCCATTCCACTGTGTATATCCTAAAGTTATATAATTTTTGTACAATTTTCCACATTTACCTGTCCAATCTCATTCTGGGAAGCATGTCTTTTCAAAAGTAGCACTTCTGAAAAAATTTGTCTCTTTTAATCAAAATTACTTATGTTAATTTCTGGCAATATTTTGTGCATTATCATATAATCATAGAATCCTTAAGGCTAGAAAATACCTCCATCTGTAACATACAAGATCTGTGAAATTGTAATAAAGGTTTCCACTCTCTCTGTGTTACATGCATTTTTTCCTTAATTTCATTGGACCTGCTACATGTATTGTATTTTCTGCTTCTTCCTCTGTTGGCTCAACTTAACTGCAAGAGTCATTGTAAACTTAATTTGATTTTATCTGTTTTATGCGCTTATAAAATTAGAAGAAAATTACTTATTAGTTTCTAATTATAATCTAGAGTTGCATTTTTACAAAGAGAAGATTTGTTTCCATTTACACATATCTGCAGCTATTTAGTTAATTAGTAAATCTTACTTCTAAAGAGAAAGTATAAATTTCCATGCCAGAATAAACATAAGAATCATGCATATCATGAGTGTCTTGACTACTGGTGCAATTTTTAAAATGCCTGACTCTTTATTAGTTCCTACAACATAAAGCTATTGAGGGCTGAGCTCTTGAAGCCTTTTCACCAGACTGACAACAATTAATAATGCAGGTGTTTCATGGGTCATCTTCCATTCTTATGTCATCAAAAAGTATTGCCTGTGGATCTTTTACACCTCTTTTGGCTTGTGGTGCAGCCAAATGGTTGCAAATATCACATTGTGATTGATAATTTGCAATTTTCTGAAAATCTGGGATCACTAGATCTCAGAAACAGTTACTGCTCACAAAACCAGGCTGGTCCTCTGAGGTATCTAGTACAACCCTCTCTGCTCAGAGCAGACAGCTACAGGAGCAGCTTACTCAGGTCTGCATCCAGTTGAATGTGGAATATCTCCAAGGATGGAGGTTGCTCTGAGAGCAATTAAGAAAGATTATTCCACTGTTTGGATTCTTGCACACTGAAGTTGTTTTTTTCTTATACTTGAACATAACTTGCTCTGGTTTGGAATGTGCTCATTGCCTCTTGTCCTGTCTCTGGACATGACTGTGAAGAGTCTGTGTCCACCCAATAAGGTGTTTATGCACACTGATAGAAGATTCCCTTCTCAAGTGTTCCCTTCTCTAAGCTGAAAAGTCTCAGTTTTCTCATCTTTTTCTTGCATGAAAAATGCTCCTTTATCCTATTTGTGACCTTTTGTAGTTCTCACTACAGTACGTGTATGTCTCTTACTGTCCAGTCCAGAACTGGACGCAGTGCTCCAGCTGTGGTCTCACCAGTGCTCAGGAGACAGGAAGGATCACCTCCTCAGTGTGCTGTTCAGACTCAGCACCTCATCTGCTACCACCACACTGACCCTTTTGCATCAGAGAAGGAACTTTTTTCCTGCATTTGTTAAGTCTCTGGCTTGGACATGCTGCAAGTCTCCATTTCTGCACCAAATAAGCACAGACCTTTCTTGCCCCTGCTTTGTCACAGCTCCCCTCTACTTGGTGGATGGCCCCTCAGTAAGGGGCCTGCAGAGATGCATCATCATCCCTTGGGAGTTTGGTATCTGTTTTGCTGGGCTAGCTGCTCTGGTGTGTGCTGGGGACATGCTGTGTCACTCCATCAGCTGCAGGGTTTCCAGAAGGCTTTTGCACATCATCTGCAGAAAACGCTTCTCTGGGAACTTCAGGCTGGGCTGGCCCTTAAACTCACCTCTCCCAGCACCTACTGAAAGGATACTTGTCTCTCCTTGCTCAAAGCTCAAAGCACGCTTTGATCATGAATAGCTTCATTCAAGCTGCTGGAAGTCACAGGCCCCATGGCTGCTTTTTCCTGATCACTCAGGTAGCCTGATATTCTTCCAGGAGTTCCCAGAAGGGGTTCACAGGCTATACAAAAGCAGGACCCTAAAACCACTAAGCAACATGCTGTATCTGATGTCTGCCTCTGTTAGCTCTGTTTTCCTTGTCATTCCTCTTCCCTTGGCTGTTTTTCTTTTTCCTTCTAAAATAGATGGAAAAAGAAAGTGGAATCACTTTTTGTATCTGGTTTAAGACTCTTCTGTGTTACTGAAGCATTTGAGTTTTCCATGTATATGAAGAGGATATGGTAATTATTGCCTCTAGAAATTACAGGACATTGCTAAATTGACTTTTCCATATATTGAAAAAAAACAAACTCATTCTTCCTTACTATCAATAGTACCCTTATTGACAAGGATAGAGGTCTTATTCTACAGGAACAACCAGGTAATATACATAAAGATATTCAGATTTTTACTTATTATATATTTCTGATGAAATGTTGAGACACAGCAGTGCTGGTATACAGAATTATTGTTGTGCAGTCCTTGAGTGTTACAGTGGTATCATGATAACTTATTTCACCTGGTAAATCTCTTAATGGTCTTGAACAAAAATGAATTTCAAGCTTTTCTTGAGGAACACCAAATAACATATAGTCAGATCTAAAAATCCAGGTTATAACCTTTCATTTAAGCAAGCAGTTAAGAAACTTTTTAAGGCACAAAATTGCAGCTCACAAGCAAACCATCTACTGATTCACTGAATATAGTGGTGTTATCTCTGTAAAGTTATGCATGTATCTTAACTGTATTGTTAGTGGCCACCTTAATGGAATTTTAAGTAACACTCAGCTGGCAGAAATGTGATTAAGATGCATTATAAGCATGATAATAACTTCTTTTGACACCAAATAGAAATAAATTTGATGATATAAGAGGTTTTCTGGAGGCAATGATCTGAATATCTTTTTCTTTCAGGAACTTTTAAGGAACAAAAGAGATATGTATAAACAGTAAAGATGACACATAAGTTGTAGAGATCATTATATGGTTTCAGTTGACAAACACATAACCTTTATTAAAAAAATGTGCCATCTGCTTGATCTTTACAACTAAAGAACTTTAGTCAGAGTTAAAATTATTCCCTTTTATTAACTTGCTTGAAGTTCTGAAATGAGAGGTGCTGATCACTGAACAGAATTGTACTCATTTGCTGTTAAAGGACAGTGAGGTTTCCACAGTCAGAACCATCAAAAGCAGGAAGAAAGATTAGAGAGCCCAATGAAAGAGGGGAGGAGGGAAAGCAGCAGCTGTAAATTACTGTTGCTGCTTTGAACAGCCTGTCTTATGCCTTCTTACCCACTGCAAAGCTGGCACTGGCAGTGCAGTCAAGACTTGACAGTTTCAGATGTTCTTGGATATTTTGTCTGTCACTGTTATCTGCAGGCCTGAGGAGTTAATCTTCTGAAAGAGGACATGGTCTCTATTGTTGAAAGAGGGAACATCAAACTAGTATCTTCATAATGCTCAATATTTGCTCTGGTTATAGAAATACTTGATGAAATGTTTATGAAAGAGTCACTTAAACACATTAAAAAATAGAAAGATGACCAAAAAGGTGACATAATTAAATTTAAAATTCCCATTGATTTCAGATGTATGATCTTCACCCTTGAGTTCTAATGCAAAACTGAATCACTTCTTATGCAGACTTGCATATTTCCCCTGGGCTCACCTCAGACGTAGAAGGGTTTGAGTTAGCAGTCTGGTTATAACTGAAATCTCATTCAGAATCACTTTTAAAACTTGTCAGACAGGTTTCTGGAGGTTATAATGTGAGAACTGAAGTATTTCTGTTTCTTTTCCAGCCACATAATATTGTGAGTTTCTGAATATTTAAAACAGAAAGAAAAAAAGAGGTTTTGGGTTGTGGTTAGTGTTTTGGCTTTTTTAAATTGGTTGGTTGGTTTGAGGATTTGTTTTTGCTTGTTTGATTTTTCTTGTTTGTTTCTCTCATTTTAATGGAATCAGTATTACAGTACATTAAGCAGTAATGTGTGGATGTAAGTCTAAGGAAGAATGACATTTTTAATTGCCTTACTAGAAGCCTGCTTTATGTGATTTTGAATTCACATCATTACTCCTCACATCTATATTTACAATTCAGACATTCATTTCATGATTTTTATAGTTTCAGACCTTGAATAAATGCTCTGGTCAAGTTTCACCACAAGCCAATCCTAATTTATCTGTTTATCTGAAACTCAAATCCCCAGGGGACAAAAATAAGAACTTTTGTTTTTTTATTATTCCTACCTTTTAATATTTTTGATATATCATATTGCCCCTCAGTCACTTCTCTTTACCTAAGCAGCCTGCTTTCTTTTAACCACTTACTGAAGGTTTTCTTTTCTTAACATCTCCTCTGGAGCTTCTCTTGTTCCTTATATTTCCTAAAATACTATTCTCAAAATTGGATACAATATTCCACTGGAGGTCTTGCTTGTATTGGATAGGATGGAAGAGTTTTAGAAGTAATCTTTATAAATTTCAAGATTTCATTTTTACATAGAAAGTTGTCATGTTCAACCTGTGACAGAGCCACTGGTACCAATGGGATACTATTGCTTTCTGCCAGTTGTTTCCCTTCTGCAATGAATTTTTCTACTGTGAAATGCATCTATTGCCCTTATTTGTACCTAATTTTCTTCAGACTTCAACCTGTTGAGATTATTTTGTAACAATGCATTTGCAGCTCTCTCAGCATGGTGTCTGTCAACTTCTAGATACAATAACCCAACTTTTGATTTCTTTATCTAAACTATTGAATAATGTAATGAATGCACTCTGACCACTGTGGAACAGTACTGCAAACCCTTGTCCAGCCTGACAGTGAACTGCTAATAACACTCCCTTATTCCATCCAGGGAGCGTTTCCCTAGTTTGCTTATCAAAAGGTCATGAGAGAGAGAATTGGGCAGCTTTCTAAAGGGAAGCACAATAACAATGTGACTGCTTTTCCTGTATCCAAAAGGCCTATTATGCCATCATGAGGAAAAAAAAAATTATTTTGACATGACTTGTTCTTGATGAATCCGCTGTCACTGTTAGTCATCTTCAAAACTTTCTTACCTTGTGAGTGCTCAGTGTTTGATTATTTCTTCTACTGCTTGTAAGGAAATGAACTAACTGGCCTTGAATATTGTGGCTTTTCTCTCCTTCTTTCACTTTAAAATAAGAACCAGGTTTATCTAATTCAATTCTCCTTTAATTTTATCTTCTCTCTGTCCCTATTAAGAATTGTCTCTAAATGAGGAAAAGTGTCATTTATTGAAATTTGCTAAGATCATTAAAATCTGTGAGAGCTGTCATTATTACATTAAAACATATCATTCCTTTGTAGTTGTATAAAATACGCCCTTAAGAAAAACTTGGAGGCATGAGCTAATGTCTCTATTCTATATAACACATTGCTATATACAATAAATTATTTGAAAAATCTAGAATTTTTTTAGCACAATATAATATTGAGGAGAAATTTAAGAATTGTGGAAGATGTAGTAAAAGGGCCAGAACCAAAATGCTCCAACCTTGCAATATTAAGAATGATATTTAAGGTGTGATCTTTAAAAAGGCAGAAACATCCACTGTTCTCATAAAATTATCATCAATTTGGTTTTTGTGACCAACAGTTTTGAAATTGTTCCATGAGAAAACTTTTTTTTCTCAGTCCTTTCTGGCAATGGCCAGCTGGTACCCATGGACTCATATTTTTTTATGACATCTAATAAAAATAAAAAATATTTCTTGAAAAAACTGTATTTTTAATGGAGGAAGTATTTTAATATTTGATCATTTGTTAACATTAAGAGAAGAAAAAAAAATAGTAAATTTACTCATCAGTAATTAAAACAGAAAATAAGACAAGGTTGATAACAGACATTCTGAGAGTACACTGAGTTAGCAAATGAGTGAGATGATTGACACCTGGCCAGTGCTGTCCTACTGCATCTCTACAGTATTTTCAGGTACTGTTTGAAACCATATTCACTGAAGTATTTCAAGTGGAATTTAATAGGAATGAAAAAGAAGATTTCAAGCACCATTTTTCTTTCCTTGCTGTGGATATCGTGATGCTCAACGATATTTTGAGGCAAATTGATAATGTTAAATTATTATATTAATTTTTTCAATTACAAATCTGTATTGTTGAAAAAAATCAACCAACCAAATAACCAACCAACCATAACATAATGAACATCTGTTTATTCTAAATCTCATTTTATCCTAGATTTCCTTATTAGTTGTTCTTCACTATTGCAAGTCCTAAGCTGGTAATTTTTTTTATGTTTCTTGTGGTTAAAAAGAGAAAAATAAATAGAAAGAGAAAAAAATTATTATTATTATTAACTGTTATAATCAATTTGTGATATTAAAATCATTAAAATTAATAATACTTTTGTAAGAAACACTTTAAATTACATACTCAGGATCTTTCTGGCTTGGGAATTTTAATATAGAAGATGAGACCCTAATTGTGAATGTACCTATGTGAGAAGGGGTGGAGGGGTGAGGGTGGGTGGGGTGGGGGAAGTGAAGTAGCATTAATTACTCATAATATTATTCAAGATAACTGAAAATTTCTATTTATCTAGTGCATGCTTGATTAGAATTTAATGTAAGTGTATAACATCTGAGCTTTCAGAGAGTGTTCAATGTGAATTAGTATGACTGGGTATTTATGAAAGCTTCCATGTGAAATGTTTGCTAGGCTGTCACCCTGATGCATTAGGAACTGAAACTGAGGACCATCACAATGTACAATAGATTTTCTTTAAATACCTTTTTATTTCTGTATCTCATTTTCATCCTGTTAGTTTTCTCTAAAAGTCATAAACCTTTTATCTCTGCAAAGGGAGAATTAAAAAGGAAACAGAAAGGAAAGAAACCTGGTTTAATTACAGGGCTGAAAATTACTTCAGATAGATTTTGGAGCTGCAAATTATTTTTAGGTGGATGTTTTAGGAGAGTTTGTTTGCATATTGTCTGTTTTTTGGCAGAATTATTAAAATAACGTAACATTGGATTTCTGTAGGAAGTACTTTATAATAGGTTCACTTTTACTGTTGAGCTGATATCACCATTAATAATTTTCTTAACTACCTTTTATGCTGTGCATTTTCACAGGATTTACTGCATTTGTGCCCCTAAAAATGCTACTTTGCTGGAAAAGTACATAGATGAGATTTTTAATGCATTTGTCTCAGGCAAAAATTATGTAGGTTTTTGCATATACTTGTACTCATCACCAAAATCACAGATGTGAGATACATGCCTGCTAGATTTTTTACATGTGTCAAAGTAATAAAACTTAATCCTTTAATGGTTTAACTTTTACTTGTTCCATTCCTATTTAGCACATATGAAAGTGGTACAAAACCAAAAATGTTTTGGAGGGATTTAGAGCATGTGGTCAGTAAGCATGCCAGGGTTTAATCTCCCTAACAGTTTAAAGAACAGTGATAAAAGCCAAATCCACTTTCTGCTAAAGCTAACAAATAAACAAGAACAAATATATCCAGAGGAGGAATAACCCTATTTTTTATCAATAATAAATGGCTTTGCATACCAAAAAGAAGAACTGCTAGCCTGCTGGAGGTGAGGAGGGATTAGCATCAATTTGTGTTTTAGCACTGCAGGAGGCTCCTAATTCTAGGGCAGCTCCTGTCAAACTCGACCTAGCAAGTCAAGGACTGAAGCATTTTTTCCTACCTAATTCATACCAAATGGCAGATTCTTGTAAACATAAGCAGAGGAAAAGAATATCCTCAACATTGAGTCAGCATTACACTTGTTTTTAAAAGTCAATTTCATCCTGCTTACATTGGTGCATGGTTTGTTCTTTCATTGCCATGAAAATAATTTCTCAATAAATTTTATATTCTATGTATGCATCTTCACCAAAACAGTATTTTCTATTGTTCCTCTGTTTCTGGCTAGTCAAAACAGGCTTCTCCTTTGGATCATTTGTGACCTATCTGATACAGCTGTATCTTTTGAGAGGTAAAAAAGAAATTATAAACCCAAATACACCAATTACATGCCACGAAAATAGTGCTGTATTTATACTCCAACACTTCTGCTGATCTCTTTTCTTTGGCTTCTGGGTAGTGTTTTATCTGAAGAATAAACAACCTACGAACTTTCAGTCTAAGCTAGCTTTTCTATTATCCTGAGAATAATGAAACAAGGTGGGCTTATAGAAGCCAAAGCTGTTAGGATATTAAGATAGCATTGTAGTTTGCATATTTTAAAAATAACTAATTCATTTAATGTGTCAGGTTCAATACAGAGTCTCAAATAGACCGAGATGAATAAGAACCCCTTAGGCTCCTATTTTAGAACAGGGTGTTGCCTTCTTTCAGTTTTTAGCAATATAAAATTGCTAAATATAACTATATATAACTAAAATATAATAAATATAATAAATATACATATAATGTAATATATTCAGCAATATAACCTTGCCTAACCTTACTATGAAAAATGTAAGCTCTGTTTCCCCAGGATATTTTGTTATAGTCACTTCACAGTAAATGGAGATGGATAAAAATAATAGAAGGGGGTGGGATGAGAAAAAATGATATACAGATAAAAAAATAACCTCTTTGACTGGAATGTGTGAGACCTTGAAACAGAGAAAGACTTGAATTGGTGATGTATTGTGATCCCATAGCACTTAGCCTCTCTACCTTGCTTTTTCTAAAGAATCCACAACCCCTTAAAATGATTCCATTTTGTGATAGATGTGAATGCAGGAATCTAAAATATTTTCATAAAATTCATAAAGTTTTAGCCAAGCTTACTGTCAGAGGTTTAACTCCTCAGTGCTATAGCAGAGCCTATGCTCCAGTCAGTACAGCTACAGGAGAACCTTGATTTAATTAGCATTTACTTGGTATTTGACAAAAGGATGTTCTCTGTAAGAATAACCCTTTTTACTCTTCAAAATACTGTGGTACTGCATTAATGCTATATTAGAAGTCTTAGTACAATTTTGAAGGTGATCAAAGCTCTATGTGCTCAGTTTTAATAGTGCTAGTAGTCATATTGGTGGAGTAAATCTTTATTCCTCACTCCCTCACCCCTCACCCAATCAAAATTAATAAATACAGAATGAACTATTTATCTTCCGAGTTTTACAGAAAATCAATTTCTAATGAAATATTAATTGCTAAAGATGTGCAACAATTGTGTTTATGTAACAATAATGTAGTTCATCTTCATTATAGAAAAACTTTGAAAGAAGGCACAAAATATATTTTGATTTGAGGAGTAAAACTGAGTTCATGTGAAGCCCCTGGTAAAGTTTTTTGGTGTTCAGCTGTATGTTGTTGAGATGCCTCATATCATTTATGTCACACTGCATAAAAGAACAACAATAATATAACTTGATATCATCATTGTCTTAAATTCAGAAATTCAAGATGACAGGAAATGTCTGAAACAATCTTGGGATGGGGGGAATCAATTATCTTGCTCCAATTTAGAAAGCAGCTTTTCTGATCTTATATGAGGAATGTGAATTGCCCAAGCACTCCTTCAACATTTTAATGGTTATGTATGGCTGATTTTATGCTATCACAATTCTGTACTTCTCATAACATTTATTTTTTTCTGTTGTCTGTTTGATCATTTAAATCCAAATTCTCATCCATCTGCACAGTCGTGAATTGTGCATGATTTGTGCACTAGAAATCTTCATTTATGCCGTGATATTAATACTTGGAAGACACAATTTACTACTCAGGCTGCAAATGGTATTTGCAGATCAAACAGAACACAGTTTTCATAGTAATTTATAAAATGGTTAGTTGTGTGTTTTTTTGGTTTGATTTTCATGGTCTTTCCCCTCACTATTTTTCGGAGGCTGCCTCTTGTTCCTTAGAAATGCCTGTTTGTTGGGTTCTTTGAATTTGCAGAATTCACACTTGAAATCAACTTGTGCTGCTCAGAGGGCACACACGCAAGTTTGGATGTGCTTGTAAATACCTTTTGTTTGCATATGTGCGTCCCACAAAATCTGTCTTTTTAAACATAGAAGCTGATTTTTGAGCATCCATTTTCTTTAGAGGCCTTTAGCAACAGGTATGTAACTGCATTTCCAATGTAGGAAATCCAGAGATAAATCCAGAGATTTCCCCCAGAATCATTATAGATTATCAGGGCTAATAGATTTGGTAGTGGAAAAAAAAAACAAGTATTATTCATTCAACTGTTCTGTTTCCAAACTAAATATGTTCATTTCTTTTTCTGAGCCATTTTTTCCTCTGAGCCTATAAACATATAACCGGCCTAATTTTGATCATGAAAATCTAAACTTGAAGTGATATTATTTATTAAGTCAAGAGTGTTATCTAGATTTTGAAGATGTCATATGTATTACATCTGACCATTTTTCTTCAAGATACATTAAATTAATTGCATTTGCTTTAATCAATCATCTTCTCCTTTATGTTTGAAGAAACCCTTGGGCATAATTTTGTGTTGTCAAGGCACAGAGCTAATTGCTGTCATTAATTCACCACACAGAAAGTAAAAGCCTGGTGTCACAGATAGGAAAAGGGGTGTCAGCAGTGTCATTAATAAGCATTTTAAAAAACAAGCTGAAATATGTAATAGCCATTGATTGAAGAGATAGCATAAATAATGAAGAAACAGATATTAGAAACTGGTGTTAAGGATGCCAATGAAGATAATATTATGAATGATTCATCATCTGGGACTAAGGTTTAAATTCTCCAAACTAGAAATCTCTGAAGAAAACTCAGATATCTCACAATTTCCTTTAATTTTTTTTCAGGCATGAGACTGTCTTTTACCTCATCATCTTCTTGCTGAAAAGTTACAGCCACTTTTACTGACATATGTATGTCAGTATGATAGTATGTTAGTAGAAAGTTTTGCTGGTGGCTTAGGGAGGTCACTCTTGCAGTTAGCAATCCACGGTGAAGATGTGAAATAGCTGCTGTTGCCAAAAACTCTGTCAATGGGCTTTGTTTAAGCTGAGGCAGACATGAAAATGTGTGTACACTTGCTTGTGCGCTGACACCAGCATAAAAGAAAAATAGAGTTATTGAAATCAATATAGTTATATCAACATTTTGTCCGTGCTGCTTGTTAAAGGATTGTAAGGCCTGACCTTGTCCTATTTCTGCCTCTGATTTCAGTAAGAACAATGTCTGCACAAATCTAATTTACTTGATTGTTGTATGATCTATTTATATACTGTGTATATGGCTACAATTCATTACATATTGCCGAGGTGTCCAAGATACAGAGTTCTGTGGAGAAAGGTATGATTAGCTATCATAATTAATTTACTTTCCTCATTTATGTGATGAAGGCAAAGCTCAGAAAAGAGATGGGTAAATATTTTTTTCATAGCGATGGACAGCTTGGATACAGAAATACCCCAATTGTTGTGCAGTGTAAATTGGCTATGGTCTCTGATATGCAAATTAAAGACTATTTTGATAGATGCATTTTTTTACTCATAGAGACAACAATTTCAATGACCTAAGATCCTACTTTGATGACAAATCAAGGAATTTATAGTCGTATATATTCTGGAAGTCCTTTGCACAAAGTAAATGCCAGGTGATTAATTTCTTTCATTGTTTTAGACTCCGTGACAATGATTACTTACCAATCATAGTTAGTTCTTCTCAAGTTATGACAGTTTACCTGAAAATGTAAGGTTTGATACACTCCTTTGGGCATCACAGTGAGTTTAAACAATGGCAGTAGGAACCTTCTTATTTCAGTTTTCCTGTTTCTTCCTGACTCCTAGTAAGAATCCTCTTGTTTTCCAAAGGCTGCTTCCTTGCCCAAATAATATCTTAAACAACATTAAAATCAGGATCAACAGTTGCAGTTGTGTTTTCTTTCTGTCTTCTAAAGTAATGATCTCATTATCTGAATTTTATCTCCCAGTAATAAAATAATGTATATGCTGGGCTACTCTGTGTAGATGCTTAAAATTATATAAAATATCCTGTGAAATTTTAAAGAATGCAAGATTAATAAAGATACTATTTACACTGGCAATTGTGATATAGTTACTTAATGGGTAGATATTCTTCTATGGCTCTTTCATCTATTGATATCCAAGGCAGTATTGAACACAGAGGAATGAAATTTTGAGTGTTATAAAAAGAAATAGATATGTGGATAGTGTATCCAAGCAGTGGATATTTGCCTCTATGATCTTAATGTGAAATAAAATAGTAATTGTAAACTTATGGATAATGTTTATGCAGCTATCATTGTGTTTTTCCTTTATCGCATTCTAAATAGTGTGAGGTGATTCCTCAAGAAGTTGTTTACTCTATTCTTATAGTACAATCAGGAAAAATGTGTTTAAAAGTCAGGCAATCCCACAATCTTTTCCAATGAGGTTTTTGTTTTTGTTGGTTTTTTTTTATTAATTAACAAATACCACGACATGTAAATCATTCTTCTCTTTTTTCTCAGCCTGCTTTGACAACCTTTTACTACTCGAGTCTGAAGAACTAATACCTGAAACACAGGCATTACTCTGGACAGGCAGTACATGTTTTATTTTTTTTTAAATAAGCATATTTAAGTTGCTTCCTCTGAAAAATATGGTAATATTCTATTATTGAATAATTAACTCCTTAAACTTGTTTTGCAAGCCCACTGTGCTATTACTGTCATTTGCATGTCAAACCTTTCATTATTACCAGCCAGGAGGAGCATGTTAAAGGCCTGTTTAAGACAGGGCCTTGAAAATTTGCTTTGGCACGGCAAATTTTGTTTGAGTCAGAATTATTTTTACTTACATGCTAAGCAGAGAAACTATAAGAGATGTTTATATATAAAAATATCAATCAGAATGAGCAAAAAGGGGAAGAAAGAACTTTAAAAAATAATCAAAAGCTGACAACTGAAATAAAGTTTTAACTTTGGACAATCTAGATCTATTTTCATGCATAACTCAGTTCAACAAGTAATTGAAATTAACTGAAATTTTTATTTTGGACTGAAATTTAATCTTTTCTCTAGTTAAGTGAAGTCAGGAGGTAGAACTAAAGCACTCCTTTGTGGGATTGAGGTTACATTGTGCTGTACTTATTAACAATTCAGTTGAATATTCAGGATAAATATGAGAACAATTTTCTTACATGCCTCTAGTTTTACTTAAATGACAAAAAAGAAATACTGGATAAAAAAAAAAGATCAAGCAGAAGGAAATATATGTTCTGATAGACAGAGGAGGTATCAAAAGCACAGCATTGTTCTTCCTTAAGACTGCCCTGGCTCTCTTCTGGGAAGCTCATGTCAAAGCTAATGGAATTCTGTCCTAGGAGCCTCCTGTGCTGAGGCTCTTGGTCTCTCTGCTGCTTTAGTCAGAGCCCTCACAAGCTTTTAAAGAATTGGATGATACAGAAAAACAGTGAGAGAAGCTTCCAGGGAAACAGAGGGAGCAACAGCATAGAGTTCAGTTGACATTATTTCATTGCTTGCTTAAACACTTGGGGATTTTATAGATATAAATTTGATAGCAGATCTTGTTTAAAAAAATATATTAATATGTTATGCTTGTATTTTTCCAGATCTGCTAAATGACTGATATAAAATATGTGTTCATATGTATTGGAATGATTTAAGACCTAATTATGTAGTTATCCTCCTACAATCAGAGTTCAATGAAGTGCTCAATTTCATAGCCCCTTTTTGTAAAAATGACTTGCAATGTGGAAAAATCTCATCAAATTATTTGGCAATCACACTTGCCAGTTAAATAGACATCAATAAAGTATGGTTGGTGTAATATTTCTTACAGCAATTAATGGAGAATACTGCTCTTACTCATTTGTGCTTAGCTAATGATCAGACTGATTTCTTCGTGTCTGTACACACCCACTTACTATACTTTATAAGCAAGTATAACAATTCCTTGTGCATAAATATACTTATACACACACACACATATATAAATTTATTATAGATATATAATATGGTAGTTCACCAGTCTCTAATTTCAGAGCTTTATCAAGCAATGTTTTTCAGTTTTCTGCACAGATTGGGAATTTGGATCCCATTAATTAGCCTTCCAACTCTTACCTTTAAATTATTTTTGAAAGTTTGGAAATTCTGTGAGAATGTTACCCAAAACTTTTTTCTTAAACACGCAACAAGGAAAAGTATTCTGTCATTTTGCTGACCAGCATCTTTGAGGTTGGGATATTGGCTGTTAAAATAGATCAGAAAACATGCACTCCTGAAATACAGTAATCTAAGTTTTCTTTTTAAAAGCAGCCTGGGAGCTAACCTTTGCTTGTATCCTAAAGGAATTAGGATGCTGTGCCTTCTTAATAAGTTTTTTACAAATATTTAAGGTATTGCCTTCTTAGGGAAGACATTTTCAGTGCATCTGGAGAAAACAGATAAAGTGAGATCTATTAGAGCAGCACACCAGTCTTGAATTTCATATTCAGTAGATCTGACTTTTATATTTATTACTATGTTTTATCCAGGAAAACCGTAATCCTTAAAACAGTAAGAATCACCATAAGGGGAAAAAAAGGAGCAAAGTGCAACTTGGCATTTTAATAAATGATGGACTAAACGAGATCTTTCTTACTTTTATATAATCTCAAAGTGAAATCTAATTTTAATTTACAGATGTGTTCAGTAGAAATACGTGGGTGCTGAAAAATAGACCTGTGACTATTAGTCAAGTTGAATGCAACAAAAGTCGGAGTTTAGTGTGTCAACGCTGGCTGGATGACAGGCTCTGATAAAAGCTCTCTTGCTCCTCTCTGCAGCTGGACAGGGGAGTGAAAAAAGGGGGCTTATGGGTTGAGATAAGGACTGGAAGAAATCACTCACCATATATCATCATGGGCAAAACAAGCTTGAATTAGAGATATTAGTTGAATTTTTTACTAACAAAATCAGAGCAGGATAATAAGAAGTAAAATCAGTAAACACCTTCGTCCCATGTCTGCCTCCTTCCCAGCTCTATCTCCTCACTGCCAGCAACACAGGGAGATGGGAATGGAGCTTATGGTCAGTTAATCACACCTTGCTTCTCCTGCTGCTCAGGGAGAGGAGTTAACATTCACCTGCTGCACCATGGGGTCCCCCCCATGGCAGAAAGTTCTCCATGAGCTTGTCTAATGTGAGTCCATCTCACGAGCAGCAGCTCCCTGTGAACTGCTGCAAGGTGAGTTCATCACACAGGTAACAGCACTCCTCAGACTGCTGCAGTGTGGGTCACTCTTCCACGGGGTGCAGTCTGTCAAGGACAGGCTGCTCTAGCATTGGCTTCTCTTTCCATGCACCTGCCACAAGTCCACAGCCTTCTCTCAGGCATCCACCTGCTCCAGCATGAGTCTCCCCCATGGACTGCAGGTGGATCTCTGCATCCCTATGGATCTCCATGGTATGCAGGGACCTAGCTGCTTCTTCATCTGCACCATGGGTGATAAAAGAACCTTGGCTCTGGAGCCTGGATTATCTCCTCCTCTGCCTTCTGCACTGACCTTGATGTGTGCAGAGTTGTTCCTGTCACGTATTCTCACTCCGCTCTTCTCTGGCCACAATTACAACTGTGCAATAACATTTTTTTCTTCTTCTTCTTAAATCTTTTATCACAGAGGTCTTACCACCATTTTTAATTGGCCCAAACTTCATGTCCATCTTTGGAGCCACCTGGGAATGGCTCTGCTGGACATGAAGGAAGCTTCTGGCAGCTTCTCACAGACACCACCCCTGTATCTCTCCCACTACCAAAGCTTGGCCTTGCAAATCCGATAAATAGAGTTGAGTGAAGCAGCTGCTGTTGGACATAACTTCTACTGTCAATTATCTTGGCAACAACAGCTCGCTGGCGATTTGCTGGCAGGGTTGCATTGCCCAGACAATAAATTTCCTGTACAAAATGAAATTACGTAAGAAAGTCTGGAGATGCAGCATTACATTTGATTGCCTGCTCCTCATAGCATCTGCAGCTTTTTGCAATGTATAGTGAGAATATGTATATGTATACTGCAGCACCAATTTGCTTCAATTGCTATTAGCCTTTTTATTAGGAAAGTTTGCCTTTTGACTCAAAAAGATACTTGTGGGCCCCAAGTGTCTCTTCTTACACTGAAAGATAACTTCGGTTTTCAAAAGCAAAGTAAATATCTGGGGGGAATCTGCTAAATTGGAAAAGAAAAATGGACAGCAACCATGAAATTAGGATTTGTCATTAATGATTACCAAGACTTGAATTTTTCAAATTGTGATAACTATTGCTATATATAATGAAGGAAAGTCTTTAACTGATAAGGAGGTTGCTCAGTTCAAAATACCATCTTGAAATTAAATCCTATAAAAAGGAATCAGAAAATATAGTATGCTTGAACTTTATCTTCCTGAATAGAAGACCTCTTTTTCATCTGTAGGAAAGAAAATTAATTTGAATAATTCAAATTAGATTTTCATTTCAAAAGTAGATTAATTTTTATCATTTTCAGGTTGTGCTTTTTTTTTTTTCCTAGAGAAAATCAGCAATGATGTAGGTCTAATGAGCTTTTTTAAACTTATTTTACATATCCTAAATATTTAAGGCACTAATTTTGTTTCACCTAACTTTAACAGCAAAATCAGGCATCCAATTTAATTTAACCATTTAGAACCTTTCAACAACTTATCAAAAATTTAGGAAATTTCAGAGTGGTATTCGCCCACTTGTATTAAAACCAATTTTAGAATAACATGAATCACACTGGTTATCTCTTTCCACTTTAAATATAACAATTAAAAATAGCTAAGTGAAGTGATGCTACCTATACGGATTGAGTGCATGCTCCCTTAACTAATTCGTCATATGCCATACAGTTGAAAATGCCTCTTCTGCCCAGCAGACACGTATGTGAGGCAGATTTCTTCAAAGGCTTTCCTTTGATAATTTCCTACCTAGGCTGTAATGTATATGACATTTTTAATCATTCAATAATTGATCCTGTTTGCTTTTCTGAAGAACTTTCAAATGAATCAGTAGATTGTATTTCATGTTTCCTACTAATTTAATTTTCTTTATGCTTTATATTAGCTGGTTAAAGAAAAAGTTATTAGATTGACACTCTGTTACTGCAAGTACAGATAAAACATGTAAAGCAAAGCTAGTTTATATTTCACAGGAAGATGCAAAAGTGAGGGCAAATCTAATCGTGCTTGAAGGAATTTTTGGTTATGCTCTAACAGAATCAAAAGTATCTAAGCAGTCACCTTGGGCATTGAACAGGTGTATCTGTATTTGCCCCCTTTCAGTATTTGCTCTTCTGTTATGCATCAGTGGAATCATTACACTGCATTTTGATATGGTTAACAGCACTTTTCAAGCAAGGAAACTAATGAGTTCATCAACATTTTTGCAATATGCTTATGCATCTTTTGATATAAAAAGACCCATTTATCTCACTTTACCAGGGCATTAATCAATTAGTCATTTTGCTTCTTTGCTAACATTGTTTAATGATTTATCAACTTCTGTATGCTTAAGAAAAAAATTACAAAAAAAAATCAAATTACCTCAATTTCTTTGATGGTTTTGTTTGTGAATTTTTTTCATTCTGGAACTTTTTTTTTAAATAAAGATCCCACAAATATATAATAAATGGACATAAAATTTTGTCCTAAGGAGTGAGGAACCAGAAAACAATTTAGGACCCAGGAAAGGTAATAATCTGAATCCCAGCTCATTGGAGAGAATTTTGGTGAGGAAACAAATGTGATTCTGAGTGTATAATAACAGAATGAAAAGTATAATTAAACTTGCTGTCTTTGGCATTTTAGTATTATCACTGAAAGACATTATCCATTTCTAGTTTTCATTGTTTAAAAATGGTTCTTGCATACTGCAGACATTAAAAGAAGTGCTACAAGATTTTAGCAAGAACTTTGTACAATGAGAAAATTGAGAACTTTTATCTAATGAAAATTTAAGAGGTCTTTTGTATTCTTTCTTGTCTCATGAAGAAATAAGCCCTGATAAAGAAGAACTTAATTTTATTGTAATCTTGCAAGCATAGCAGGGATTGAATGCTGAAGCTAGACAAGCTGAAATTAGACATGCTATTGTATTTTTAGAGTGTGAAATTGATTATAAGTCCCTAATTGCAAAAAGTTAACCTGGGAAGCAATCAGGTAAAAGCTGAAAATGGGGCAGAAAAAGAAAGGAGAATGTCTCTACAGGTGAAGAGTGGGGCAACTGATCTTGAGGAGACATCAGCAGAGTTTGCCAGATCCTCATAGATAGGACTTGTGGAGACAGGATGGGTAGACTGCAGAGGACTTGCCTGCTCGGTAGGAGAGAAGGTGCATCTTGCTCTGCTTGGTTGGACAAGGCTGGGAGAACAGCGGCATTTTCCCACCACTTGAATTCCTTAACCAAAATCAGACTTCTGCCCAAGGAGCATGCTCCAATCCATCATTATTGATTTGAGGCTGGATTCACATGTTCAAGTATTCTGGTACTTGTCAGGCAGATGTCACCTCTCTTTTAGTACTTGTTATTCAGGGGCACTTTCAAAATATCTTTCTTTTAGTGTACTCTGTTCATCTGCTGAGTGGATGTTTATAGCTCTTCCAGCTCTCTGTGGTGTGCATTTCTAAAGGAATTTTTGTTATATACACTTACAGAATGTTCCCCAATGGCATACACTTTCAGTGGAAAGTTGCTCTAGTAGAAGACAATGATAATAAAAATAGGTACAATTTCACTGCTTTTGTATTTAGACAACATGTTTTCAGCAGGATGTCTTTAGCTAAAAGAGAAGAATGGAGTGCATCCTATGACATTACATCTCAAGCTTGGTAAATCACTTCAATAGCTGTATTCCAGCTAGGAGATAGGTTTCCATGGCTATAAATTAAAGGTGAATTAACTTAACTAGATTAACTCAATTATGAGCAGATTAAGAATGGCTTAGGCATTCATTTGTTCATTTCCATTCATCAGCAGTTGACTTAAGTTCATAGAAAGTTTGCTGTGTATAAGATAAATGCATTTCCATTTTACTAACTTATTCTTCAATTCATTTTGGGTTTTTTTTTTAAGGCAAAGAAAGGTAAATCAAAGTTTGAGCTTGGAAGTTACTTCCACGTAGTAAAAATGTGAGCACAACAATGTGTCTTCCTGCAGCTTGTCTTGAGACACCAGAGTGTAACTTAAGGGGTCTTTAGTGTTTTAAATAAATTAGACAAACCAAATCCTTCCTTTCAGTGGGCTTACATTTTGCCACTTGAATCCTTTCTGAAAATGGTATTTGAGTATCATAAATATTTAGCCTGAGCTTACAGGTATTTTAGTGTTAAAATGCCCATTACATCATAGGTTCTGCTCCTTGTAGAATGGCCAGAGAGATGACAGAAATGTGGGAAGTTGGTAATTGCCTAACTCCCTTGGATAAAAGTCTAGGTGTGTTAATAATGTGCCAGTTTCATGGTAATAGTTGAGGGTCTACCTGTTTTAATATGAGACATAAAATGAAAGTAAAGTACCTTACCATTATACAGCTGAGATATACAGATATGTTCAGCAAGAAAAAGGGAAAGTATAAGCTGGTATCCCCCCTGCTGCTTTCACTCTGCCTGTTTTTATAGGTATTTTCCGCAGAAAAAGATATTTTCAATAATGTATTAAAACCTCACAGTTAAATTTCTTGTACTTCTGAAATTTTAATATTTGCCAGGTGAACAGAAAATTTATTAAGGAGCAAGTAAGAGTAAGAAAACCCTAAAGCAATGGTTATTCCTTTTTGAGTACTAACAGGAGGACAACAAAAATAAATTTATTAGCTAATTTTTTGTATGCTAACAATCTGTCAGGTTAGCGTCTGATGTGTACTTTGAATTATGTCAACAGTAGTTTTGTACAACAGATTATACTTTGTTCTAAATGCAAAATTTATATATATGTCCAAGATCTTTGACTGTGTTTAAAGTCATGATAAATAAAAAAGAAAATTCAACTTCAAGATTATTGAAAGCCTTTAGGTTAATAAATTGATTCATATGATGAATATGCATTGTGGATGCAGATTAAAAACTTGTTACTTAAAAAACTCCTTACTTTAAAATGTTGAGGTTTTGGTTTTATGCCTAAAATAAAATCATGACACTTCTCCTGAACAGCCTGATGCTGAGTAAGAGTCCTTCATGAGCTGCATATTCAATCTCTTTAATATGTATGAGAAATATTTTGATATATTAGCTAAACTTTCAACAGTTTCAGGTAATATTTCATAAAAAAAGAATGCTTAAATAACTATTTTCAATTTTTAATTTTAAATTTTAGCTTATTTCTTAAAATGTCTTGGTAAAAATTTTATATTATGCATATTTTTTGTGGTGGTGAAACAGCAACTTCCCTATTTCTGTAAGAAAAAACTGCAATTGAAAACAAAATGAAAACAAAAAGACTTTAAAAGACTCAGAGAATAATTTTATTTACAATATTTTTACTGCAGCCTCCTCTCTTCCCTTTCACTCCAAAACTTTTGGCTTTAGTTACATGATTTGTCTTTAGAACATAAATATTTGTAAAAAGGCATTAAGGATGGAAGCAGATATTGTATTATTCTGTTCTCATTTCTACAACTTTCCATTTAAGAATGAAGACAGTTTTGGTTTGTCTAGGATAAAATCAATGTGAATAGAAAATGACTACAAAAATGTGGAGATACCCAGTATAATCTGAAATATTTGTCTTTGAGCAATTAATATTATCCTAAGTGTATGGTGAAATTTTCTACCCTTCTTCTCCTTCCTTTTATAGTTACATTAAACTTTATTGTAAAATAGGCAGTGTTTCTTTACTTGTTTTTCAATCTGTAGCAAATATTTTTTTATTTGCCTTCCCCTGGAAGCATGCAAAAAATGCTCACCAAAATCATGGTTTTCATTTTTAAATAGCAGACATTTAACTGTTCTTAGAAAAGAAACAGAAGTTAAAAAAAAAAAAGGGAGAATAATTTTGCCTAGATAAACAGCTTCTGATAACAAATTTGAGACAGAGAGCTAGATGCAAAAAATAACTGTATTTGACTTTTCTGTTTCAGTGAACTTGGCATTGTCCACAGAGTTTGCTTTGAAATCACATTTTGCTACTGTGTGATGATAGAGTCTATGCTGCTAAAAGAGAAATAGCTACCTATTAGAAACTGGTTTATCACAAATTCTGTATTCAGACAAACTTCTGATGGAAGATAATAGCTTTATCAATTTCATTTATCCATTATAACAATTTTGGGGAAAATACAGGAAAATACACCTATTCCAAACTCTAATGCACGTATTGTATCACAGTACATTTTTTTTGACAGTTTGTCTAGTCTTTCTGTTTCTGTTCACAATGTGTTTGGTTCAGCTATGGTTTGAAGCCATCTTTCATCTATATACAGATCAATGAACAGGGATTTCAGTTGGCATAGCAGCAGCTGAACATAAATATCAGTCATTTCCATGTATACATGGATTCACTTTCCTCTTCTCTGCACTGAATATGAAGTGCATTCTAGTCTCAGTATAAAGCTCTTTATCCTTTAAAGATCCAGGAAAGCATGTTTATTTTTTTTCCTGCTATTGACAGTACCAGAAAGAAAAATCAGTTTATTTGGCAATCCCTGGAAAACACAGTCTAAGGAGTGCTGCCTTGTCCCTTATTATACCCACAGATAAATTCCACAGGATGTCTTTGAAACAGCTCGGTAACCAATAGAATGCCTTTGTAGCACTATGCTGGCAGTGTCCTTTTGCAAAGAGGAGATATGCAGTAAATTTTAAAAAACATCATGTTGAATTTTTAAGCCTGTCTGACTAGGAAATATTTCACTGGCATTTCTGTGAGATTTTTATGTGCCTATTTCTGCAATTTGGTATTAAATATGCTGACATTAAAAGATAATATCAGGGAAAGACTTTCTTTATTTGCACTTGAAAAATTTTATCTACAAATGAAAATGTTTTAGTATTTTTTTATTTTGATGAATATTATGTATTTTTTGCATTTGATAATTTATTGCACATAAACCAAATACTAAAACACCAGGAAAACCACACCCTTGGATTTCTCAGTTAAGAATAAAATTATGAATTTATCATGGAATGACAGAATGGCCTGTCCTGGAAAGGACCATAAATATCATCCAGTTCCATCTCCCCTGCCATGGACAGCGACACTTGTCACTAGAACAGGTTGCTCAGAGCCCCATTCAACATGACCATGAACACTTCCAGGGATGAGGCATCCACAGCTTCTGCAAAGAACCTCTTTCAGTGCCTCATCAGCATCACAGGGAATGGATTCTTTCTAATCTCTAATCTAAACCTATCCACTTTTAGTATAAAGGCATTCCTCGTGCTGTCACATGCCCTTGTTCAATGTTTTTCTCCAGCTCTCTTGTTGGCCCCTTTAGGTACTGGGAGGCTCCAATTAGGTCTCCCTGGAGCCTTTTCTTCTCCAGGCTGAACAACTCCCTCAGTCAGTCTTCACTGGGAGAGGTTTTCTGTCCCTCTGAACACCTTCATGGCCTCCTCTGGACTTGTTTCACTCCAACAGGTCCATGTCATTCTTCTGTTTTCTTATGGTGAAAAGGGATTTCTTTGAGTAACTTCTATTATATTGCACAACGCCAGGAGAGTGAAAATTCATTCCCTCCTTTTTGCAGAATATGGTACATGTGACAATTAATATGAAGTGGGTTACCGTCATAGGAACTAACAGCTTTCACAGTTCAATAATGCATTTCTTGGGCACTATAAGAAGGCCAGAAAAATGGCCAGTTTCCTGTCTCTGAACACCAATTTCTGTGTACTAATTTCTGATAAAATTTCACACAAGTTGCCTAATGATTCTAAAATTGGTAATAAGTACATAGCTGGAGGGTTAGATGATGTGTGTAGTTCAAGAAAGCTTCCAAAGTTTATTCTGCTTACTCCAAGATAGCTCAGCCTTTTGCATTTCAGTTTGGTCTAGAAAACTTGAGCATGTAAGGATGAGGCTTGTTTACTTGTTTTCTGAGGTGCATCCAGTCAACTCAAATAGATTTCTTTTTCTTTAAATATGCACCATTTTATACTAATTGCTGTTATATTGATAAAACACTTTTAAAAAAAATCTTAAACTTTTTAGATTTTCACTGAAAAAAAAAATTGAAACATTTCAATGAAAATCCACAAAAAGATTTTCATTGAAAAAGGGTTGTGGTTGATAGTTTTCTTAATAAAAGTACTTGTCTTTAAATCTATTTTTAAATTCTGGTATGAAGAGTCATTTGCTTGGTATTTCTTTAAAAATATTTACTACAGGATTAAAAAATAATCAAGAAATATTAGAAAATATGAATTGAACAATAACACCTTAAGTTCAAATCTGGTTATTGTTTGAATTGTGCTATTAAACTTAGAGAACTTTAAATATATTGCCGAAGAGTATTTTTTCTCATCATATAAAGCAATTCTGAAGAAGAATATTTCATTTTTGGACTTTAACATGCACATTATATGACAATTTACAGAAAAAAAGCTGAAATTTGTTCAGCAGAAGTAAATGGGAAAAAATCTATATTTGCCAGTAAAATTTTTGATGTGGAAGAAATAAGCAGTTTATATGAACACTGGGGGAATATTTAGATAAGCAGAATGTTATTAATTAAATAGGACTTCGAGTCTAGTACCTGCAGTATATTGTACCTGCAGCATATCACAGGTGAGATGTGTTGCTGCAGGTGTTAAAGACTGTGTTTTCATATATTACCATGCATCACTGATTAGATTTAGGTCACTGTATTAGGAAATGATCGTTATAGACTTAGATGGATACTGTGATGCTCTCTTCATGGTGTTTTGAACCATTATCCTGCTCTTCTAAGTGCTCTTCATTACTTCACATTCTCAATCCTGGAACAGATGGTGTACAGGTGGATTTTAGCTCTCATGCATGGCTTGACTGAAGCAAATTAGGATCTTCTTTTATAGAACTTGCAGGAACTGTGGGGAGTCGGTATAAAAAAGTTTGAAGGCTTTTTAATATGGTGGAATACATCTGTAAAGAAAATCTCAATGATCAGATTTTTGTAAGTGCCTTTTTGCACTTTGGGTTTTGTTTGTTTTGGTTGGGTTTTTTTTAAGTTTTATTTTTAATTTGAATGATTTAACCTCTAGACACAATTTATAAATATGATACTGTGAATAAATTGTTTTCTGGACAGATTTTTCAAAGGGTTATGAATCATCTATCAGAAAGTATTGATTTTGCTTTTCTCAATAAACACAAATCTTTTAATTCACATGAGTCCATCAGATTAGCAGGTAGTGGAAATCAGCTTGGATGGATGTATTTCTGGAGAATATTTCCCAAGAAACCAACTCACCATGATTTTGGTGATTACCTGTATTTATATTTATTCAAGAACTCTTTATGAAGCTGAGCTCTACCCCATGATGGGATTTTGTTCATCCTAAAGAAACAAGCAGGAAGAAATTAAACTAGAGCAGGAAAGCAGTGCAATGACCAGAACAAGATTTTATAGTATTAAACCAAAAAACGTCATAGTGAGAAAGAGAGTGGAAAAAGAGCGATAGAAGGCAAAATGTGAAATATCATCAGATAGGTAGGAGGTAGGATCTTGCATAAACATCAGGTGAGACCACTCCCTCTGAAGCTTGGCATGCGAATGCATATACTCTCACTGCAAGAAGGAAGGTGAAGAAAGGTGAAAATTCTCAGTCTGACACCTTTATACCTGGAGGATTCACACTGGTTGCAAAAGAATAAACATGTAAACACTGCAGATCTGCATATAAAGCTTTCAGAGATCACAGCCTAGATGAGAATGCAGTACTGTGACATGTGGGTGCCTTGCCCTGACCCTGCATGGTGCTGAGAAAGCGCTGCTGGTTGTGGAGGTTGTGCTGCCAAGGTACAATGCACTGTACTGAGTGGGTGTGTTGGCACCTCTGAAGGAACTTGGGGATACCTTCCTCCAGGCTTTCCTGCCTGGATGAGCTTGGATAATTAGCTACAAAATGACCTAATACTTCCTTGGACTGTAGAAATAGCAAAAAACCAGATGAGTTTCAAGGAAAGAGGATTTTATGTGCACTAATTTTTAAAATTTAAATAATGTTTGCAACTACATGTTTCATATGTCAACTTATCCTCAAAAGAAATAAATCTGAAAGGGCTTCAGATAACTGCAGAAATAGAATTTAGAACCTGAAAAGGTTTTGTAATATTTTCCTAAATAAAAAATCAAACTTTTATTTTTCTAATTTGAGTTTTGATGGGTAAGAAAGCCATTGCTCCAATGGAGGTATGATATGGGCATAGAAAGCAGCAATATTTGAGTGGGACAAAGTGTTGGAGTTTTTACTTTAAGAGAAAGTAGCAGAAATCTGACAGACCACAGTAATGGCAAAGTATTCTTTCTCTTGGATAGGATACTTCCTTGACACAATTTTTGTGACTCTTAGGCAGTTTCTGTAAGATCACCGTCTAGAGTCTTGTCTTTGTATTTGAGAAGGAATTAGTCTTTAAATCATCTTTTTATGAAATCATTCAATAGGATTAAAAAACTCAAACACAGCTTATGTAGAGTGGTAGCTGTATTTTATACAATGGGATCATCAAATCCTAAACCTTCTTCTCATAGGACTTAACACTACCTTATAAATACACAGATGTAACTGTGAAGGAAGCTTTTTCAAGTTGTAATACTTAACACAGGCTGTGTCTCATTGCTGTTGCTCAGGCTATTGTAAGCAGAGATTCCCACTACCATACCTTACTTTTACTGTGTTTTTAATCATATCAAGATGTGGATTTTTTTTTTTTTTTTTTTTTTTTTGTAAGGGGATTCACTCTGCTCTGACTACTTCAGAGACAATAATGATTTTTACTCTTTTGGGCTACAGAAGTCCAACTTTCTTACAGGGAAACAGCAAAAGGCAATGAGAATATATACAAGGCCCTTTCCAGTCTGCCAGGTACCTAAGGCAATAACAAATTAGTACAGCATCTCCTATAACCACCTGTCTAACCACCTGCAAGAATGATGGCATTATTTTAAGCAGGTAGAGCAACAATTAGCAAATTAGGGGGTTTATGTGGTCTTTGAAATCATGGTAGCAGTTAGATCTTCATATTGCATCATAGTCATCAGTGAGAACACTAGGTTTACTGACATTTAAAAAATCTGACTTGTCCATGATGGTAAGTAAGCATACAATGCTGTTATCTGTGGCTATTATTAGAGACTTCACAAGCTGGCAAAACTCTGCTTATATTAAATACCTGAGAAACTATGGCTACATGAGTTCCAACAACTGCATTAAATTTATGACTGAATCTAGGTACTAAATTTTAGATTGTGAATTATTTTTAAATAAAATGATCTTAGATTTTGGATACCCAGGCATAATTAAACAAATTTGACAATGCAATTAAAACTACCTTTAAGTGAGTTCTAGAAGCTTATTTTTTGATATTCTGAATAGCACCAGAAGCAAGATGCTCTTTTTCTTTCCTTCATTTTTAACTTCTGTTTGAGTCTTTTTCTCAACCTAGTATTGCTGGGTTCAGCCTGCTTACCAGGTGTGTCTTTTGCCAGCTCAAGGTGTGTGATTTCATCTCTTGGCAATTCAACAGGTCCCTGCACTGCATGAGCTTCCTATAGGCTGACATTTAAATCAGATAAAAACAACCCCTTTGTGGCAAGCAGGTAATCAGGACAGTGTCATTACTATGATTGAGTATGCATTCAAAGAAGTATGGTGTCTGGTTTGCCCAGCTGTGAAAGTATATCTTTTTAGAGACTTCAAACCAGCATATTAAATATTAAAAAACTTGATAATTGTTGCAAAAGAAAAAAAAATGTGGATGTATGTTTTTATGTTACTCTCATTGAACAGCGATAAACTGGAAAGATTTATTTTTGGAAATTTTGAGCCAAACACAAGATAAAATATATCTTTTGGGTTTGAGATTTTTCTTTTAAATTTGTGTTTTTTCCATAATGAAAATCAGTTACAAACCTGATTTAATTATCTAGTTAAACAGAATTTAACTGTCTTCCTTATGATACTGAAGGAAGAAATCAGTATCATTTGATGTATATGACTTTAATCATTATATATTTAAGTTATATAGGGAAGATGTCAAGATTTGAAGGATGTCTAATTTTTCATCATATCACTTACTATAACTAAGTGTTCCAATACCATGAGCTCAGATATCTTGAGCAAGGTCCTCAAAGAAACCTTTAAAATTTAAGATTAAAAATACTCTTGGAGAATTTCTTTTGCACCATCTGGGGTTTTTTTGACTAGGAGTTTGGCTGCAAAAGAAAGCTTTTCTCCATGGTCCTGAGGATTCAGAATTTTTTAAAGCAAGCTAAAAAGATTCTCTCTCATTACATGAATTTAGTATCTGGGATCCAAAATTAAGTTTTTTGAGATTAGCTGTAAAATTTCAGTAATACTAAAAATGTTATTATTTCTACTGACAGTTATTATTCTACTAATAGTTATTTCTACTGACAGTTTTTGGAATGTGAATTTCTCATACCAGTAGAAGAGATTGAGATGCACAGCCTCAAGCCTTACTGCATTAACAATATGGTCTGTGTTCCCTAATATTAATACAGAACAATACCTGTAAAAAAATGTCTCACTGAAGGATACTCTTCACCAATTCCTTGAATGGAGACATCAACTGTTCAGAGAATATATTGTTCTTCTAATAAAGACTTGTTTTTCTGTTAAAAAATTGTCCCCATTTGTCTTCAATTAAAGTAAATTACTGCCCCAGATATCAACAACAGCTTCAAATACAATCCATTTAAACAGGTGAATAACCCTGTATCCTAGGCAAGAGTCAGTGAAAAAAGTCCAGTTATACTCCTTCACAACAACCATAAAGGTGTAAAAATTAGTATAGACATTAGTATATAAGTTTCTGAAAATTTAATACTGAAAGATTCCATTGACTGACCTCCCAGATAGTCTGTATGTTCTCTAAAGTAGGGTCTTTAGAAAGTGGGAAGCATGGGAGTGAGTATATATGTTTTAGGTGTTTTAAATTACTTCTAAATTTAAGTCAGTTTTTCAGTAAAACTGTGACCCATAAACGGATTGTAAAACATTGTAAACTATAACGACTTCTTAAATGTTTTATAGCATTAATATAGTTTTATGTCTTTGGAGATTAGTAGCTTTACAATTGCCTTAAAATAACCATGGCAACAGAGTAAATTTTCAGTGGACATCAGTTGCTCACTAATGGTTGTTGTAATTACAAAGAAACAAGACAGCAAAATTCTATAAATTACTTATCCTTTGATTGCAGTATATTAATTATTGCTGTGCAGACTTGAAGGACTCAGGAATTTCAAGCATTTTTTTAATTGCACATCAGGCTTCTCAGGAACTGCTTTGTAGTCTTTCCCTCCTTCTGGCACAAGGTAATACTTTAATGAATAACGTAACATTTGTTGTGAATTGTATTAGAGGATTTTGCATTCTGGAAACATCAAAGAATAAGACATGACAAGGTCAAAAAGCTGAAATAACATTACCTTGGATACTTTGGAAAATTCAAAGCTGTGATTCTGAGAGTGATATTTTTGCTTGATGCCTCTCTCCAAATTTTTTGTGGTAATTGAAGCATGGCCTGCAGCTTTGTGTGTGTGTATGTGTGTACAGTTGTGTGACTTCGTTCATTTTTGATGTAGACTGCACAAAAGAAATTGAGCTACAAAATGGTTTATGGATATTTAACAGTTCCTCTTTGGAGTGTTGTCCTCATTAAATGTCAGAGTTTAAGCCCCAGCTAAAGCACTGGAAGGAAGGTTGGGTTTCATCCCTGACAAGTGATAGAAATCAAAATTAGGAAATACCCTAATACACTCTTAACCTGTTTAATTATTTTAATTAACACACAGCTGATTGCACTCCAGAAAAAAAAAAAAAACAGGAAATAGCTCGATGTCAAATAGGATTTTGTTCAGCAAGATGCACTATCCTCATGGGTGAGTGAGAATACATTGGTCATAATAAGCTGCTTGGTTAGACAAAGAGAAAATGGCATTTATGTTTCAGGTGTCTGCTAACTAGATGTTAATGGACTAATGTCTGTTACATAATGACAATCCCAATGAGACAATGTTAAGGACGCAGATGTGTCTTGTTTGAGAAATCTTAAATTATTTATGTGCTTTCAGACCATTCTTATGGCTAATTGCTTTTGGCTGCGAGTTTGTTCATTGGGTGTTGGATTTTTTGGTAAACTAACTACACTGCATATAAGCCTTAAATAGGAAAGTGTTTAGTTCTTTCATTCTCTCTGCAATCCATTATTTCAGCTATGGTTAGGTGGCACTGATTTTGTTTGCCTATTTTCTGTTCATTTTTATTCTAGCAATATATCATATCTTGAAAAATAATAGTGGCTTAGAAAATAAATAACAGAAATACTAAGATGTCAGTAATGATATCTGAGAACTATGGCCATGGTCTGGGACTTCAAGAGCCCGGACACAGAGGAGCAAAATCACAAATAAATGCGCTCTTGGAGTTGGCAGAGCAATCCTTGTATTGGGGATGAAGCCCCTTAGCTGGACCATTTCCCATTTTGGTGACATTTTTACAATTACTCTAAGGATGGTTATCTTAATTCACCAGGATGCTGCCTCCCTTCCCAGGCAGCTATTACCTGAGGCAAAGAAATTTTCTTTGCTTTTCACTGGCCTCAGGAACCTATTAATACAGAGGCTGCTTGAGAGGCTGGTCAAACTCTAAAAACATTTGTCCAAAAGCACCTAGAAATACAGATGGCTCTTCAGATGTCCACTTTTTCTGCAGACAGCCTTTGCAGCTTAACTAGTTCCTGCACATCACAGTCTTGATTGATTCCTGTAGTAGTGAGTGGCTTTCTTTGATCTTCTTCCTTGTATGAGCCCCACTACCTTTTGGGCACAACTTTCACTGAGCTCAACATTTCCCTTCTCTCCTGTGGTTCCATAGCAGGGGGATTCTTCTGGAGTGGAAAGGGAAGAAATCTTTCTTTCTGAGACTGTACAGGTACTTGTGAGTTACTAGTATTACCTAAGTTGTTTCCTTATCTGAAACACTTTATCTTAGTGTCCTTTGACTCCTGAATCACAGAGGTATGTATGTATCTGCTTGGCATGTTTCCATCCTGGCATGAAGTAAATGCTCAGACTGGAGTCTGAAGCAGACAGCTGTAACTCATCTCTGCCTTCTCACATTTAGTACATGCAAGCTGATGAGAAAAGTCTGGTATCAGCTGAAAGACACTCTGTCAATTGTCAGCTTGATAGACTTTTACCTGAAACCTGACAAAAAAAAAAAAATGTGACTGAAGTCAGCAGTGCTGAAATAAGTACATCTTTCTGGGACTAGTAAAACAAAACCAAAAAAGCCATCCTAAACAACAAAACCAAAACAACAACCTTCCCCAGCCTCCCAAAAAAATAAAAGGAAGAGGGATTGAAGCACAACAAAACCCCAACCAAGCAGTGCCACACAGCAGGAAAAATGGAACAAGTACGATAAATAGGATCCCCGGTATCTCACGATAGTTAATGGTGAAGACAGATATAGGCAGGGTGCACCCATGCCATGTAGTTCTCAAATATGTCTTCGTGAGTCCTTGTATACACTGAGATAAACTGATGGAATGTTGCCATAACATGGTTGTGTTGCTGGGATCTGCAGGTGATCCTGATTTAATAGAGAAATTCATGTCTACTTGAAGTGTATTCATTTTGGTAATACTAAAAAATTACTTGTGGCTGTATTTGTGGAAAAGATTTCTCACACTTTCATTCCCACTTATGTCCCAGCATATATGTCAGCTACTTTTTTTTTTCTTTTTTTTTTTGTGTGGAAAATCATAACCATGAACTCTTCTCAGAGGAATTACAAGAAATGTGCTTGCTACTACTTGTGTTGCAAAATATATTTAAAAAGAAAGAATGCCCAACCACAATATTTAAAACCAAAATATGCACATATACTTGATAACATTAAAATCACCATTTTCCACCAAATATTATTTGATACTATCCAGTATATAATACTGTGCAAACAAAACTTTATTCATCTATTCACACATTTTTATATGAGAAACCTAACTACCCTCTTATAACTTCCTCTTTCAGTACAAGCTGTTAGCTTGTACTAGATAATGTCATATCACCCTGATACTATTTTAGTATGTTACTAGAGTAGTATTTATCTCTCAGTTTAATTTTATTCCATGCGTTGATCTTTAGGGGATTGAGTGATCTGTTCCCATTGCATACAATATCTGTTCCTGAGCCTGTTGGCTTTTTTGACTTGTTGGATTCTTCAGCTGTAGAACTGAATCAATCTTCTCTGGCTCACAATATATGCTGTAGATTTTAAGATGAAACCTGCCTCTATGGATTTTTTGAGTACAGAATGAAAAGAAGCTGTATTCTTTCAAATATGCTGGTAGCACTGAGCTTTTTTGGCTACATGTGGAGAACAGCAATCTTTTTGTCTCACTCTCTCCCTCCTCTCTTCACAAAACCCCCTCCCATGTGTGGACAGAGCTGTCTCTTTTCCAGAGGTGAAAGGAACACAGCTAAGATGGCAGGGGAGGTTCAAAGGGGCTAATTTTTGTTATTCAGTAGCTCCTTCCCCATTGGAATCTCATTCATCACATTCTTTTCCTAGGATAGATGGATGCTTCTGACAAGGCCACAGTGGTAATTCCTGCCTTGCTGTACCTGTGAAGTAGTTGAGCTACATCTCCTAGCCCTCCCTGCTAGCAGTGGAGTAGGGAAGGTCATTCACACAGCATTGTCCCACCACTGGGAGGAGAGGTCAAGGTATAGCATTGTTGAGCAGAGAATGGGCTGAGTCCAGACTGGGAGACACAAAACTGCCTTCTCAATTCTGTGTCACCACAGCAGGTGACAGACTGGCGCCTACTAATTTTAATTCTTTATCTGGCAAAATTCAAAGGTTAATCTGTGATACAGTCGTATCACAGCTATACATATTTTGTTATAGTAGACTCAAGGTGCTGTAAGGAGAGGAGCTAGAGTTCAGTGTTTTTATATTCTGGGTTATTTGTTAGAGGGTAAGAACAAAAATGTCACCACTGTAGTGTATTTGCTGAGAGTGGCCAATAGCAGATTCTGGAGGAGAGAAATAGGGAACAAAGAAAATGTAGATTAATTTTTCTCCTGTTTATACTTGAAGTTGTAGCTGAAGGACTGCATGAACCAGAGTTTGCATTTAGATCACTACTTTTAAAACCCACTGTTACACCAACCAGTTAATGATGGAGCAAATTGCTTTTTACTACTCCTATATTGTTGATAGCTAGAGTTCAGTCTCATTGCTGAATTTTATTCATTTCAGGGTAGGTTTTATGATGCACGTCTCTGTGCTCGATGTGGGAAGAAGCTCTAATAGATCCTGTAAGGAAAAAAAAGCTCTACTAGTTATTTTTTATTTTAAATACCATGGGCTTAAGGTACTTGTCCTGGCTGATGTTATACAAGAGTGGAATGAACTGTTCCTTTCACAGAAATGCACAATTTTAATTTTTTCACTATGCTGAAGACCAAGACATCAAATAAATTATACGCTTCTGTGCAAAATCACAGGTTAAGTTCTCATCCATCAGCTTCAAAAATATAAAGTTGTGCTGCCTGTCCTGGAATTCATTTATATCAGTTTATTTCAATACCAAATTGTTTACTTTCTCTATAAGCCTTGTAAAGGGTACCACCATAATTTGTATTACATATACCCTAAATCTGTATATAATTCATTTCTTGTAGCACTCCTAGTTTCTCTTTCATTCTACTTTGTGCATTCATACATGAACAGCCAGAATTTGCCCTGTGGTAAGTAAGATAAATTGCCTAAACATGGGCATCAAATGCCATTTAAGATACCCCAGGGTATCCATCTGGCCTCCAGCTGCTGCCTCAGAAAGGCACAGATTCTCTGTCATCTGCATATTCTGCATATCTGTGTGGATGTATTCAGTATCTTAGGATATTTAAAATGTCAGTAAAGGTCTGTATGTAATGAAAATGGATGAAAACTTGTTTTATTGTCCTAATCTTGAACTGAAACATGTAGGGAAAGCACGAGAAGTCTTTTCAGATTTTGAATGGGTGGAAGACAATCATTAATTTATATTTTAGTAACCACGTTGCTCATTGTTTTGAAATGTCTGCTGTGTGGAGATTAAGCAGATAACAGCTTTTTGTTACAAACCTCACATAGCTTGGTACACTGTATATTCTTTCTCTGACAGCCTGACATTCACAAATTAAATTTTGCTAGTTCTGATTAGTTGTTTATCATTTTCTGTGTTTTTTTTTTCTATTAAATGCTATAACAGCCTGTATTTACTCTTTCTATTTATTCCATTTCAACCTTCTATTTCATTTGTCTCATTGACTAACATCTTGCTTAATTTTTTTTTAATGCATTTTTCTTTTCTGGGAACTTTTGGTACAGCAAGTTCAAATGATTATTCTCCCTCTTTTTACTTCCCTGAGAACAATTTCATTAATGTACATCTCTGTAGTACTTTTTCCTTTTAAAACCTACTTAGAATGAAATGATTATAAAAAAAAATCTGAACCCTTAACTCTAGTACTTGAAACTATTTGCATGAATTAATGAAATAAGACTTGATCCTACAAATCTGAGGAAACTTTCCATAAAGCTGAATGCTAAGAGATGGTGCATTCTGAAGTTTTGATACACAATAGTTAATTGTATTACTGTGCACTACATAATTGCTTGACTTCCATTCTCCTAAGCCTGCCATTGAATCCAGGCTTAGTTCTTTAGATTCATAGCAGATAAAGTAGTTTATGTGGAACAGCTCAAAGGATGAAGACTTAGCTTAGGTAATTTTAATTTCAAATAAAAGAAAAATAAATTAATATAAATCCATACACATATGATTTCAGAAATAAAAGATTTGTATCTGGTATCATGCTTTATAATGTAATCTGCTTCACTAGAGTTGGAATATTTTGTAAATGGCAGTTGTGAGACTTATCAGCACAACCACTTTTCTACACTTTTGTCAATGTACTGAAGTAACAGGGCCTCATAGTAAAAAAAAAAATTAAAAGATTTTCCTGTAAGAAGAATCCAAATGTGTTGATTTAATTTTTTTAAATAAAGCTCAGGGATGTTCTTAATTTAAGAACTTTTATATATTAATCATTTTTATATGTACTTGGCCAGTACTACACATGAACTTGTGGTTTACAAGTAAAACCACTTCTTTTCCACTTCATGAAATGTAAAGAGAATTTCACTGGAAGGCATTGGCCAAATGCAAGCTCTAACCTCACAGGGATCTAATATTACAGTCTGCAGCACAAGAGGAGATATTTTAGAATCATGTGAAATGTAATTTGACAATATAGGCACATGAAGGATTAGGTAGTTGCTGAGCAGCATCTCAAGAACCGTTTGTTGTGGTTTCCCAAAGTACTTTTTTATCTAAGTTGGAATTTATGTAGTCCTGGGTCGCTACCTCAGGTCTTTGTTGTATTCTGTGTTACATTCTCTCTACAGTGTGTTAAATTTAAGTTTTGCAGGTAGAAATCAATGTTCAATAAGAGGAGCATTTAAATTGTCTTGAACTATGATGTAATTCCCTGCAACGGTAATGATAGAGTACATGTGGCAGTACCAGATACCAAGAGTGCTCGGTTCTGCATAACTGGTTGTCAGAAAAAGAGACACTTTTATACTTCCATGGCACTTGTTCGAGTGTGTATACTGAATCAAAGTTTGCCTCCTCACATGAGATTAGTTGTTATGATCAGCTACAGTGTTTCTGCACATGGTTTATTATCTGCTCTCTCTACAGTGTTAATCAGTTTTTTCCACAGAAGTATGCACTTTAATTTGATGGATTATCCAACAAAGTATATTTTCTTAGAAAACCTTTTCATTTTGAGGACTATCCATTCTCAGATGCACTCTTCATTCAGATCATTCACCAGGGTATATTTTTCTTCAATGAGATTAACATTTTTAAAGACTATTAATTAACCCTTGGTAGTTTGTTTATAGCCTTGAGGCATCTAGTTTGTCTTACACTTTCATTCTGTCCTTACACTTTCAAGATTTCTGCTACCATCTTGCATTCATTATTTTGGGAACCACTGGTCAAACCCACAGGTTTTCTTCAAATGCCTTTAACTTTGCTTTCCTGGTTATGCAGCTAATGGTTTATTAGCACAATCCAGTCATGCATACGTCCTAGTTATAGTTCATTCAATGTTTCATTCCACAATGGAATATGAATATAATAAGGCATGGATTAAAGCTATAGTCTCCTTGTTAACAGAATATACAAGTTATGGCAGCATTGCTAAAACGCAATGAAATATACTCTAGAGCAGGCACTGTGACTGTTACTGCACTTTCTAAAATCCGCTGTTTAACAAAGGGATAGTGGTTTCTGCTCAGTGTTAGGGAGTGTAAATCTTCTGTGACTTATTCCAGATTTTAGCAAGCCTGATTTTATTAACTTGACAAAGGTTGTTTGACTTTTGCCGCATGGGAAAAATCATGCTGGACTCGGTGAGGCTGCTGAATTTAGCAAGCTGCTATGTCCCTGTTGATTGTGGTGCTCAGTGTGAGATGCTGTTGTGCTCTAGCTGAGAGCAACACTACATCTAAGAAAGAAAGATAGTTCTGGTTTGGACTAGTCAGTCACTTTGTACATGTGTTGTGGATTAACCCCTGCAGCTGAGCATCTTGTAGACTTGCTCCCTCCCCCACCAGCTGGACTGGAGAGAGAACTGGAAGGGTAAAATTGAGAAAACAGATGGGTTGAGATAAAGACAGTTTAATAAGTGAAGCAAAAGCTGCACACATAAGCAAAGCAAAAGGACTTCATTCACCACATGCTATGGGCAGGCAGGTGTTCAGTCCTCTCCAGGAAAGTATCACACATAGAGTGAGTGATTTAATGCCATCTCCCCAGCTGTCCCCTTCTTCCTTCTTCTCCTCCAGGTTTATATACTGAACATGATGTTTTATGGTAGAGAATAACCCTTGAGTCAGTCGGGGTCAGCTGTCCTGATTGGTCCACTCCCAACTCCTTGTGCACCCCCAGCCTCCCAAATGGTGGAGTGGGACGAAAAGCAGAAAACACCTTGACTCTATGTAAATGCTGCTCAGAAATAGCTAAAACATCCCTGTGTGGTCAATAGTTTTTAGCACAAATCCAAATCAGAGCAACAATAAACCCACTATGAAACAAAATTAACTTTATGGCAACCAAAACCACCAGAAGATATTTCTAAAGCCAGCCATATATTATAAGCTCACACTCTTATTGCTGAGCATAATAATAAGTTCCCATTGCTCTTAATGTATACCAAGAACATTTCCTATCTGTTCATAAAAATGGCTGTTTTTCCATGAGGTCTTCAAATGCTGCTGAGTGAATTCTATTGTTACTATACAGTAGTGTTTTGAAGGTTGCCTCCATAACTATGTACCAAGAACAGCTGAGGATGTGATTGTTGCATGGAAGAAATTTATTGCATCAACCTGCTGTGTGACCAGTGAAGAATAATATTATTGCTTGAAAGACTGTAGACTGGGATTTTTCTTGCCCTTCATTCTGTCAAAAGAATTGGGAGAAAAGCATGAAGACCTTTCCAAAATTTTCTGTAGAGTCTCTTCTATCTTTATGGGGTCTTAAGTCTTTACCACACATAATTTTTGATACTCTTCTTCCATGATTGCTCACACCCAATTTTTGCAGCCAGAATTTTTCTGGCAGAACTGTGAAATTGACACAGTATTTAATATGCCACTTGTCACTCTCAAAACACTGTTTATTTCACTGGATATCAATTTTATATGAAAGCTATTATGCAAAACAAAATGCTTTAGAGAACAAAATACTTTATGGGAGAGAGACAGACAGACATACGAGAAGAATTTATGTTGAAATCTTGGAGTGTGTATACTGTTCCTACTTCTACTAGCTTACTTCCTCTTGATAGGTACCCAGAATATCAAGCTTTGTTTTTCATTCTCTGGAAACCTCTCACAATGGACTTAGTGCCTCTAGATATATTAACATGTGTTATTGTGTAGGAACTTACTGTGAACTGGCTATTGTTTTCTTGGGTGTTTACATGCAGAAACATGAAAATATTGTGAGGGCATTTTGTGGGTTTTTCCCCCAGTGAAGATAAATTTCAACAGTCACTGAAATAGAACATTAACATACTTGAATTTTTCTTCAATGGATCTCAACTATAAATATGATTCACCTATATATAAAAATTTGGGGAAATGGTGTAGCTTTTGAAAAGTCTCTGCGGTAGTTCAGGTCCTTGATGTCACCTTGAAGGAATCCATCAAAATATGTTCTAATTTGGCTGGTCTGGTTGCCAAGGTAGATGTGTAGTTTTCAATCTTTGAACATTTTGTTGATCAAATAAGAACAGTGTCGATTTATAACTTTTGACAGCTTCAGCAATGGCCTTTTCTGTCAGGCAGTGTCGTATATAGAGGAGAGAGCAACAAGCACAGCTGATGTACTTAATTTATTTTGATAAAATACTTTTTTATAGGTGGTCAGTGTCAGAAATAGCATACTTACTGTGACACACATTAAACATTTGCATCTCAAGGTCTTTTATGAGTATTGGCTCCTAAGCTGAGGATATTAACAATATTTTCATACTTAACTGGGAAATTTTTAATGTAGTTCATCACAAGATTGCTGTTTTTTGCCTACTGCCAAGCATACACATCCTAAAGTGAAATTATGTCTTTCTTCATGTCAAAAGAAATGTCTTTCTGTTTTATTCTAGAATTGCCTAATGTTCTATAATACACACACAAAACACCCTCAACCAAACAATCAGAGAAAAAAGACAGCAAAGGATTATATTTTAAAATTATTTTCATAGAATCATAGTGTAGATTTTGTCATGATGATGATAACATACATTTTGTTTTGGGGAAGTTTTTGAATTTATTATCATACTATATTTGCATTATGAAGAACCTGTTCAATTTCTAATTAGTATTTTTTCTTTAATGTATATTTTTAAAATTCCTTTAAGGGTATTTATTGCTTTTAATATTTTTTCAGGGAGTGCTGGAACACCTGTTGTTTTCAATGAAAATGGAGATGCTCCTGGACGCTATGATATTTTTCAGTATCAAATCACCAACAAGAGTACAGAATACAAAGTAATTGGTCAGTGGAGTAATCAACTTCATCTAAACGTAAGTCCCCTGTTTCCCTTAGTATTGTCCTGCTGAAACTGGCTGCTCATGGCTTGGATGGGCACACTGTTCACTGGGCAAAAAACTGGCTGGAGGGCCAAGGCGTCCAGAGATGACAGTGAATGGAGTTACGTCCAGTTAGCACCTGGTCACAAGCGGTGTTCTCCTGGGGTCAGTACTGGGGCCAGTCCTGTTTAATGTCTTTACCAATGATGTGGATGAGATGATCATGTGCACCCTCAGTAAGTTTGCAGACGAGGCCCAAGTTGAGCAGGAGTGTTGATCCAATGGAAAGTAGGAAGGCTCTGCAGAGCACTCAGGACAGGCTGGATCGATTGCCATGGTTCAACGAGGTGAAGTGATGAGTCCTACACTTGGGTCACAACAACCCCAACAGTCTGAGGGCAAGTTTCTGGCTGGAAAATTGCCCAGTGGAAAAGGTCCTGGGAGTGTTGGTTGACACAGCTGATGAAGATCTGGAGTGTGCCCAGGTGGCCAAGGCCAGTGGCATCTTGGCTGTATCAGAAATAGTGAGGCCAGCAGGACCAGGGCAGTGACTGTCCCTCTGTACTTGGCACTGGAGAGGCTGCAGCTGATAGAATCATAGAATCATTAAGGTTGGCTTAAACCTCTGAGGTCATTGAGTCCAACCATCAATCAAGCACTGCTAGGACCACCACTAAACCATGTCCCTGTGGCCACATCTACAAGTCTTTAAAATATCTTCAGGGATGGTGATTTCATCACTTTCCTGGGCAGCCTATTCCATTGCTTGACCACCCTTACAGTGGAAGACTTTTTTCCTATTATGAAATCTAAACCTGTCCTGGCACAACTTGAAAGCATTTCCTCCTGTTCTATCACTCAATACCTGTGAGAAAAGACTGACCTCCCCCCATCTACAACCTTCTTTCAAGTATTTGTAGAGGCCAGTAAGGTTCCCCCTTGAACACTACAAGACATTGAGGGGCTGGGGCATGTCCAGAAAAGGGCAATGAAGCTAGTGAAGAGTCTGGAGCACAGATCTTGTGAGGAGTGGCTGAGGGAGCTGGGCTTGGTTATTCTGTTAGGTAGAAAAGGAGCCTCAGGGGAGAATTTACTGCTCTCTACAACTACCTGAAAGAAATAAGTGATGAGACAGGGGAAACTACTGAAAGTTGCACCAGGGAAGGTTTAGATCAGATATTAGAAAAAATTTCTTCACTGAAAGGGTGATCAAGCACTGGAACAGGTTGCCCAGGGAAGTGGTCACCATCACTGGGGGTATTTAAAAGATATGTAGATGTGGCCTTTAGGGACATGGTTTGGTGGTGGATTTGGCCTTGTTATGCCAATGGTTAGACCTGATGATCTTATATGTCTTTTCAACCTAAATGATTCTATGGTTCTACCAACTGGATTATGATACTGACATTGGAAAATACTCATTTGAGTATTAAATTATTTTAAACACTTAAAAAATATTATTTATTCTCTGTCAGCTGGCAGAACAAAGCACTTCCCCTCTGTTCTTGAGAAGACAGTAAAAGGTTGCACAATGTAGCCTGAATCAAATTCTTTATATTTTCAAGTCAGATGGGTTGTGTAGTTATCAGCTCCTTCAGATGGTATTTTTGAATAATTTTATATTTGTTATTCCTCAGAGAGATTAATAAGTTAGGCAAGGAAATAATAACTCTTCTTTTAAAAAAAGGTATCAGACAAAATGATGGGGACAGGTAAATTGCCCAGGTATTTCAAATAATATAAGAAGATGGAAATGTATTTCATAAAAGACAAGTTTGAATTCTAACCACTTCTGATTTAGTTAAAACATTGGGATGATGAACTACTGCAATAAAAATATTCCTTGAATATAAAGGGAGACTTTAGTGTTTTTCTACATTAATAACTAGAATTTGTATTGTCCCTTATTACTTCATAGCAGAAGGAATAAAAAAAACACAATTTACCCATCTTTAGATGGTGTTTTTAATTGTTGTCTTAATGTGCTTTGCAAGTTTTGGGTTAGTTAAGTTCCACCTGTGCATGGAATTATATTTGGGATGAAAATTGCCATCCTAACAAAATTCAGAGGATATATTACATAGATTTGTATGACAGATAGGCATCAAGGTTTAATTTGAGAAATTTTTGGGTCCAAGGTACTTCTTTCTGTAAGAAGATGTCTTCGTGCAAAGAGAGAAGAAGAAAAATTAAGTTAATCTCTTTCCTTATTACATATGTAATATACTTGAGTTGTGTTAGCTGTTTGGGTACCTCTGCAAATGTGAAATACCAATGTTGTTTTGCTAAAGGCTGATGAGAAGGGCAGCAGTGTGAATTGATGACAAGATCCACCAAAGCAAGTTTATGCAGTGAATTCAATAAAACAACGAAAGGAAGGTTTCAAATATCGCTGGTTTTTCATGTGAGAGGTTCCTGATGAAGAGTTACAAAGACAGTGTAGTAAATATTTACAAATTATTCTCCTGTTCAGACTATTTTGCAATAATTATCTGAGTGCTATCCACAATAACACATATGATGACTCCCCATTTTCATTCACAGCTGCTAAACCACTTTAGCATATCTACCATTTAATATCTGTAACTACTTGTCAGGGACTCATTTATTTAGTTATTCTGCCCAAATAGAAAAAAATCCTACCAACAGAAGCTGTGTGTTGCAGATTATGTGGCAGTGTTATTTCCCTTCACTAACCTGATATCTGTCTGTTGAAAGGCATGAAAGGAAAAAAAATGGTTAAACAAGTTTAATATTAAACATTAATTTCTGGAAAACACTACAGTTAGATCCTTATTATAACTATTATGGAATAAATTCCAGATTTTGATAATTGCTACATTTTTCTGAAAAGTTAGTGTTTATTAAATTAACTAAAAAACTGATAAACCCATTTTGCACAAATGCTAGTACTAACATAAGTTACATAGTAATATCAAATAAGATACAGCAGAAAAATTTGCTTCAATTTTAGTTTCATTATGATCTGCCTTTTTCTATCTCCCCCTAGACTTCTAAATTTTTCATTAAGCCTGTAGTTTTTCAGTCCCATTATTTCTGCCTCATGTATATGTACCAGGGGGAACTCTGAAATATGATTGGATTGATGGGTACTCATACTACTGAAACCACATCGCGCTAACCACATAGACCTCAAATCTAACAGGAAAGGATTTATCTAAGGATGCCCTAATTGACTCTCATTAGTTAAGGCTGTGTTAGAATGTTGTTTGGCTCTCTTTTTTCACCACCATAATCTCACGTGCTGGATGCAACTGGTTTTTCCAACTCCCAGGCAAGATCTGTCTAGTATGTGGGGTTGTGAACATACGAGTGAGCTGGCACAGTGCCCTGCAGTGCAATCTTCTGCTCCCAGCCTTGTGTTAGGGTCCTGCTTTTGCTCCAACACCTCCTGCTCTGCTGCAGAACCCCTGCTCACACAGGCCAGGATGAAAGCAGGCACACAGGGCTCACTCCTCCTGCACATTCACTAAATCTTAGCAGGTGTTGATGGCAGTTATGACAGATGATGATCTGCTGTGGCAAAGCTGTTGCCTCCTCCCACTAGACAAAATAAATTAAAACCAAGTAATCTTTTTGAATGATTGTCAATACTCCAGATCATCATATTGCAAATTAGGAAGTTATTTTGAGTGCCAATGAATCATAGGGAACACAGTGGATGTTTTCATTAGTTTCTGTGAAAACATCTATATTTATTGAAAGTGAAGCAGTATTAAGATGGCAGAACAATTTTTACCCTGCTGCTCTTTAAAGGAGATGCTTTTAAAATATAATACTTTTTCCCCCGTATCCTTTCTCCTCTAGTTTACTTTTAATGAAGACACATGTAACTATGATTTTGGTGAATATTTGTAAGCTAGATATCCTCTGTAGATACCTCTACTCTGGTTTTTACTGATATTTTTTCCTCAAATTGTGTGGTAACATGTTGTAGCTATGATGTGTTTATGATTATGTTCATCTATGCAGATGGTATTGTGCTTCAGAAAATTTATAATTTTTATTCATCTGTTCATTTTCCCTGTCAGAAAAATAAATCTTGAATGTTTCAGGTTTTTAATACAGTTCAACCTTGGAAAAATTAATGTAAGACAAAGTAGAACATATCTTCTATCTAAATAACTTAATCCAAAGGTTTCCCTTTTCTATTTCTGATTTCCTCATTCTCCCTACTTTTAAATTTTCCTTTTCCTTAAGATTCTCTTTGCTAATTTATATCATATTTTGGCTGCAGGTTTGTTGTCTGGGCTGTGGCTTCTCACCTGGTAGCCAGCCCCAGTCTGCCTTTGGCCACCACCCTCCGAATTCAGGGTTGCTCTGGTGATGTCTCTGGCACCTCAAAGCCAGAGACTGACTCTGTAGGGTCCTTGTCAAGCTTCAGACTTGTTCCTTTTATATTGCAGTGCTGGTTTTCCCTTTGGGCAGGAAATGCTGACTCTGGATAAAGATTCTGTATCCTGTTCCCTAAGGGGCTCTTTCTCAGCAGGCTTCACCAGCTGCTGAGACCCACTAGCTCTGATGCTGGTTTCTTCATGGAGACTTCAGTAACATTAATGCTCTCCTTTAGGCTAGCTGACCTTTTAAATTTCCTCTAAAGTAACTATAGCTTCCAGATACAGGCACTTCATGACTACTGATCAGTCTGACTTCTGTAATTCTTACAAAACAAATGCATGACAATGCTGATACAATAGATAAATTAAGAAACAATAACAATCTTCCAAATTTAAATTTTTGCATTATTCTTGAGTTTGAAATAGGTATCTCAGTCTTTGACAGACACAAGAAAACTCTGAAAGCAAATATTTAGAAATGTCCAACAATAATCTCAAAGAACCTGATTGTCTGATGATTCTGACCATGTAAATTTACACCTCTTTTAGTAAAGTCCCTTTACTCTCCAAGGTTTCCTGACTTTAAGTGATCTTAATATACTGGAAACAACCAGACCTTTTAAACTTTTAGTATCATTTTAAAGGAAGAAATAATTGCCTTAGAACTTCTGCTCATTGATGATACTTTAACTGTCAGTATTTTCTGTTGTTTACTTTCATAATTTTCTTGTCTTTGTCAGTAGAAAAAGATAATTTTCAGGGAAGTCTGATCGTTAAAATGCTTAAAAAATTCTGGTTTTTATGATGAATAAAAATCCAGGCAAAGGTAGCTGTTTCTGCAAAAGTTATGTTTTATTCATATTGCAACACTATTTTGCATACCAGGTCACACGTAAAAGTTCCCTACAAATGTGCGGGTTTAGCAAATTTGAGCTCTCAACCATGTAATATCTGTACAAGTAAAGTTGTTAGAAACAAGATTGCTTTTCCTTGCACTTATAATTTGAATCAAGTTCTTTTTATGATTAATAATGAATTCACCCTTAGAAACTGTGTTCTGTATTGCATGTGTTGTTACAAGGGCTAGACAGAGATGTTGATTTTTGTCAGTGGCAGTAGATGGAAATAGTCCCAATCCTAAAGTTTTAATAATGAGTTCCTGAGTACCTTTCCTTAGAAAGCCATTCAGTTTGTTTGGGTTAATTTCTGAGTATCTTTTTTTCTCTGAACATTTATTTTAAAATGCCCTAAATACATTATAAAATGCTCTATTTTTAAAGCTAAATATGAGTTGGAAAAAAAAAAAAGGGTGAAATGTTAAAGAGTTTTAAAATCTAATATTTGACTTTTTTAAAAAACCACATATTTTAATACAGTTTGGTACAATCTCATTGCATTTCAAGCTTCTACACCATTTTGATCTATCAAAATCTGTGTTTAAAGACCCCACTATGAAAAAAAATATGTAGATCTAAATCCATATTCTTCCAAGCTAGTGATTTTTATCTTCTGATGAGTCTTCAGGGAGACACAATTATTGGTGATTTCAAAATCACACATTTAGCTGATGCAATTAAAATGCTCGAGAGGGTATCAACTTATGTGATACTACTCCTTAAGAAAAATCCAAAGCAGATAAAAACCTTGCATGTGTCCTCGGAGCTGCTCAAGGCTGGGTTGGAAGAGGTTCTAAGCAACCTGGTCTAGTGAAAGGTGACCCTGCTCACAGCAGAGGGGTTGGAACTAGATGATCTTTCAGGTTGCTTTGAACCCAGGCCTTTCTATGATTCTGTGTTTCAAGTGAAAACACTGAATTTTGAAGACACAATTCACTTGTATTCCTTTTATTGTTTGGTTTGGGATTTTTGTGTGTTTTGTTTTTCACTAGAGCACAAGAGTTAAAATAAGAAAGAGATTTTACAATAACAGATTTCTAACATTCTCTTAGAAATAATAAGATGCATAAGCTTTCACATTTATGGAGTGTATGCACTGAGGATATAAATCACTCAGGGGCATGCATTTTTCCCTAATAATCTTGATTTGTGACTAAAACTATAAATTAAAATTACACTGATGTGAAGAACTATCAGAGAGACAGCAATAACCACCATCAGCCTTAAGCACAGTGATTGGTGAACTAGTAAAAATTGGGAACCTCACACTGACAGTGAGCTTCCCTTCAGGCATAAAGAGATCATATGATATTTTAATCAGTATTTGATTTATCCTTTTTTCTAGGCCTCATGTCTTATATCTAATACTGAAGGAATCCATCAACACTGAAACTGGTCAATTATTTTTGGAAGTTGCAGATTCAAAATCTATTAGTTCCCTTTCTTGTGACATGGTAAAAGAAAATGACTCAAAAATCTTCTGATGTTTTCCATAACTGCATTAAATAAGTTTCAAGCTTTGCTGTAGGCCATAGTATTTCATTCAAGAAGTCAGAAAGCCTCTTCTTTTCCTGTGGTAGCTATTATATAATTGATAGGTGTTTTTAAAATGCTGAACCTAAGCCCTGTGTTTAACAAAAGAACACAGTACAGTGAAATACACAACAAAAGCACTTAGTGCTGTATATGATTATATCTATAAACAAAATATGACAATCATATGGCCTGCAGGATGTTCTTCTGCCTGCATGCAATAAGGCAGTAGAGTTCAAACTTTCACTCTAACAAACCCATGTTATCTGACTAAAAATTGTTGATGCTGGATTAAAAATAAAACTCAATGAGACAAGTAAAAATGTTTTAGGTTCTTCTATTCTTCTCAAAATTGTACTGCTAGCTTTCTTTGTTCTACATAAGACTGAAAATAGAAGAGACTCTTATGGTTTTTAGACTAGTTAGGTTTCACAAAACTAGTCTTGATCTTAGTATGATCTTAGTATGTCAAGTAGTATGACTCGGGATTTGTTCTTCCCTACTGTTAGTGTCTTAGGTCAAAATGAAAATTGTATCTGCTAGGGACCAATTCTAGATTAAAAAGATAAGTCAACAGTGGTCTACAGTAAATGAAAAGTGGATACAAGACAAAAAATACAAGAAACATGGAATAAAATTGGGATTTTATGATACTGAAAGGTTATGGGTTGTATTGATATAATATGCTTTGTGATGGAGAGGAAATAGGCTGAATACAGATGTTAAAAGAGCATTAAGTTATTTTAAGAACTGCCCATATTAGACAGAAACTATTTCAGACAAGACCGAAAATCAAAACAGAACATAGATTCAAGAACCAATGACGTTAGAAGAACCGAAGAAGAATGACAACTTGTCTTCCTTCTGAAGTTTTTTCACTTTGGTCCTAATAAGTCTTTTTTGCCTCTCAATAGAATAGATTTCTTGACTGATTCTCTAGAGAAAAACAAATAAACAAAAAAGAAAATGGATAAAAGATAGCTGCTGGGAAAATATAGTGAAATTTGATAACCATTTTTTCTTCATTAGAATGATAGTAAATTGCCAGTGAAACAGTCTCTGCTTGAGGGTTAGGATGAATAGTGACTTTTTTCTCACCTTGTCAGGGTGAGTGAAAGTCAGGTTTCTCAAATGAAGCATTAAGTTGCAGTTCTATGTTTGGCTGTGAATTTGTCACAGGATTCTTGAGTGGGTGGTAGGTATTTTATAGCTTTTTGTGTTCATCCTTTGTAAAAGTGTCATGATTAGAATGAATTGTTCTTTGAATAGCCATAACCAACAGGACCAAGCATACTCCTGTTTTTTCAACAAACTGGAAAGGAATGACAAGCATAGCACGTAAGTTTTAAAATATTCTTTTCTCTTTCACAGTAAAAAAATGTGAGCAGTAATAGAACAATAAAAATTCAGGAGCTTTTAAATGAATTCCTGGAGAGTTTTACATTCATACAGAGGACTTCAGAACAGGGTTAGCTACTCCCCTGATACAAGCTAATGTGAATTTTAGCATTGGCACCACCCCAACATTTATATATGTCTTGTAATTTGAAAATTGAGCCGCCCTTTAAAGATTGAAGTAAATTGTTTAAAAGTCCTTAAAAGCAGAAATTGCATATTAAATTATTAAATTAATTATTGTTCATTTGTGTTACATAATGGAAGTCTACCACTAAATTAAAAATCACTAAATGGAAAATGAAAAAGGCCTTCAATGTTTATTATATGATGAAAGAGAGTAACCAGCAGTTAGCAGAACATTACTCTATGATTTTTTTTTCTGTTTGCTTTGCTGCAATTCTCTTCATCTTGCACTAATATTAATTACTTTAGGATAGTCATCTAATATTTATCCAGGTCTTTTCATCCTGATAAATCCCCAAACACTATTTAAAAAATATTTAAAGATAGAGAACTATTTTCTGAATATCCACAATGGTATCACTAGATTTAATGGTGATATTAATACATCTTAAGGCAGGGAAAGAAGAATGCATAGGTAATTTAATTGTAACTTCAACTTGCAGTAAACAGATTTAGTGTTGAATATAATATGCTTGAAATTACTGGGTCAAAGAAGGAGGATTGCAGTGCTCTTTCTGGTAACTGCAGGATTTGAAGTGAACTGCCCTTTCATGGAAAACTTAGGCATAAGGCTAAGCAATAGCTTTGGAATAGTTAACTGATTTGCATCATCAGAGGCCATTACAGCAAGGAACTCCTAGACTTGTGATGTAATTCATCTGTTCTCTTCTTCAGTGCTGTGAGCTCTTTAGCAGAACTGTGACTTCAGTTGGAAAAGTAAAGTAGCTGGAGAGAGTCCAGCTGCAAGCAGTTAAGATGATCAGCCATCTAAAAGTATGCCTTTAGGGAAAGATAGAGCAAACTAGGGTTGTTTAGTCTGGAAAAAACTGCACTGAGGGGGGTTGTGTTAATCTCTTCCAATACAGAAAGGATTATTCAGGAAAAGAACTGTGTTAGGCATAGTTAATTTGGCTATTAGGAGAAGAAGTGGATTTGAATTAGTGTGAGAGATGTCTAATGCAGACATGCTGGAAGATTCTAAGGATGAGGATAATTAAGTACTAGGCTGCCCTGGGAGGCTGGACAATCTCCAGCACTGTGGGCTGGTTGGAGCAGGTGAGCTGTAAATATTGATTTTGCATAGTGATTCAGAGATGGGGTCATAACTTCTAAACTTTTCTGACTTTCATTTGTTTGGCGGGTTTTATCTTCTAATAATCCTCTCAGAGGCAATGTCCTGAATCCCTTGAGCAAATGCTGGGAGGCATAGAAGCAAGAGGACTCCTATACTTGGTTTTGTGCTGAATACAAGATTGTCTTTAGCAACCTTTAGCAAGAGCTCTAGAAGAAAGCCATGAAAGATTTATCGAGTCATAAACCTGGTTATTTATTTAGGATCATCTTTTGCTTCAGGTTGTGCATCACTTTACTGGTTAAGGACAACTTCTCTACCTTTTTTCCATTCATATATAGGACTCCAATTTGGACTTCTTTTTTACATGCTAGATGCTTAATATATCCCAAACTGATTTAAGTTCCCTTATGTGGGTAACAGTTTATTATTGCAGCAGTGGTGATTTCTTTTACTTAGACCTTTTTTCCCTAACACTTAGAGAAGCATTTTACCTGTAAACAAAAGCAATTTACCATACAATATTTAAAATGTGTCATTAATTATGCAAGACGTAGGAAAAGTAGGATCATTACCATTTCTTGTTTACTTTTTTCTTGTAAATATTTTTTCCTAAATAGGTATTCTGTGAAATCGCAAAACACAGCCTAAAGAATTTAGCTGACAAAAGAGTACATTAACACTTTTCTATTTTCCTATTTATTTAGCCTAGTTATGATATTTTTATTTGTTCTCAAAACATTTAGTACCTGAAATCTGCCTTTGCATTACAGAAGACAGCAAAAGGGATCTCAAGAGACTCTCTAGCCCTTGGATAAAGTTAACATCTTTTACACTTATGTTGTTTTAAGGGTGAAGACTTTGTAGCTTCTGAAGGCATTGTCTTTCATTTTTTAGCTACTCTTATCTCTCCAAAGTATCTTAAAAATACCTAACTTTGCTCCTTATTGCCGTAATTTAAGCCTATAGTTTATTTTATTCAGTGTACATCATGCACATCCTCATCATTTTCATGTATTTGAAGACTGTTGTTTTATCTCCTAGGCTATGTTATTTCTTCAGGCTATACAAGAGGAATTTGTTCAATTTAGTCACATAGATCGTGTTTTCTAGACATGCTTCTAATCTTGGCAGATTTCCTCTGGACTCCCCATTTGATTCTCCTTCAAAGGGAAATACAATGACCTAACCTTCAGAAAGTGTTCTGACTGCAGTCTCACTAGTGCAGAGTATAGGAGAAACATAATTTCATGTAGTCATGATGGAGAATAAAGGGGAAAACTGTTGTATCTATCTGCATTTATCTGGCATTTGCCCCTTTTGCAACAGTATGACATCGTTCCAATATATCACAATCTACTAGAGCCCGGAGATCTCTTTTTCTTCTGAAGAGCTGCCACCTCTGTCCTTCCTGACCCATAATGTACTGCTTCTTGTCCCTGTTAAACTGTATGCTTCATTTTTTTAGACTCTGCAGTATCATTTGAAATAAGTATTCTGACCTTCAGCATGGCTTCAGCCTTTCCCAGTGTTATTGCCCAAATCTGATCACCCTATACTCTATTTTATGATCCAGACAAAATGAGTTGTTATCACAAATATTGAATAACAGCAGACTAACAATAGACCTTTCTAGACCACACCCAGTGCCATCCCTTCCATTCTGACAGTAAATCAACTACAAATTTTATATTTCCTCAGCTTTCTGATATAATCTGCACCTAGCCCTTAGGGGCTAAATCTGTTTCACTAGGTTGCTTGTGACTGAGATTGTAATTTGAGATGTTGTCAAAAATCTTTCTAATGTTAAGATAAATGACACCTGGCTGCTTGTCTCTCATCCACATTGCCTGTTCCCTCTCACTGAAGGAAATGTGACAGCCCATTGATGACAGATCCCTTTTGGCTGTTACTTGTCTTGTTTGTTTTCTCTGTGTTTTTGAAATGTGTTTGTTTCTTTCAGGATTTTTCTTGGAATCCAAGTCAAAATGAATGATTGATAATTCCCTGGCTTCTTCATTCCCTCCCTTTTCATCATATAAGCATTATGTTTCCCATTTTCAAATTCTACATACTTCCCCATAAAGTCTCAAGAGCTTGCTATCTACTCAGTTCTGTAAATATTGTAAAATAAACTCCAATATTTTCAGTCCATATGAAACTCTCTCACTTTCTCTCATTTTGAAAATCTTCACCTTTATTTCTTTAGTAAGAGGTATTTTTGGGTTTGGTTTCTTTCTTTCCCCCCCCACCACCACCCCCAACTAAACATGTTGTGTGGCACTTTCTCTAGTTTTAACTTCTTCCTTGTGCTTTTTTTTTGTTCCTGACAGATCACTACATTGCTCTGCAGAATTTTAAATTTTATTATTGACTCTTCATTCTAAGCAACAGCGTAAACTTGGCAGTGAAAGCTCTTCTCCTGCAGCTGGAAATCTCAGTATAAAATACAATCTATTTTCTGCCTGTTCTGAGTTAGTTCAGACTTACACACATTTTGTGTTTGTGGTCTTGCTTCCCCTCTGGAACTGTGTTTAAAGGGCTATTGTTATTTCTTTTGTTTATGTAGTGCTGAAAATTCAAAGTCTTTAGCATGAAAAGATCTGACTCTTCATGAAGAAGAGCTGGAAAATAGGATATGTACCATTGAAGTGGGAAACCATCTTAAAGTATTGTTCTGGGGTTTAGAGTTTGATATGTTTCAGGGTATAATGTACTACAGCTTTTGTTTCCTAAAACCAGGTTGGACAAATGTGTCAGGAACAGTTTAGGTATAGTGCCTCTTTTTTTCCAGACAAATAAATAAATTTGATCCCTGTATTTCAGCTGAGTTTGTCTGTTCCTCTGTCAGAGTCAAAGAAGGTTGCTGAAGTGAGGGCAACTTTTCCCAAAATTTCAAGTGCTTCACTTTGCTAAAACATTTTTAGAAGCTAAGATGCATAGGATATTTCAGCTGTTTTATGCTGTTCTTTGAGAGGTCACTGATGAGGCCAATGCCTTCATGCTGTCTGTCTTCTGCTTGGATGGAAAGCTCAGTAAATAGATACAAAATTGCCCTGGTTTCCTCTTTCTGTTACCTCGTTAAAAATCTTTTTTGCAAAATTTCCTCAAAAAGCCCCTGTTTGAGATGGCTGCTGACTATCATGCTGATCTGTGTTGCCTTAACAGTTTTACGATGGTCTGTTCTGTATTCTGCCAATACTCTGCTCTCCTTTATCTTCTAGTTTGACTGTGAATTCCTTGGGATTGAGATCATAATGTTTTCTTGTAGATTTGTATAGCCCTTAGTGCAATTGACATCTTGGTCTGTGAGCACAGCGGGAATAAAAAGAATATATTATCTGTGTTGGTATTAATTTGTAGGAAGAATTGTGCAGGATGGAATTTAGGACCATTCATTTTTCAGTTTCATGCACACAGTGCCTTTTGCTCTGATCAAAAATATGAGGTAGATTAAACCATGTAAAAATAGGGGGAATGATAAAAACCTAAACAAACTTATCAGCATTTTTTCTTCATATTAAACTAAGTCTTTTTGTGATTGGCTAATTCCTATTTTAAAAATAATTAAATATTAAAGATAACAAAACTGTGACAGATTAAGAAATAATAACTTGTTAGCATAATGGTACTAAACTTACTGGGCTAAACTAAATTAGCTGAAGATTTAGCCCAGTACATTTGTTTCACAGCCCATCATGAAGGAGTTTGGGGACAGCAGCTCTCATTTTGATAAACTCACCTTTAACCAATACAATAATTAAAAGCATGCCATGATGAATATTTTTCATGAAACAAATGGGACATGAAATTATATAGTCTTAAAATTTAAAAAAAAAGAATCTATATTAAACAACTGGCAACTAACTGTGCTGAACCCCTTGTGTTCCTTTTGTCTATGCTGAGCTGTGAAGTGAGGAAGAATCTGGGGACCATTGGGTTTGAAAGGCACCTGACACAGATTGGAAGGAAATACAGTAGCTATGGAGCACTGGGCCTGGGACAAGCCAGTTCCAACTTAGGTAACTGTAGCTGAAAGAACTGGATTTGGGAGGGAGCATGTTTGTTACGGATATTAAAACTTGCATCAAGAAATGCAGCTAAGCTGTTAAACTAGTGATGGGCCTTGGGAAGAATAGAGGAGATTCTCCAGGCACAAAGTGATGTTAAAAAACTCTTTGCCAGAATTATGCTCCTTTTCTTTTCTCAAAGCACTAAATTTTTTAAGATATGCTTGCAGGCTATTTCTGCATGATCAACTGTAGGAAGTAAAAAAGTACTTCAAGCATCATGGTTCACATAGCCTTCCTACTAGAGCTGATCAAAACCAATCAGTTGACAAAAATGTGATGGTGGAAGATTTCCTCTCAAAAGCCCATTTATTTCAAAATTTAAATCTGACAAGTTTTTGGGGAATTTAGTTAGTTAGTTTGTTTTTAATTCGAGTGTTTGTGAATCACAGAATCATGTGAGTTGGAAAAGACCTTTGAGATCATGAAGTGCAACCTATGATATAACATCATCTTGTCAATTAGACCATGGCACTTAGTGCCACATTCGGTCTTTTCTTAAACACCTGTTTAATTGCATATGCAAAATTATGGCACAGTCGGCTTTTGATAGCATATAATGACTTCAATCCTTATGCATGAGTTTTATTTCTAAATGCTCATAAAATTCTCTTCAAGTGCATGTCAGGGACATGTAAGGGCGGCAAGGACCTCTAGGTAAGGACATATGAGAGAGATTTTCTATGTGAAAGTGGTCTGCATAAAGAATAACTTTGGAAAGCTGATTTTCAGTCTGATACATTGGTACTAATTATATATTTTTAAAATATAGAAACTGAAATAGCTTTCAAAAAATCTGAAGTCTGCTAATGTAATCTAGAATGGGATATTTCTGTGGTGGTGTGTTTTGGTTTGTTTGGATTCTTTGATTTTGTTTGGGGTAATTTTTGTCTTTGTAAATAAAGAGGCTATCTTCAGAAGCAAGTGCTTGAAAATTAATTGTGGTTCATGCTTTCAGTAAAGAAAAAAAATAGCATATATTAATTAGAAGTGCCTACTAGATTTCTGTAAAATTCCATTTGGTGGTTACACAGTGCAGAAACAGTAACTGTTTATTTGAAGACCTGCTAATCATTGCACTTAATGTTATATCCTCCCCAAGGCATTTAAGAATAAAATTTTATTTCCCAAGTACTCCATCCACATTGATGTTTCTTGTTTGGAAAATTGAAGAAGGTATTACTGCAGCTCCTCTTACCTTTGTACCAGGTATCTACTAGGGCCAGCAATTTTGAAAGAATTAGAAGAAACCAAATCATGGTACAAGAAAAGTAAAAGTAAAAAACAAAACAAACCCCCCCCCCAAAAAACCCAAACCAAAATAAGCCAAGACCAACTAAAAAAAGTAAGCTAGATCCCAAGCCATATAAAGTCTAGCAGTTTAAGGCTGTATAGCACAATTCCTCTGTATATTGTGATACTATAGCATGACTATTCCCTGTTTTAGGTTAACACAGTATGTTCCTCTATGCAAGTATTCACCAGTCATTAATTATATGACTTAAATAGTAGGGTTGGTTTCTCTGAGGTAAAATTACAGTATCAGCCCACTAAATACCATATTTGCATTAATAAAGCAAGGCAAGTATTTAAACCTTTCTATTTATGAACATAAGAATCTTTATTATTTTTATGGCATTCTTTTCCATTTTTATGTATTGCCTTAGAGCATCCGTCCCTATAAGTATTTTTCTCTATCTGAGAATGACTTGTTAATATGTTCAGAACAATAAAAATGCATTCTCTTTATTTTAGTAATTCCAGAGGTTGGTGATCTTGCAGTTCTGAAAACTGGAGATGACAAGAAAAGATTATGACATGCTGAGAAAGCACAGAACTACAATGATGCTTTTGGTATTGATTCTTTGAAAATATACTGCTCAGTTTTAAAAGTTGTTTTAGTCAAATTTTCTAAACTATAAGTAATTGTTGGGCAAAAAGCCTTCTAAACCTGAGAGATGGACATCACTTATATCCCCACTTGAAATTTAGGCTGTGTCTTCACGAATAATATCTCCTTCCTTCCTTCCTGAACATTTTATATCATACTTGCTTAAAAATAATTATACATACATACATACATGTAAATAGTATGTAAATATTAAAATGCAAACATAAAAAAAAAAAAGACGTTAAATTTAACTGTTTTTCCTTTAAGAAAGCTGTGAGAGAGGTAAGTGGTTTGCCTAAGAGGAAATTTGGGCAGGTGAGCTTACAGACAGGAGAAATCGGCTTCCATCTGGATTCTTTCAACAAACAACCTGTACTTCTGATCCTAAGGAAAAACAGAAAAAATTATATGTCTTGTAGTATTTCAGCCTGATCCTTTCATACTCATCAACCTTCTCAGACTCCTCAAACTGATACTAGACTGCATTATATATTTACCATACATGGAAAAACCAAATATATAATTCCATGTTCTTTGCAGAACTCTTGGAATATCTATGCCTAAAATTACAGAAAATGACATCTCAGTTGTTAGGAAAAACATCTGTATAAGTGTGTCTGGCTCTAGCAGCCTCGGGATGGAGGTTCACCGGCTGGCTATAAATGTCCCGCTTGCGGTTGCAGGGCAGACACGCGCGTGGCTGCCCCCGAGGCTCTGCCCAGACTGCTGTGGGTGGCGGTGATCGCTGCGGCGTGGGTAACGCAGCAGAGGCACAGGGCACGAGGAAACCGAGGCAGAGGAATAAGGGAGGGACACTTGTCTGAGTCTCCAAAAGTTTAATGTCAAAGTCAAGGCAGAGCAAGTGAACCAGATCTGAGCCTGAAGGGGCTGCTTTTATAGGGATGGGGGGAACACGGGGAGGACACAACCTTTGACTAATAGGAGGGCATTAGGGGAGGGGTGCAGGGTAAGGGCCCCCCAACAGAAGCCAGCGTGGGGAGGGAGCAAACCTTGCAATCCAATTGTGCCCTGAGGAAGGGGTGAAAGACAGGGAACACTCCAGAACCAAAGGGGTGTGCTATCTTTGACAGACAGGGGTGAGACAAGGGAACAAGTGAGGTATACAGCTGGATTGACATGTGGATTGACATACATTTTGGCAGGGAAAGCTGTGGTAAAAAACTCAGGACTGAACCATTAGGGAAGCCAAATGGGGTACATAGAATGAACCACTACAAACATGTAACAAGGAATATTAAAGGCTACTACAGAAGAACCAACTGTAAAATAACAGACTACCACATATAGGGTGAATTATATAAATAATTTACAGCAAATATGACAAATTTGGTAATGATAGTGATCTTATACTGGCATGTCAATCTGGAGTAATTCTCAGTTTTGTTTTATTTTGTTTTATTTTAATATAAATTGTATTTTTTCATTGAATTTTTTTCATTGACTTATTTCCCTTCTGTACATGCCTGTTAAATAGTTGTAGGTATACCCAGCTTTCTCTAATGGGATAAGTCTATCTGGCAGACAGAATGCAATGGTCATTATATTTAGACTCATAATGAATTCGTTTAGTTGAACCAGTTTCAGATTACTTTTGGGTTTTAATGGTTCAGATTACTTGATTGGACAAGGTACATTAAAGACTTTAACTTTTATTGTAAGAATAGATATAGAAGACAATTTTAAAATCCAAATACTAGATAAAATTCCCTTAATTCACTCACTTGCTGTGCTCCTAGGATGGACCTTTTTTGTCAGAAGGTAAATACTTCCAGGAACTTGGGATAAATATAAGAAAAATTCCTAGTGATAGTTGGAGGTGATATTTTAGTTCTTTGTCATTGTTATAGCTAAGAATCTCAATATCTATTAGAAGTCCTATGACTTCATATGTAAAACTGATCCTTCTGAAAGTCTTGGCTAACTGACTACAAAACAAGATATCTATCTGCTCCCACAGCTCTTCTAATTGCCATTTGCATTACTCTATCCAGAACTCACATAATTCTATTTGTTACAGTAAGACAATTAAACATTCATTTTTCATTTTTTAAATTAATATCTGGCTCTAAAAATTGAAAGAAAAATGAAAATTCTTGCAAGCATATATAGCATAATCAGAAACATTAAAATATTAGCCAAGTGATGTACTCTGAAAAACCCTTTGAAGGTTTTTCCAGGTGTCTTTATATTGTTCCTGGGTTGCTGAATTAAGCAACTGATAAGTTTCTCCACAATAATTAAGAACAGGAAACAGAGTGTTTTTGTGCGTATATATTGGACACATAATTCAGAAATTATAATTGACCTATTAGTAGCATTTTTGATCAGTCTCCTCCAGTTGCTGAGGGCATTGCTAAATGAATGAGTTGCCTGATTATTGGAAGAATGTGGGTTCCAGGAATGTGAATGTGCTATTTGTACTGTATCATGTCAATCTTGTATTCTTTTAGCCAAGTTCTCACATCACTAATTTTGTAGCTCTATTATTATATATTAGAGGGAATTGTATTTGCACTGTTCATGAAGGACAGAGGTGTTTATTTGGTTTTGATATGAAATGGCATTTTGTCTGTATTTTAATGGTTTAGTGAACTGTGAATCTTAATGCTGCACATTAAAGAAAATTTCAGCCCCATCAGGCAGATATCTCATGTAGAGATGATATTTATGTCCATTAAAATATCAATGAAGCCATTCTCTTTTTGTATCATGATGCATTTCATAGCAAATGAATACACATCTTGCAGACACACTGTCAAAGTATTTCTGATGTTTTCACTCTGGTACGTATTGGAATAGTAGGAAATGGAACCACATTTTGGGGAAATGTGAGGTATTTTGTGATAGCACATCAACCTATCAGGCATTTTCCAAATTCAGAGAAGCTACTCAAATAAAATTGAGATAATGTTTAAACCATTACTAATAATAGGTACAGAGTTAGGCTATCCCAGTCCAGCTGATCTAGATGATGTTAGATACATTTAGCAATGAACTTTGCCTTGTAATAAACTGTAGTGAACTTGATCTAGAAGACGTCACATGAAAATGACATGACAAAGTAAGTCTTCCAGAAACCATGTTTATCCAAGGCTACTTAACAATCTGAGACCTGCTCAGCCTTGGTAGGGTCTGAGCAGTATAAAGAATCCTGCAGACCCAGGCATTTTAATCAGTAAGAGCTGAAGAGCTGCAGAACTTAATCCTTTTTCAATGTTAAAAACCACCTTATTTTCTGTGTTTCTTCTGTCTGACTTTGGCCTCTTTGACAGTTTCTTTCCCCCATGAGAATCTTTAGAAATATGTACCTAAAGTTAGGATCCTCTGAAGTTAGTTTTGTAACATTTGAGCTTTTGGATCATTTTAGGGCAAGTTTTCCAAAGTATTTGTGTTGTGAAAACTGCAGATGGAAACATAGTGGGATTTTTAAAAGCAGTTAAACAGACAAGGCACTTAACTCTCATTTAAATTAATTAGCTATATTGAGCAAGTTCCCCTTGGCACTTTTGAAAGTTCTACTGCAAAGTGTTTATGTCTACATAAAAAATTATGATTTTCAGAAGAGGATGAGCATCCAGCAATTCCCTTTAAAGCTTGACTATTAAAGGTTTTCAGTATATCTGGAAATTATAATTGTCCCTTATTCTATGTTCCCAAATGATCCTCCCTTGTTTTGTAGTTTCTTAACAGTTCCTGCTGTCATTTATTGTATAAAAATAATCTCAGAGAAGAAGTAGGATCAATAGTACTAGCTCATAAAGAGAGAAAGGTAATGATATGGGTGAATCTTCTGCACAAGTTCAAGGAACTGGAATCTTTGATACATACAATCACTGAAAAAAACTGATAGATATTTAACACAATTGTAATTATGTTTTGTACTGCATTTACTTATTACTTTTATATTATGCAAAATAATAGCTCAAAAATACATTACAGGCAAAGACTGCTGCAGGTTGTGGATAGCTGGGAGAAAACCAGATGACCAGAATTAGCATGGCTTTTCAGTTAGTAAAGTCTACATATACAGAAACCCTTAACAGACCTGTTCAAGTGTAATAAAAGCACAGTGCTCACTCTGAGGTACAGTTTTCCCTGCTCTATCTTCTGCTCCTACTACAGTATTGTCCAAGTAGCAGTCTGAGGATATACACACATCAGCATTTTGGTTTCAACCAAGAGTCGGCTTGTGAAAGGAATCTACTAATTATTCCCACTTAGCACACTTGCTCATCGTGGAGTGGGTCTTGGGCTAGGTGAACTGGGTTGCTTTTGGCTGAAATGAAAGCAGAATATGCTTTCCAGAAGGAGTTAATCTTCATTAATGAAGCCCATTGAATTATGTCAAAATGAGGTCAATACAACCTTCTTCTGCAGACTGTAACTTAAAATACAGACCAATGTTATCATCATATCCTCAGAATTAACAGCTTTGCTCAGCTGATTGGTTTTTACTGTGGCACATTACCTATTAATGGAGCTATAAACTGAGTTGTCAGATGTTTGTGTTCATGGAAGAATCCCATCTTTCCACAAATTTCCATTTATCATCCTACAATGCCAGAATTTTCTTAGGTACACAAGTATTTTGAAACAATTTTAAATTTCAAACACTGGCTAGTGTTTCTTGGGACTATATCTCCTCTTTCTTCTTAAACAGTAGTACAAAAGTACTACAATTTGTACTAGCACAAAACTAATGAAGAAAAACTCATAATATTTTTTAAGCTTTTTGATAAATCTAGGTCACTTTGCATGTGGGTTTTTGCCTAGAAAATTAATGCAGACAATCAAGATTTTAAAACATAGGATTTATACCTTGTAAAATCCACCTGCCCCAGCCATTCATTCTGGTTATTTTCTACATTGATTTAGAGCTTTTTATACTTGAAGATTCATTTGTGTTTGATTCTTTCTATGGCTAATCAGTCAATAGTGTTTATATTAATAATTAATTTATAAGGAAAAACAATTCTTCATTGAGTGAGTTTTTTAGCATTCATAAATTTATATAACTTTATATGCTGTAAATTATATATTTTTTAGTTTGTATCAGATGTGAAAAACATATATGAATCTTTGCCAGCTAGCTTCAGAAGTAGGAATTTATTATCAGTCGTTGCCAATGTGAGGTGTAATCTGAGGCACTTTAATGTTTTGCAAACCATGAAGAGATTTTAGGCATGTTTTTAGTCAATTAAAATACTGTCAGGACAAAAGTATGTGAAATTGTAAATAGCTGTTAAATTAAAGGATTTAAAAAAAAATTTAAACTTTCTTTTTATTAAGGTAGAAACTCTAAAAGACAAAAGGGAATTCTCTGTACTTATCTAAACCACTACTGTATTCACAATACAGTAAATGTGACCTTAGGATGCTTAATGGCAGAAAAGAACCACTGTAGCCTCATGGTATTAAATACTGATTTGGTATAAACTCACCTTGCAAATTCAAATATGCTTAAAAATTGGACAGCTAAGCTTTATCCTATCAGGCTTTCTGCCGGATGAGATATTGCCCGTCCATGCCATTCTAAGTTTATGCTGGATAAGGTGGTGTCTGCTCTCCTGGTGATTCTTTATTGTGTGCTATAATCTAGCCAATATGTAGTACTATCGTTTTCTGAGTCATTCCAAACTTATCCACAAACCTGGATTAATGACCATGGGTATTGTTGCCCCCCATTATTGTAGCATGTGACTAGATCACAAGATTTGTATTTATTCTCCTAGCAAAAATGTGAAGGCAAATTGTCTTTACTATCATATTAATTTCATCATAGCATGTTTTTTCTCATGTCTAGTAGATGAAACAATAAGGGGTTATGTGGGCTTTTAGGATTTCAGTGATTAAAACCAGGAGATTGTAATAGAGGTGAATATTTTCTTAGCGTATCAAGTACTCTGCTGGAGCACTGTCAGAGCTGTTTCATACAAAACTGGGTTATTCTTGGTCTTTTTAGGAAGCTAATTGCTTATATAATTTTCTTTTCCATAGTCACTAGATTATGTGTTTTGCATAGTCATCACAATCCTTGATATAAAATCTGGCTGACTTCTGGAGATTCAGGATCCTTTCCCGCTCCGCTGAAATCCTCGAGTGACTCTGAGGGTTCACAGAGCTGGTTTTATGAGCGATTCTTGTCTCCTTGTTACTCTGTGCTCCCTTGGAGTGGAGAATAACACCAAAGTCCTGCACCGAAGGGGCACAGAGGAGAGCAGGTGTATGGCTGCTTGTGGCTGCTTTGTTCACCCTGCGCAGTGCTGTAACTGGTGCTCTGGTTCTCTGGGGAAGGCAAATAAGGCCAGCAATGCTACACTGATGTCCTCTCAAGTCTGTTGAAAAATTGCTGAAAAAATAAACTTTAAAGGCCAAAATTACCCCTTTTTATAAGCTGTCCTCATTCTGTCCTCCTCCAGAAGGAACTGAAAACATTCCTGACGCCTGAAGTTTTGTTACTTTTGTTTCGTTTATGAATAAAGACTCCAAATGAAACAAAAGTGCTAAGTACTTAACAGGCAAGAACAAGGAAAATGCTTTGTCCTCGAGTGCTCACCACCTCACAAAGGAATGAAAGGTGGGGCCTGGAGCAACAAGGAGTGGTTCTGGTGCCCACCAGGGGCTTTGCTCTACCACAGCTCTGGTTCACTCTCAGTGACCTCTGCAGAACAGGGCTTTAATAAGGGTGGGCTAAGGACAGCTGGCACCAAACTGAGTGATAATTTTAAATAGGAAATTCTTTAAATCCAAGAATTCCCCATTCAGATGTCATTTGCAGGGCATGCAGGAAGAATTACATAGGTGAATGAAAAAAAGTATATTTTGCTAATGTGCTACTGTGGAGAAAGCCGGGATTTCTAAAACAATATTGCATTGTTCTGAGCTACAAAAGGATCCCTGGACTTATTATATCAGGAGAACTAAGGCAGTAGTCATGACATCTTTTTCCACTGTTATTCAGAAAGCAGTATATACTTATTTTAATCTTCTAGAAATGCAAACAAAACAGTTTTGAGCATTTCAAGGCATCGAAGGTGGAAAAGTATAAAATATCCACATTTGTGGAAGGGATGGCATCACAGACCTTTCTTTTCTGGAACTCTTTGTTTTGTCAGAGCTGATGCATGGAGATTTTAATCAATTTCTTTACTGTACCAGAAAAGCTCTGAAGCTTACTCTGAAAATAGACTTATTTTGTAATTAAATGTTTGAGAACTACTGATATTTATATTTGCATGTGATTAACTCTTTACAGCACTATGTATGAGACTTTTTGCTTTTAAACTAGCCTGGAGTCAATAAATATCTTTACAGATGTCAATTTGGTCAGCAGCAAAGAGGTAAATAGAAACTAATGACACTCATCAAGCCTGTGGCATGAATGATTTATTGGACACAATCATTTAACACTTTTTTAAAGCCAGTGCAAGGGAAAGAAACAGGTTTCTTATTATGGTAAACTGTATTTGTGCTGTCAGCAAGTAGTGATTTATGACAAACCTGTGGCCAGGATTAGGATATTATAAATGAAGGAAAATAGAAATCTCATTAATTTTTTATACCCACAGGTAGAAGATATGCAGTGGGCTAACAGAGAACACACTCATCCAGCATCTGTCTGCAGCCTGCCCTGTAAAGCTGGGGAAAGAAAGAAAACCGTGAAGGGAGTGCCCTGCTGCTGGCACTGTGAGCGCTGTGAGGGCTACCATTACCAGGTGGATGAATTCAACTGTGAACTCTGTCCCATTAATAAGAGACCAAATGCCAACCGTACGGATTGCCAGCTTATCCCTATAATCAAACTGGAGTGGCATTCTCCTTGGGCCATCGTGCCTGTCTTCATAGCTATTCTAGGAATAATTGCCACCACCTTTGTGATTGTGACATTTGTGCGGTACAACGACACGCCAATAGTCAGGGCCTCTGGGCGGGAGCTCAGTTATGTGCTCCTGACTGGGATTTTTCTCTGTTACTCCATTACTTTTTTAATGATTGCAGCTCCTGATACAGTGGTCTGCTCATTTCGAAGGATCTTTTTAGGACTTGGTATGTGTTTCAGCTATGCTGCATTGCTTACCAAAACAAACAGGATTCACAGAATATTTGAACAAGGTAAAAAATCTGTCACAGCTCCCAAATTTATTAGTCCAGCTTCTCAGCTGGTGATCACTTTCAGCCTCATATCCTTGCAGCTTATTGGAGTCTTCATCTGGTTTGCCATTGATCCACCACATACCATTGTAGACTATGGAGAGCAGAGGACACTTGAACCAGAAAATGCCAGAGGAGTTCTCAAATGTGACATTTCAGATCTTTCTCTCATTTGTTCCCTTGGATATAGTATTCTCTTGATGGTCACATGCACTGTTTACGCTATTAAAACAAGAGGGGTTCCAGAGACCTTCAATGAAGCAAAACCCATTGGATTTACTATGTACACAACCTGCATAATTTGGTTAGCTTTTATTCCAATCTTTTTCGGTACGGCCCAATCAGCAGAGAAGGTAAGTGGTGATGTATTTACCTGTCAAAACACTACTCTTTTTCTATTTTCATCTCTCAATAATTACAGCACTAAAACATTTTCACTCTTACAAATGAGTAATTCTAAATGGCAAATAAATCATCAGAATTCACAAACAATAAAGTATATGTTTCAAAAGGTAGATTTCCTATATATTAACACAAGAAACTGATTATGATTGCTGTATGACTGGCATAAAAATGTTGACAAATTCTCAATATAACCTTTAAGGACTGTTTCTCCTAACATTTGTTATTGCCCTTCAGTGATGCTGTGGCCTGTTACATTAAGCACTATCAATCTTTGTTATCATCTACAGATCTGATAGAACTGGTTGCATTCCACAAGTCTAAGAAGATCAACTTACATTTGTCAAAAATAATGAAGAAAAATGCCAGGGCAGAATGAAAAGAATTACTTTTGTCTCTGGTTGACACACACAACTTTTAAAATTTTAAAGAGCCAAAAATAGAACAGGAGGAAATGAATGGTGAATGACTTGTGTGTAAATTCTTATAAGGCATAATTCACTAATTATTATATCAATGCAAAAAGAAAACACTTTCCTGATAATTTAATAAGAAATTAAATGATTGAGACATAGATGGAAACCACATCTGACATGTGACGCTCCTCTGTTTTAATAGGAAGGCAGAGGTAAATTTACATGTGTATTTATTGAGGTGACAGGGGTGAAATGACAAGTTAGGCAGGGAAAAGTAATAATGCTAGCATCAATCTTCAAAACTGCAAATATTTGATATATGGAAATACTTAAAAATAAGAAATTAAAGTTAATAGTCTTTCACATAAATTCTTGTCTTTCCTTCTAGCAGGTTTTGTATAATGTTTTCAAATATTCATTTTAATGTAATTGGAAAAGTCAGCATGTGTTCACTTAAAATTTTGGAAAGGTTTGATATGTCTCTAGTTTAGAGGGCACCCTTTCTGTGGAATTAAAGAACAGTTCTGTATACCTTGATGAAACACTTTCTAATTCAAGCAGAAGAATTGTATGGGGAAGAAAGTGTCACAGAAAAAAATAATTTCCTCCCTAAAAATTGAAGCAGGCTTACTGAATTGGATCAGGCTTTTTTTTCATGGCTTTTTGGATTAAGTTGGGGAAGTTGATGCCTTAGGTTTTAGCTTTTATATTTTTCAGATTCTTTACTGCTTTAGTGTGTAGTTCTGTGCTTCATATTAAGGGATGGTAAAATCTCTTAACAGAGTAGCTAGACAGAAAATTCCTTTTCTAGATAGGGACCAAGGACAACTGATCCAAATTTCAGGCCCAAGAGCATAAACACAGTGGACTGAAGAGAGAAAAACAAGAAGGATGGGACTTCATAACCTAAAGTTATAACTGGACAATTAATTCCAATATGCTAATGGAGCAGAACTTAAAAAAGGAGAGACCTCATGACTAGTGGTCCACTTTGTGACCATTTTGGATGAATCTTGGATGTAGCCCTGGCTGGGCTCTTGTGCTGCCCAAGGTGTATCCATTGAGGCCTTTTAATAAATACCTACGTTATTTAACTCCGTCTAGCCTTTGTTCTAGGTCAGCCTTGGCAAGGCATCAAACTGAGTACCAAGGTAAGGGTTTATGACAGATAGGGTAAGTTAAAAAATCCCATTTGACATAGGAAAACATGTTTAGGTAAATTGTTTTTTGTATTTGTAGGCTTAAGTCACAAAAATGCTTTGTTTTATAAATGTGTGGTACTTTTAACAGCTTGGTCTGATCAGGTTTATGGCAAGTACTTGAACTGAAAGAACTGAGTCTTGAAATAGGAAATATTTCTCTGCTGGCAACCATGCAGGGACTTTGATTTACACCATCAGTTCACTTTAGCTTGTAGTAAAGGATGATTTGGTTTCAACCTTTAAAGACGAGATTAATGAACATCTCTTTTGCATTTCTTTTTTGAAACCCAAGATTGAACAAACAAATGGCGCTAAATCACACAGCTTCTAACACTAAATTTCACTTGTAAATTGCCATTTTTTCTTTCTAAATTATTTCTTTTGCTTTCTTTTTCTTTATGGAAAGAAAAAGTGCTAATACAGTAGCTTTGTAATTCAAATAATTATTTTCAAAGTGCTTCTTCTTTTTGCTGCAAATAAAACAGGCTTCCACACAGAGTCTTACAGACATCTTCATAACAGTTTACATGTTCCATACAATTTAAATACTTCTCTGAGTGGGATAAAAATATGTAAATTTAACTGCACACATATGCATGGTCTGAACAAACTTACGGTTTCTCAGTTGATGCATAACGCCATAAGAAACAATTTAAAAACAGGCCAGTGTATTCTAGAATATTTTATTTGAAATGTGATATTGTGATCTTTTTGGAGGATGAAACAAATGGAAAACTTACATGGAATATTTTTGGTGCTTACTCATATTGCAGTTATTTTAGAATTCTGATTTTTTTTTTAATGGCTTGAGCTTAATGAGAGAGAACAGAGCAATAAAAGCTGGGGATTTTAAGGTGCTATTTTAAAGCAAAGTTTCCTTTATGAAATGTTGACAGTAATAAATTTATCATGACATTCATTACTTGCCAGGGGTACTTCCAGTTACTAACTTTAGACACACTTCTGTTTGAATAATGAGTACTTAAAACTTTTCCAAAATGTTTTAAGGAATTTCAGTTTTCCTAGGCATTAGCAGTGCTTGCAATAATAGCATAAGCTACTAACCATTTTTTGAAAAAAATGTTGTACATACTTAGGTATTCAATTAACACAAATTAAATAACAAACTTACTGAGCAGCTTTTATTTCATTGTCAATACCACTGATAAACAAAACCAAGTACCATCAGTGCTGAAAATAAATGTCTAGATCCAAAACTCAAAACTCACCCTAGAAAACTTACCCTTACATTTAGTGGCCTTGAAGATCAATTCAAAAGTATAGGTTTCCTAAGAGATTCTGTAAATAGTCCAGAAGAGTGTAAACATGTAGAATCAGCACAAGTCCATAAATTCAGTTTTGGCATCAATCAAACGTCAAATATGCATGATGAAGGTAATTTAAATAAGCATAAGTACTTATCTGTAGACAGACTAGGAATCTTGATGATGTGTTCTTGCTGTGAAGCACAGAATGGGAACTGCTCTCTTATCATGAAGAAATTTGCTGGTGAATGCAGCTGAGTTAAATGTCTGAATTTGCATGCAGTGACATATCTGTAAGAAAAAACGTAGTAAAAGTTAAGGTAACTTGTCAAGACGCCATGGGAATATGTTGATTTCTAATCTTGACATTTGTAATATTTTTAACCATCCTTTATAAAAAATGCTGTTTTTTTAAATTTGCATTATCTCAACTTACATGTAAGTTTGAAACAAATATAAAATTGAGAAAACTACTGTATATTATAGAAGAAATGAAATATATATATATATATACAGAGATAACTAAAAAAATGTTAAAACACCAATCCAAATTAACCTGGCATAATTCAAGCTTGGTGGCTTGTATTGATCTCCACATTTACAAATTTGTCCTTATTTTCAAGCAACAGAATATAAATGCCCTATGGTACTAAGCAGGCTATTTTGAGGTTGTAATTCTTACAGATGTCCTGCAGAGAAAATATGAATATTGACTTTAGGTTCTGTGTGATTTTATCCATTCATGTTCATGCCTGCTTTGACAGGTCCTTTTTCATGAAAGGAACCTACTACAAAAAATTTAATTTTTCCAGTGTGTCATTAAACTGAATGACAAATGGCCCCCTAAGACATAAACCACGAATTTTCTGACACCTACATTAATGTCAGTAAGGTGCTTTAGAGGCAAAGGAGAGAAATTCCGTGCGAAAGCATTCTGTGAATATAGCTTTCCTCTATGTCATGTACATGTATATAGCCAAACACTGGAAGTACTGGAATCATCTAGGATAGAGATGTCTGAAATGTCATAATAACCAGAATGCCACCAAAAAATATATTGAATAGCTAAGTGATTAAAACAGGTATTTGAATTCCTGTGTAAAATTAAGTTAAAATGGCAGATTGCACTAAAATCTTCTGAGGATAGATGGCTGTCTGAAGTACAGCCCTATTTAATAAACTGAACTTTGCAAATTCCCTTCCTTTTAGCATTTTTGACAGGTTGATAAATAATGTTTATTCACAGATTATTATTACACATCATTATTATCAGACATAATTTATTATATTAATCTGGAAATACTTTGCTTGAATGAGAAGATGAATACTTGTTCCCCATACTGTGAATGAAGAGATGTTTCACTTTCTGCTAAGGAAAGACCATAAAAAACACTGAATAATTTATTCCATCTCCTCCAAGTGGAAGCAACTACGAGGTGTGATCTAACAAGGCAGATAAATTTTAATGTATTTCCAATTATTCTGACAAGTCTGACCTCTCTTTTCATAACTGCAATATAGAAAAATTGTAATTTTATAATAGAAATTTTCTCATAAATTATTATGCTTATGATCTTAATATTCCAGCTCTTTTCATGCTGGATTTACTGTTCAGTTGATCTTATGCTTATACCCATCTGTTTGTTAGAAACCCTAAAAGAAGTTAGAAATGATATAAAAATATTCCATTATTAATTTGACTTGTAAATTACTGCTGTAATTGTCAAGATAAAGAAATCAATTTCTCAGTGGGAGGAAGAGCTAGTTCCATCAGAGTAGTAATATATTTTCATTAGTTTAAAGAAAACAACTACTAATGACAGTTCAGGTAGAGACTTCTTACTTCTCCCATATTTCTAAAAAAAGTATACAAATCATCTTTTTTGTGTGTCTTTACATTATGAATTCTTGACTAAATATGTTCCTGTGACTGCAAGAAAACAGCATCTTAATGATTCCATAGACTGTACTAATGAAGGGCACAACACTGAGCTTGTTCTTCACCTCTAAGCATTCTCTTCTAATCCTGATTGCATGTGGAGTTCTAGCTCTGCAGGTAGCCTGTGCAATACACATCATAGGAAAAAGTCCAGAAAAGCAACTTATAAATTTAGCATTTCTCTCATTTTATGAATAATTTTTGGCTTGATTAAAATAGAATCTCTGCTGTCAACTCTGTGCATAGCATGAGGATTAATCTGAGGGGTATTTGAAGCAGTTTCTCATTTTCCTTATTACCGGAGCAGAAGTTAGAAGAGTGCTGAAGTGATACATTCCACATTCAGCAGTTTATCATTGCTCAAAACTCCATTTCTGTGCTCCTAATTGCTTTTTATTCAGAATCTTTAGAATATGAGAGTACTTGCAAGATTATCAAAAAAAAAAAATCAGTATTTGAATTTTTGCATGTCTAAAGTACAAGATTCATAAGGAGCAACTCAGAAAAGTGGACTTGTTTAGCTTGTTTCTACAACTATCTGTAGCAAGGAAGGTGTTGTTTTTTCTCCTAGGTAGCAAATGATAGGACAAGAGAAAATTGCATCAGGTTGTGGCTGGGCATCTTTAGGTTGGATGTTAGGAAAAATTTCTTCACTGAAAGGGTGATCGAGCATTGAACATGAAAGTGGTGGTGTCACTCTCCCTGGAGGTGTTTAAAAGACATAGATGTGGCACTTAGGGACATTGTTTAGTGGTGGACTTGGCAGTGTTAGGTCACTGATTGGATTTGATTATGTTAGAGGTCTTTTCCAACCTAAATGACTGTATTATTCTATGTGTTGGAACAGAAAATTAGTTACAATTCACCAGATTATCTGATAGAAATATCCCTCCCTCTCACTGGAAATCATGTTAAGAATGGAGAAACTTTGCGTCCTTCTCATTTCGTGTTTTTTCAAGTGTAAAATTTCATGAGCTCAACTATTTCTATGCTTCATAATTTCCTCCAACTTTTGACCTAATCCTTGGCAGAAATTAGAACTTTGTTGTTCTACTCTGGAAGCAGAGTGTTAAAAAGATGTGAACAAAAGTGCGACCAAATCGCAGTTTATTGCCCAATCTTCCTCTGCTCCCTTTCTGTCTGAGAGGAAGTTCCTTGCTCCTTGTTTGTTGCTGAGGCAACATTTTCCCCTCCAGCTGGAAGATATTCAGTGCACTGCAGGCCATGGTCATTGCTGGGTCATTGCTTGTTCACCCACTGGCTGAGCAAATGGTTTCAGCAGCCCCCAACTCTGTCTTCCCTCCCAGCCTTCCATGAGCTGGTGCTAGAGGACAAAGGAGTAGTCATACTTCTCATGGGTGGCAGCATGAACTGCAAAAGGTACCTATAATGAGAAACCAGGTAATATAGAGATCCTCTTTTCTTTCAAAAGTTGCTTTGTGGGAACTCATTCCAAAAGTTATTTCTTAGGAGAATAATGTGATTATAGTTTTCTTTTTTTAAAGTTTATTAACTGATAAGTGAGAAAAAACTGATGGATTGGGTAATTTAAAATGTAGGCATTTTCAAAGCTTTTTTTTTAGTTTCAACCTCTCTTATCCTTGTAAGTTTAAACTGAAATTTGGAAGCAGAGCAATTCTGATATTTAAAGAGCATAATTTCACAAGTTTTAAACTGTTTCCACTTTCTTAAGTTGAAAAATGTCTGGACTGTTGACTGTAACACCAGCCTTGCATTTAAAAAACACTTATGAAAAGATTTTTGAACTTTTAAAGTACTTTTAAAGTACTTTTTAAAGTACTTTTACTTTTTAAAAAAAGTACTTTTACTTTTTAAAGTACTTTTAAAGAAAATACTACTTTTTAAAATATCCAGCCCCTGTGTTGATTTTTTTGTAATTCAGCACAGTGTGCACCTGAGTTTCAGGAAGTGTTCTTGCTGAATGACTGTCCTGAATGACTGTGCAAAGTTGAAGCATATGTAATTTGAAAGACTGGACTTTATTGTTTTAAGATATGCCCCTTGCCTTACAAGTGAGATTTCATTTCATTTCATTAATTTAATTAATGAAGATATAAGGATTTTGAGTATGTATGCTGAGCACTGATTTTAATTACAGAATCACAGAATGAACTGGGTTGGAAAAGACCTTTAAGATATAGTCCAACCTATGATAAGTTTTCTCGGACGTATCACAAAGAGAGACACTCTCCAAGCTCCTCCTCACCAGCTCCTTCGAGAAAGAAGTGGAGTATTTAGTAAAATATATCTTTTATTTGTTTAGCCCAGTGAGGTGATCATGTGTGTACCTGAGGGCTGCAAACCCTTTTCATTTCTGCATAGCTGCATGTCTGTTCCAGCATGAGCACTGAGCTGGCGTACCTAGGTGTATGCATTGAAAAGATGTGCACCTGCCACATAATGGAAAATACTGGCATTTTGCTTGTCTGACATGTTTGCTTCTGGCCCCATCATGATTGATGGTTTTTCTCCCAAAGTCAGGAATGAGCTGCCAGAAAAATTAAATTTGCCTGTGATCAGCATCCTACCCCATCCTGAGGAATGTCAGAGAGTTGGTAACTTGTAGATAAAGATGGAATTGCATGCTAAAGAACTTTAAATAGATCTTTCTGGCTACTTGCTGGCTTCTGTGATAAGTAATTAATCTTTACTGAGAAGAAGAAATAATTTTGTGAAACACAGATAGCTAAATAACTCATCATCTTTTTTGTAAAAAAAAGGATCAATAATCAGAGAGCTGTTTGTGACAGACCAGAAATGTTTCATAAAGATAATATTGAAAAAAATATACCTTAGCAACTTTCTTTTTAGGAATCAGATTCACCTCACAAAAATATTGATCTTTTGGCTCTGATTTCTTCACTGCCAAAATCTGGTTGTCTTCAACAAGTGCAGTTTAAGATAAATCCTTCCAGCATTTAAAAAAATCTTAGGTTTTTGGGGCACTGTGAGGGCTGGTTTAATTTGCATTAAGTAAAACCAGTGATAACACAAACCATATGGAAAATATCTTTAAGCAAATTTATCACTTAGTGAAAAATGTTTGTAAGTAGACAGGAAGAGAGATTTTTTTCAGCTAAGAATGATTTGATAAACCCACATCCTGGGGGAAAAAAAGCGATGGGTGAGAGAAAGTTAATTGGAACTATCTTTAGCACTTATACTCTTCTTAAAACAAATAGAAAGTCTTTAAATAGAACACTGTCTAGAAATTGTGTTGGAACTATTTCTGGGATGCTCTTGGGAAACTTCATGTTCTGCTAGCTCTTGCCAAGTTGGAAGGAGTGCATCAATAGCCTTTTTTGTAGCTTTAACAAGGCTGGTACCTTACTGAAAGCAAGTAAACACATTTATGAAAGACAGAAGAAACAAACTAACATGGCTTTTTACTTGGCTCTGAGTAGATATTCAGCTTCTTGTCTTTCTTATATCCTCCTACAAGAATTCCAATTTTGCATAGGATTCATACCAGTACCAATATTTTGACTTTACAGGTAAGACAAAATACTGTGGACTGGTAAGTTGTCATGCATAGGCTTAGCCAAAGTAGCAATGCTTGTATAAGCTCATCACCTTCCACACCTTGAACTTGACACCAGTTCTCCACCACACTGATGAACTTGATCCCCATTAGGTGATCAGCACATCAAAATATGAAAGCCATATTACCTTTTATTTTTTTTAGATAAATAACATTTTGAAGCACAATTATGGTGACTCAGCTAAAGTGTTTGATATGCATAGTAGGTTGAAGGGAAGAAAGGCAAAGTACTTCTTTTTTTTTTTTTTTTTTAACTCCACTGAACTGAGATTAAGAGCACAGGTATTTACAGGTATTGTGAATGCCATTCATTCAGGTACTGTAAAACACTTCCCAGCTTCAAAACAAGGTAAGAAGGAGATGAGAAGAGGGGAACTGCTTACCAGAAGGTGTTCCATGGAAAATAAAGGAAAATGTTTTTAAATCTGATGCTGAGGAGCACACTACATTTTGCAAATGTCTTTTCCAGAGAGTTAGAAGTCATAATTGAATGAGGTATAGCAGAAGAGCTCACAGCAGGCAAGACATCTATCTCGTAATCTAGTCATCAAAAAGTCACAGGCAAACCAATGTGGCATGATGCTGAAATTGGTCCCAAAGCCCAAAACCGGTTTACAAATAGTCACTATAAGGGAATTGTTTGCACCATATGTTTTCCTTAAGAACTGATCTACTGAAAGGGTGCTTTATGGTACAAACTGAAGCAGCTTCCTCCAGAACACATCAACCTCCTATCCTTTTGAGCCATCACACTGCATAAAATTTTATTGATCTACAAAGATCACATACCTCCATCAAGGCTTCCAGACTCCAAGTTGGAAATTTCTCTGCTATTTCTCCAGACTATTTGCCTTCTCAATGAGGTTTGTAATTTCTTTGTTTCCAACCACCACCAAAGATATAACCGTTGTCCTTTTCAACTTCCAATTTTTTGCTGTTTAAATCCTCTCGTTTCCCTGAGTCTTGGTAATTTGTCCAAGAGACAACAGTCATTGCAGCCAGTGCTGCTTTTCTTTCTATATCCCAATATCTTATATCCTTGTCATCTTATATCCAAATTCCTAGTTCTTTTCTGGGAGAATTAGGACTTAAACTCTCAGCTTATCTGTGTCTCTTCCTCCTCTCCCTCACTGACATCGATAATGGCATTTAGTTATTGGTGTTTGCTACTTTCACTCTTAAATTTAGATGGTTTTACAAACATTTCCTCCTTCCCTTCCCCTCCTGTCCCCTCCTCTCTCCTCCCCCCCAGCATTCTCAAATTTGTTCTAGTTCCTATGTTTAGTGCTCTACTTCTGAAAGGTTCTGGTAAAGCCACAATCAAGTGAGAGAGTTTTGCCAGTGATGTCAAGAAACATTGATGCCTGTGCTGTTCCTTTAATACTTCATCTGTATGCACCCCATCTAAGTTTCAAGCTACTAAAAGCTTTTCTGAAGGGACCTGCGTAAGCTGGAACTTTGTGCATCTGAGTTATATAAGAATATAACTGTGGAATTTGGCATTGTGGTTTTCATTTTTATCTAAAATGTAGGTCATATTTGACTTGGCTTAAAATTGAGCTAGCTATCCTGTACTTTTGTGTAGTTTTAATAAACATCCCATGTGTGTTTGAATTCTCCTGCACACAAGGAGAAGGCATAAAAAATACATTACAGGCAGTTCTGGTTTTCTAAGCACCCAAAACAGGGGAAGTGTTAAGTACATTATGTCCTTAAACATTGCTTCAGCAGAGCAGCTTTTAAACACAGGGGAGGCGTAAAAGGAAGAGAGAGAAATATGTGGTGTGCTTCATCCTATCTCCTAGGCAGGGATGTAACAAGCAGATCTGTCTGACTGACTGTTTGGGGCTTTTTTTGGGTTTCTCTATCTCTTTGTACCCATGTAGCTCTGTGTGGTAGTTTGGCAGGTAGTTTGCCAGATGGGGGCTAGAGGGAAGCGCTGTCAGCTGACATAGCTCCAGCTGCACTTGCTTTGAGAAGGTGGTTCAGAGCCAGACATTTTAGGTTTTGACTGTATTCATTTCCTCTCAAGGTCACCAGAATATACAAGGAAATGTCAAAACTGCAGTTGAGCAAGCCTCTTCTGTATGACATAAGTTAATGCTGTTTCTACACCTCACTGCTGGAAAAAGTTATTTATGTTTCAAAACAGTGACAGTAGGCTGAAGATCTACTCAGAAGATTTTTTTTTTTAATTGAAATGAAGAGATTTTTAAGTGCTTATAGAGTACACTAATACCTTTCAGAGCATTGTTTGACTATTAGCCTAATTAGTAATTTCTGTCTCCTTACGTGAATGAAATAAAGGCTTTTGTAAAATTATACTAGACTTTTTACCTATTGAATGAAAGGATTAACCGTAATTTTAATTGTCATCTGAATATCAACATAAGTTCTTTGGGCCCCTTTGCCTGTGTATGAACACAGGCATTCCTCTTAAAGTTGTTGTGCACGCATGTTGACAGAAGACTGGATCCCTACAGTTGTAAAATGAAACCATCAGCACCTCTCCAACACATGTAATGCCTGAGAGCCAGTGCTGAGGCCTATTTTTTCCTGCAGTTAACACTATCATGCTGCTTAAAATGACAGAGTATAAGCAAGTAACTTAGATCTAACCTGTCAGCTTAGCCAGCAGTGATATGATTCTGAGCAACAGAGTGCTTATTTTCTCAGTGATTTTTCCTTTTTTTTTTTTTTCTAGCTTTTTCACTGCTGGTAAACAATACTCTCTTCTTCCTACAAAGCCACCCACTTGGGTGAAGTATATTTCACAGAGGCTCCAATCTCTATGCTTTATTGACTTCTTGTTGAAAACACTTTTTCAATATATTCACAGCTCATCTCTCTTTTTTCTTCCCTTAACCAAGGCCTATTTCACTTATTTTGAAGAATCACACTGTCTTTCTGTAAGAAGTTTAAGTGTGCACGTTTTCTTATTCAGGTGATGACTGTATTTTGCTCACAATCTAATCAAGTGTGTGAGTAATATGTATGTTAAGAAAAGAAGGAGAAAAAGAAAAAAAAAAAGTCTGTTACATCCTAGAAGCTTCAAGTACTTAGATTTGTCAAAGAACAGTATGGAAACTAGAGTACATGCAATTTCCAAAGATGGGCCCTTGTTGTCCCGTTTCTTCTTACACAAGTCTCCCCCGATGCAGTCTATTAGAAATATACTTGTCTGCAGTTTCTGATATCATGTCTGCTTATTTCAGATGAATAAACAGCTGTCTAACAGGAAATGTAGCTATTTCACAGATACAGAACTCTTGTTGAGGAAATATTTTAACAAACAGGTTGTGTTTAGGAAGCCATTGTGGCTGGAGAGAGCCTTAACAAAAGGAGCTAGTTTTCTTGGAAAGCCTAAGAGTCTAATATTTTAATATACCCAAGATATTCTGCTATAAATTCAGCCATCCAGCACTTGATTTCCTAATTCTGAAAATTTTGTATCGACTGTATATACAGTTCATGCAAAGTCCAGTTCCTTTATATTATTTGTTTATCTGTGCTCCATATGCAAAAATGACATATTTCTTTGTCTTTCTTTTGATATATTCAGTTGTCTTCTAAGATTACTGAACAATTTTGAGAGGAAACAAAGTATCCAGTAGCTGTTTTGGAAAGTTTAAGGAGGCAGCAGGTTTCTGTTTTTACTGAACAACCTTCCTGGACTTTTTTCAAATGAGTGACTAGATAAAGATTGTTGTGAGAGGTCTCCTAGGACTGCACAGGGAGAATGTTTTAATAATGTCTTTATTTTTTATTCCTGTGTTCTGATTTGGTTATGAAAATGAGGAGAAAGTAGCTGTCAGTAGATGGAAAATTATGTGTGTATATTGTGTGAATATTGAATTAATTCTCAGCAAGTGGTGTTTGGATCACTTATATCATTAATTAAGGTGGGTAGGACATTTGGTGGAGTCATTGTCCTGAAAGTTTGCCATTTGGACAGACTTTCACATCATCACTGTACAGAAAATGTTGCTGCTTTGTACATAGATCCCAATTTTTTTTTCACAGCATGAGAATGCCAGGTCATCTCTGTTGCCAGTATTCCTACAAGTCCAGGCATGAAGATCTACTTTCAAATTTCAGTTTAATTAAAAGTTTTCCATGTTGGTTTAAGGTATGGTAAGCCACTTTTTTGAGTCTCTAAGGAAAAATATAATTCCATGATGCCCTGTAGCATGTTCATGAAGCTAATGTTCTGGGAAATATGAGACCAAGTCCCTCCATTCTCAAGAATGGTTATCAGGCTAACCAACAAAATCTTAATAACATTTATGATGCAAAAGGATGCCACCGCCTCTTCTGTCTCTCATAGCTCTATTTGATTTAATTTGTTTTTCTTTCAAGGGCCTGAAAAGAAAATATACTATGCAGAGATAAATAAAATACTTATTACTTAAAAATGGTTAACATGATTGAGTTTTTCTGTGAGCAAAACCAGAATAAATGCATCTGATTCAACCCCAACCAATTTTTAAATTATAGCTTATTTGCCAAATTAGAGGTAAAAAAAATTGTCATTGACTTAAGTTCACTATCTTGCATCCTTCCTTCATGAAGAGCTGTATACAATATTCTACACCAGCCCTAGGGGAAACACAGCCTTCAGCTACAGCTGCTTGTAAATGGGGACTGATGACTAACACAGAAAAATTACACAGCTCCTTTTCCAGGAGATAAAGGATATCTCAGGATATCTCCACTGAAATGATGGTTGCCCTTGAATCTGTTAGTGACATTAAGTGTGACGATAGTCTTTGTTACCATGATTCCACACAGAATTCAGTGCAGTCCTCACTAAATCCGCTGGCACCCAGGGCAGTTCTTGTTCGCCTGCAGCTCTGCCCGGCATTCCCAAGCAGTTCAGTTCCTCAACAATGTGATATAGCTTCATGATCAAAAACCCAGATGTACCGGAATATGAAAATACAGAATGGGTGCTCAGCTGTAACTTTTGAAGGGCTTCTGCTGTGGTAGGAGTTCTGTTTATCCAGTGGATAAGTGTTTTATAATGAGTGCAGGACCTGAATGCGGAGGAGTAAGAGGCCAAACTCTTGAGTGCCAATGCACATCACTGTGGTGTTATACACTCATAAAAGTGTGGAGGTAGATCACAAAACAACTAATAATTCTGCAGACACAGAGATAAGCCTTCACTGATCTGTCAGAAACCATGAATCTAACAATGTTAAAAAAATATATATAATTATAAAAATAGTGCATAGTATCATTTTTTAATGGTAGAAAAAAAAGTTAAGGGATAAAATATCATACTTGAAGGCTTAGAGTAGTCTCTAGTGATTAAGAATGAAGAGAAGGACTTCACAGAGTAGCTTTTTCTATGACTTAGGCCTCTTTTATACATTCCTCTAAAGCACCTTGTTTTGACCACCCTTTAAATTATGTAATTTGACCGCACTTCTAATCCACTCTGGTAACTTCTACATACTTAATCATTTAAAAAAATAAGGTATGTTTCATTTTATAGTATATAGTTCTAAAAATAAAATAGCTATTTGTAGTAGAATAGAACTGTGGGGTTTTTTTATGTCACCATTTTTTCCTTCTTATTGGTTTCCCATTATATGCCATTGTTGTTAGTGCTTATGAGCTCTTGAAAAAACTTTTATGAGCTTTTGAATTTTTGTTCTTTGCAGCCCTACTTTATGTGAGAGATCTGATATATAAAAAATAATATAGTAAAACTAAACATCATCACATCTCCCACAATCATTAGGTAGCTTTGATTAAAAAATTATTCCTTCATATAGAATCATGTCTTCATTTCTTCAAGTCTTTTTCCTGAAGTTTGAAATTTGTATTCTCTGCAGCTAAAAAAGTATGCATCTGTAAACATGCTGTGATTTTCCACTTGCATAGCAACAGTATACTTTTTAAGTGGAGACAACAAATGCTCAATAATTTGTGATTACTCCAAGATTCTTTCATTTGATAATGCAAACCACTATGTTTAATACCTTTCAAATGCATAATGTATGACTTTTCGTCCTAGTGGAAGCTTTTAGGTTTTATGTAGTTCATGAGATTTCCTAATCTGACATAATTGTTGTGGCACCAACAGTTTAAAAAGTACCTCTTCTTTTAAAGGAGTCTCCTAATCTACAGGGGGCCTGTTCTGACAGAAAAGTGCTGTGTGGCTTGTGACAGACTGCTTAGTTACTGCCTTGGAAGTAAAATGGGGACAGTTAGACTCCCTCATTTGGCCTTTCTTGTGGCTCTGTCTGTCTCACAGAGGCTTTTTTTTCTTGAAGGGCTTGTGTCTTGGTTTCAGTTAGGGCAGAGTTAATTTCTTCTCAGTAGCTGTTACAGTGCTGTGGTTTTTAAAAATATTAAAAATGTATAATTACTGTAGGAAAACCAGTTTGCAGAGTATTTCAACAAGAAAGGTACATGAGATAACCCCCACCGTGCTTAATGATCACATGGTGTTTGTACAGAGTTGGTGGATAGAGCTCAATGAATAAAGGAACGGAAGGTCACTGTGACCCCCTTGTAAGGGAGCCGGATAATGCAGTTTCCTTATGGCAATATTTATTCTCCAGACAGATAAACTGGGATTTATTTGACAGTATGCAGATATGGAGGGTATGTGAACACAGTCACCCTAGGTTTCTAGTCAATATGCTGAGTTCCAAGTCCAGGTTCTTACTCGAAATTACGTTTAGAATGACCACAGAAATGTCAGTGTCCACCTGCCGATGGCTTGTCTGTCATCTTTTACAAGTGCAGTATTTATCAAACATTGTGTCTCTGAACATGCAGTGTATGGAAGCTTTCAAATATAAAAATGAATGTTCCAATAGCACAGAAGCTACCCTTTTATATCTGCTAAAATATTTAATATACAGTAACTACCTGGGATTAAAAAAAAAATATATATATATGTAACAATTGGAGTCCTTACACTCATAGGACTTCAGTGGCCTGAAATAGTGACCTTTAGGCAGGCAAATATTTACTAAATTGTACAATAATTTTGCTAAATATCTTAGCTATGTCAATTTTTTAACATTTGCATAAGCCATAAGCATCAACTCTGTAACTTCTATTTTTATAGAGAATATTACTGTGGTTGTTGAATTCTTTCACAGGAAAAAAAATAGCTTTAAGGAATATTTCAAATTTTTTTCCTTTTTTGATTATTAGAAGCCATATGATGTAATGTGATGTCCAGAAGACATTACTATGTCTTTGCATGTCTCTGATATTCTTTATTACTTTGCTATATGATAAGTGTTTTGGTAGTTTATTCCACACACAGTTTCAGTCAATCATATTTGCACATATATAATCTGTCCCTTTAAAATTCTGGTTTTATTGCTAGATCCTTTAACAACCTGTAACTTCTGATAGTTTGTAGCTCTGAGTTATCTCACTTTTTAGTATTGACAAGAAAGAAAAATAAAAATTAAAAAGAAAATTAAATAATGGAAGAACTCTGGTGGCAGAAATAGGAGTAAACTATGGCAGAATGCTGGGAAGATATTTTGTTGTCAGAGGGTAATGGTGGAAGTAACTCCCAGTTTTGTTACCTGTGCATTCAGAAAGGTCTGACTGCTACAGAGTCACAGGGTCCTGAAAGAATGAAAATTAGGGTACTTTTCACCCCCCAAAGGCATTGTCAAAAAACCCTCATAGTGTGGTACTCATAGGAAAACAAGAACTTCAAATGATGGCTAACTTGCAAGGTTTTCACTGAGAAGAAAGGAGACAGTTGTGATTTTAAAGTATACTGAGAGCCACAACTGAGAGTTTAAAGAGTTTATGATAACATAGCACCACTATTCTGTTGAAACTTTGAGATTCAGAATGTTCTGAGATAAACTTTTTTCTTTATTGCTTTATTTAAATTTATTTCAATGTTCAGTTAATTGGTTCAAATAAAAACTTTTATATTCACACTCCCTCCAGTCATGTAATCATGGCTATCAAAATCTTTAGTGTTTTCCAGAATCACAAATAACAAATTTCAGAATCTTCATATATAACTTTAGAATCCCTAATTAAAGGGGTATATGTAGTTAGCTTAGCAGTTATGTAGGCACATGTAGCTAGTTAAGCCTTACTTTGTACTTCTGTTTGTCTGAATTCTAGTTTCTCTTTCTGAATAGAAGTGAAAATATGTGTGGACATAGATTATTTATTTGGGGGAGGAGATATTGTTAGTAGGATCATTTATAAAGTATTGTTAGCTTAAAGCACAAATCCACAAATATAATATGTGAATTCCTTTACTCTGAACAGAACTGTACTTATGTTTCTGTTTCATGGACCTGTTTATAAGTGATAAAGACTATCTGATATAGATTTGAATTTTGGAAGAAAGCCCTAAGTCTGTTATGAAGAAATGAAATGTCTGAATCAACTCTGCCCATAGATTAGGAGCAAAGACTTTTTTAAACATTTGATTACTTTATAAATTGTGTTGATAAAATATGAAAGAAAGCTCTTTTGTTCAACTTAAAAAATACATGTTGCTTTTTAAGAATGAAGAGGTACACTAATATAAAAATACCTGTAGAAAACATTTTAAGCTATGGATTACCTTAGATCTCTTATTTTCTCAGAAACTTTCTTTACACAATCCAAAAAATGCTAGCAAGGAGTTTGCTGTTTCCTCAGAAATCAGAGGTAAGGATACAAAGGTAAAATGCATCACATTATCTGACTAGTGCTCCATTTTTTTTTCCAGAAGGCAAGTGCACATCATGTAGTTTTAAGGGCATTGGTTGAGTTGCATTGACTTCACAACTGGCAGCAAAACTACTGAGCCATTTCCTCATCTCATCCCTTTTGGTCTCAATACTGTGTATACCCTTGTAATGGGGATGATCAAGAGTCAATATGATGAAGTCAAGAAAGAAGGATGACCATGACTTGATTTGTGTTTCATTCAAAGCTGTCCTTCATGCAATGTGGTGTAAACAATTTAGACATGAGCATCCAGCATTTAAAGAAACAACTTTAAATGCTGCATCTGAAATGCTGAATTTAGGATGTTGGTTAAATGAGATTACAGTATGATAATCTATCACATAAAAAAAAATCAGGAGTGTCTGGTTCATGTGTTGCAAACTCACAGACAGAATGATTGCTAAAGATTCTACTAATTGGCTGAACTATGTTGCAGAGGGTGATGCTCATGTGGTGATGCAGTCTTTCAAACAGAATGGTCTGCCACTGACTAGGTCCTTGCAATGGCATCGTGAGCTGGTTTGGATAAGGCTCCCTGAACTATTTTTTTCTGGATTCACCTCTTCAGCAAGTTAATGAAATTATCCCATTTTGCAAGGCTGATTTTGGAGTATTTGAGAGTTGATGACTAAGTATGCTGCATGTCTACCAAAACAAAGCCCTGCTTACTGAGCTACACCATGATTATATGTAAAATACTAACCTGAATTTCACCCTCATGTAACAAAATAATTTGAATTCCATAGATCTTGCCACACCGTTAAGTCTTTTCCAATTTCTGAGCTTGCCACTCTCTGTGAAATGCATGTTAATAAGGCACTGAAAGCAAAAATGTAGCAAAGTACTGCAGATAAAACTTACATAATGTGTTGTGTTAAAAATCCTCAAACTCATTTTCCTGCCCTGTTGGGCCAAGATCAAGAAGCACATATGGTAAGTAAAGCCACTTGCTGTTGGGAGATTTCTGCATTCCCTCTGCACAGGGAAGAACAATTTAGCCTCATCTCTCACTCTCTTCTGTTAATCTGGCACAAATCAAATGCAAAAGACAGAGCATGAATGTGGATAAGTGAGAAGATTCAATTTCCTGTCTCATGTGGCTAAACATTTCTTGTTAAGTGTCAGGTTTAGGGCTGAGTAAACAGTGGAATAATATATTTATGGTTCTGTTTATACAATTTGACTTGTGATTCAGTAAGCATTCTCCCTATTTTCTTAGATTTCAGTTACAACTACAAAAACTGCAGTTTTGCTTGTATATACATGGAGACTAAACGGGCTTTCAACCCTTCTTTAGCATTCCTGCTTTTCTGTAGCTTTTGTATTTTCATATGAATGGAGGAAAATTATGAGTAATATGGATAAAAAAGTGGATTGATATAAGATATCTGCAACACATCATCAAATAAGGTTTCTGTATGTACAAACAGAAAAATTACTTGTGAAGAGAAAAATTGCATACCACCTCTTTCTTCAATATTATGGTGCAAGAGCTCAACACTTGAGGGCAAATGCCCTATGGACACTTTTGATTATGCTTTAAACATGCCTTGGAAATATCCAAGGAATAAAAGCCAGGGGCTGCCAGTGATTAGGGTGAACAACACTGGCAAAGGAAGGCTGAGAATGGTGGCAGAAATAGCAACTGATTGGTATGAAAATTACAAGAGAAAGGGTCTGCAAAATTTGCTAAACATTTTATCTGATTTAGATTTCACTCTCTTTTTTGCCTTTTGAAGGTAGGAACACAGCTAATGTAAACTCTAGAGCTCCTATTTGCAGCCCAAAAGAAGCAAATAGAGTGTTGTTGCAGGGGAGGGGGAAAAGCTGTGGGGAAGGACAGGAAATTATTTTTAGTCTTCTAAGTGTTCCCATACTTCCTGTCTCTTATTATATCTTCCATTCTAAAGTACTCTTAGCCTTCACCTGAACAGTCTCAGGGCATTAATGATGATTTCATTCAGCATTCCTGTTGGCAAAAATTAGGCCATCCAATCAGGGAAGGCAGTGAAGGCAGGATACTCTGTCAGTGATGCAGGCAACCCGTTAGATGATAACAATCTAAAAATGCCTTCCGAGATAAAAGCAGAGGAGGTTACAAGGTAGGACACAGGGAAACAAAGTAAGTGTCCTGAGCTGAGGGTTCATTCTGAAAGGCTCACAAGGAAGACAGTGGTTAGGATCACTTGTGGCTATTAGATGATTTGAGTAGCTGGTAAATAACAGGGCTTTCCTTTTCATAGATATGCTATCATGCACTATATATTATTTTACCTCCTAGTGAAGCTCAATAGATAGAATATGATGGGCTTATTAGCTATGTAATACCAGCAAAAATATATTTTAGTTAAAGTTGTCATGGGTCATCTGTTACTTCCATACAAAATATTGCCTAGTACTATAATAGTCTGTCAAAACCACAATTTACACAAACTACTACTGCCTAAAAACAATAGTGTGCTAAATTTGACTGGACTGATCCTACTCTAGGCCAGATTATTTATACAGTTATAAAACTAAATAATGAATAAAATAACTACATACATTTTACTGCACCATGTTTATTCTTTGTTTACTATACATAGTGATTTCCAAAGCATGAAAAAACAACTCCATTCCTTTTGGAAATTAATATTGGAGATGCCTGAAATACAGACTGGATTTACTAACCATTGATAAAATAACAGCAACAACTAGTTGGTTCTCCAGATTTATATCAATGATTGAAGGAAATACAATAAAATCAGTGAGCCTAACATACAGATTGGTGAGGTTCTGCCAGACAGAATAAAGTATGGAAAGTATATGCAGTTTTATATCAAAAATATTTAGAGTTTACATATGACCAGCCCTAGTTATCTTATTTCTACCACAAATTAAAAAAAAAAAAAAAAAAAGTTCAGCCAACTTTTATATAGAAGTGGAGGTCCTAAACTGACAGCTAAAGAAGAGACAAACAAGCTGTGGTGTGAGCTACACCTGACAAGATATTATAGGATATTATTCCTCCACCGCAGAAAAAAAAGAAGTTATGAATAGTCCAGTATAGAAAAGTCTTTAGATAAAGACCATGGCTTTTCTCATTAAACATTTCCAGTGAGCTGTTTGTTTTTGACCACATCAAACAGAAGTCTGTGGTCCTTAAGCATACTTTTTCAATCTTCCAGAACATATTAGTGAGTTAAATACCTTATAGATGGAAGCTGTTGTTAGCTGCCATTTTGATCATTAATAATAGTATTCTTAGGCCATATCTAGAAAGAATTGCAGACATATCTGGAGAACAGAAAATAAAGTTAACCAACCCACACTCACATACTGAACCTGACTAATATAGTTACACTGGCAAAATCCCAATGTGTGCTTAGGCCAAAAGAGGAAAGCTAATGTTAGTTTTGCATCTGTCATTCTGTGAGGTGAGGTAACGGTGCTGGCGGGAGAGTATCTCTTTTTGGCATACATTGAGGAGATTTGACAGTGCAGCCCCAGCAGACTGGCTAGTGGCGGAGGCTTTTTAGTTTAGACAAGCATTAAATTTTGCATTGAAAATGGGTGATCTGGCAAGATAAAGTATTTAAGTCAGAATAATCCCGGAAAGCAGTTAAGGGAATCAACAAGGTTGGCTCTTTTGTCTGGCCACCATTTTTCAGGCTGCAGGCTGTATTTCAGCCCATTGAATCAGGCTCACTGAAAGCAGAGAAAATTGATTATCTCATTAGTTGAAAAGAGTGTTGATCTCTGCATTTAGATGCATTGGAACCATAACTAACAAATCTAATGATGGTTCTTTTTTTTTTCTTTAATGACAGAAAATCACTATCTAGTGACTGGCAATTGCATGGTCATGTTCCATTTGGCATGCAATTGCTCTTTATAATTTTGTTATACAATGGCAGATAATAATTATTGTTTAAGAGTAGAGAAACCAAAAAGATTCCTTTTAAATTTTATTTTAAGGAAGAGGAAGGAAAACTACCTTTTAGTTCTTTCACTTAATTGAGTTGGTTTTCCTCCAGAGATTGAATGTCCTATTTAATCATTACAGCAGCTGGGCAACAACAATCTGAATATATAGGAATATAAACCAAAGGGATTTTCTGTTTAAAACGTTGGCAACATCTTAAAACATAAAATCTGTTGAATTCTGAGTTGGCTTTGAGAGATGGATATGTGGTACTGAATAAAAGACTTCATCATAATAAGTAACATTTTTAAAATTCTTTGATGACTTGAAACCCTTAATTTATGTAAAGTATTAAATTAAGATATACCATAAAAATAAAGATAATTAATTGAACTGATCAGAATCCCAAGTACTTTACACAGGTTTCACCATATTTCACTGTCTTACTTTGAATACTAATTTATAATAGCAATTATTTAGATAATTATTATTTAGATTACTTAAATATCCATAATTAGCAAATTGAATACAATTAAAGCAAATTAAAATATGCTCCTTATCTCAGTCTTCTTTATTTGTTCAAGAAGACAGAAGAAAGGTCAAAATGTCAAGCATATATGACAGAGACAAAGAAAGAAAAGTATTAATAAAGTCAGTAACACCACTCCACTCAGCAACGTCTTAATTACTACTACTACTACTGAAGGATTTGTGAAGCAACAGCTAATTATAACTACTACTATTATCTAATTTGTGGTGATATTTTTTCTTTTCCCATTTTCAGATAAGTAACTAGGTAGTACTCAATTTTAAGAACACTTTTGAAAGCTAAAAACATTTAGCTGTATAAGCAAATCAATTTGTCGCACTTTGGTCCCTGGAAAAATCATTGAACAAACCATCTCAGAACCAATTTCTGGTCTCATGAAGGAGAAGAAATTTACTGGAAACAGTCAACATACCTAACCAACCTGACTGCCTTCTTCAATGGGACATGAGTGTTTGTGGATGAGGGGAAAGCTGGGGCTGTTGTTTACCTTGATTTTAGCAAGAGTTTTGACACTGTGTCCTGCAATATTTTAGTACCTAAGTTCAGGATGTTATAGTCTTTGTGGGTGTGCATCTGACAGGTAAGAGTCAATTTGGATGACAGGAATCAGAGGATCATGGACCTATTTCATGCTCTATTTGAAGGCCACAGGAGGTCTGTTCTGGGACCTGTTTAACATCTTTACCAATGGCCAAATAGTAGATGGTAACAAATTGGGGTATAATTGCTGATTTGCTAAAGGAAAGGGTTGTCATATAAAGACACCTAGACTGGATGGAGGAATGAACCAACGGGAAGCCATATAAAATTAGTAAGGCATGATGCAAATTTGGCACATGGAAAGCTAGAGACCTTGCAATGGTACAGGTAAAAACTGACTGACTGGGTAGAAATTCTGTAGAAAAGGCCGAGAAGGACTCACAGACATCAAACTAAACATGAGTTAGAACACCCATGGTCACAAACAAGGCCATCAGCCTCCTGGGCTCTGTTAACAGAAGCAGATAGGTAAATTGAGGGCAAGGATTACCTCTCTCTATCTGGTCCTCATTAGGAGACATCTGAAATACTAACCTCCCAGCACCTCCTAAGAGACATGGCAATAGACTGGAGCAAGTTCAGTACAAGGACCATCATGATTGTTGATGGCTGAAGCCCTTACTCTGTGAGTAGAAACTGGTGAAGCTGGGCTTGCTCAGCCTGGAGCAGAGACAGCTTTGGACAGATTGATCAGCAGCCCCTTGTGTTTATATTTTGGTCACTGAGAGAATGGAGCCAGTCCTTTCACAATGGGGCTAACTGGAGAGCAGGAATCCATGGACGTAAATTGAAACAAAATTAATTTAAATCTGGTTAAAAGGAAAAATGTTTTTTCCCTCTAAAGGCAGTGAAGTACAAGAGGTCCCCTAGAGAGGCTATGCATTCTCTCTTCATCTTTGGGGGTTTGAGAGACCTGACTGGATAAAGACCTGAGACACCAGGTCTGACTGCACAACTGACCCTGCTTTGAGGAGAATGTTGGACTAGAGACCCAAGTACCCTTCCACCCTGAACTAACTATACTTATAAATGAAACAAAGTCTTTTTGGGAATAATGCAATCAAATTACTTTGTTAAACTGATTTGGATTCTTGTAAGGTTTTATGAATTTCAGCTCGAGGTCTTGATTTGGTACAAAGCCTCTTTTTAGCAGAAGTCTCACACAAGGGATTTTCCTCCCAGCAGTTATGCTGACACCATCACATAACACAGTAGATCAGAGAATTGCAGATGTTAAAAAGCTAAGAGATTATTTTACCCCAACTTCTCATGGCTCAGTCCCACACATTTCCATGTTTTAGTTCAAATTTGAACAGCTGGAAACTGATTTCAGGAAACTGAAATCTCTTGGTAGCTATACTTCACATTCTGCTTGAATCTAGATCTGTTCTGCCCTTGTAGACAACATCTTTTTAGGCTGACAGCAAACCTCTCTTAGTCTTGTGGCAGATGATAACTGTGACTATACAGGAAGTACTTCAGATTTCTGAAGGGAAACTCACTGGCTTATCTTCTTTGTAGGGTGTTATCATAGCAAGAATAGATGGGTGTCTGAACATCCCGGTGTGCCAGATTCACCTTAAATGATTAACTGCATTTGTGAGAGTAACATAAGTGTTTGTGTCACTCATATTTCCCCTGAGTATATTACAGTCAAGTCATACTAGAGTCAGCTCTGAATCAGTCACAAGCCCACCTTGTTGTTGGTTCTGGAGTGCAATTTCTACACATTTATTGCTGCATACTTTATAGACATAAGTTTCTATCTTCTGGCATTGCTCCCAGAAAGATTGAAAAGTTAGGGTTTTTATTTCAGGGTTAATATTCTTGACAGGTAGGAATGACAGAGGAAAAGCATATCTTGGATGCTGACATCAGAGATATTCTAATGCTGAATCTAGTATGCAGCATTACATATTTTAATTACCTGTTGTACTTATTATGCAATATTACACATTGTAATAGGTAACTGAGATTGTAGCTACTGAGGGTTCAAATATATAAATAATAAAAACATATAAGGATTGTGGAAGGACTACACTGTATTCAGTCTTTTATTATCTGGGATTAAATAACTGAAACCTCACCAGAGAAGGTTGCAGTTGAATAAAACAAAACAAAATAAAACAAAAACCAAACAAAAACAAACAACCCCCCCCCAAAAAAAAAATAAAAACAACAAAAAAAAAAAACAAACAAACCCACCCAAAAAACTTACCCAAAAAAACCCATATTCAATTTATCCTGAACATAGAAATAGCAAAAAAGAAGGTGAAAATTAGAAGGATAGTTTGCCTGATCAGGGCAGAGGAGTAGGGAGGGGGAAGGTATATATGTCATCACTGCTCTACCTTGTTGCTCTTCTGAGATTGTCTTCTGAGATAGCACAGAGATGGTCCTATAAGATAATATTAAACATTTCTGTGGGAGTCAGCAGAATCCTGCTCTGCCTTAAGAACCCTCCAGGTAAAAAAAAAGAAATTTAAGCACATCAGAATAGCACAGAACAAAACATGTTTAGCATGCAACATAGCTTCATTCAAAGTTTTATTTGAAAACACTTATTTTGAAAGTCTTTTACAGTGGACTTTGAATGGGCTATGGGTTAGTTGTAGCACAGAATGTGTTGTGTTTAGCATGCAACATACCTACCCTTTGCACCGAACCTAAGAACCTGCTTCTAAAATCCAGTTCAGGTTAGAGGGTGTTTTTTCCTGATCCAGAGTGTGTTAGGGAATTCACAAGGGTCTTCTGCAGTGAATAAATCTAACAGAAAATCTGTACTGGAGTAATGTCACAATCAATTGCAGAACAAAATAAATCAGAATGACACCAAGCCAAATAAACACTCAAGTAAGACCTTTAGAGATTAGTAGCAACAGGGAGGAAATAGTTTTATAATATGCAATTTTTTAAGTCTAATTTATGCTGCAGTTTAGTTAATTTAATTTTGCTAAAATATCAGAGAGAAAATTAACAAAGAATATTTTTATTAATTTTTAAGTTTTGATCAATTCATCGCTTGGAGCAATACGGTGCAAATTCATTGAAGCCAAGGAAACAGCCATCAGTGGATTCATGTGGCTTCCATTAAATTTATTCTGACATAAGGAATGAACACCACAAACATTCTAGATAAGACTAGTAGTACTTGAGTACAACTGTTGTAAGATTTCTGTTCACAAATTGCAATTGAAATGCTGCTAAGGGCTGCAGGGACATGTTTGATTGTTTGTTTTTCTTTTTGTCATTCCGTTTTAGCTGCTTCCTTGCTCATTACATTGTTCCCATTAGCATAATGTATTGATTGTGTTTGCACAGCTTTTCCTGCCAAAGGCTGCCCTTCAGTTGTACAGCCATTGGGGTAACCAGCTGTTACTTATTTAAGCCTCCATCATTTTGTAGGACAGAGTAACTTAATTATGCCCTGCTTGAAGATGTGAAATAAAATTATCTTCTGAGCAAGTGTACTTCACTTAATATTTGTCTCTATCAGGTACTTAAACTCTGACACTTAAGCTATGTGCCCTAAATAAGCAAGCATATTTTAAAACAAAACCTGGTAGCAAGTTAATTATTACAGAGTTAGAGGCTGTTTTACAGTATTTCTAGACACAGTTATCTCTTTATTTATTTATTTATCATATTTAAGAGGCTTCAGAAAAAAAAGAAACTAAATGTAGTTAATAGCATAATAAACCAGCTTTTAGAGTTAACCTTTTTCTATGCTTTATGAGCATAGGTAATAGATCTTCAGTAAGCACTGGGAATTTTAAAAAGACAGAATTGTAATACTCTATGCATTTCAAACCTGGACAGAAAAAAAATTCTACTTAGTGATATATCCTAGTTATAAGGTGTCAGTCAACATCAATGTCCTTTGTGTTATACAGAGCATTTAGTTGTTATTTTAATCCTGGTATTTAAATTAAAATCAGACAATATGTTTTTATTTCATTGGAAACATCATTCCTTAGTTCACTATAAGGCAGTTTTCTTGCTTTCCCTTTTTCATCATGATACAATTATGCATATGAAAGTGACAATTTTGGGGTTGCCAACTGGGTCCTTGAGTATTATGTGTTCTGAAATGTAGCTCCAATGTTTTCAAAGGAATTATAATTGAAAATGTTTGAATCAACATAAATTTATTTTAAATAGTCTAGCCGCCACATTTGCTAGTTTTTTAGCTTTAGGGTAAATTCAATCTGCATTCAAAGTAGATACCTGAAGACCTAATTAATAATAAACCTCTTCTATGAAATATATTTTTGTAGAAGTGATAAAATTTCAAAAGTAAAATTATTATCCAAATTGTGCTGCATCTTATTTAGATAGGTTATTCAAGTTAGAATGTATTTGACAAAAAGGAATTTTAATTTTGATTTATTTGAAAGTAATATGAAAGTAATTTGAAGGCTTTTTGTAAAGCTTATAATAAGGGAGTATTTTTTTATCAAATAAAGTTGGAAATAAGGTTTTGCAGAGCACCCAGCTATTGCTCAATAAATATGTATGGGGGCTGTGCTGTTACTAGAAAAAGATTGCAGACTTTAATTGCTGTGTCAATGTGGGCTTTTGGAATATAATTTTTAATATCCAGAGCTTATGGTGGCTGTGGTAAAACTTGTCCAGCAGCAGGGAGAGTACTGCCGGACTTGTTCCAGCTTGGGTTTCTGAACACTGGACATGGTAACAATCCAACAAACCTGCAAAACCACTCAGTAACAAAGTAACTGGGACTTAATTTCAATCAACAAGCAAGTAATGGGTGCATATAGACTGAGTTTAGAGGAGAACTCATTTTAAAAAAGAGGAAGAAAGGACACAGTATTAGAAAATGTGTGAATACAACCTCAGCTGGACTAAGGCTAAGGGAGAAGGAATATCAGACATCAGCATCAAGGGCTTGGGAAGTGTAATTTCCCTTTCTTTCTATTTGTCTTGTGGAGGGCTAAATCTGTTGGCCTTAGGAACCAGAGGAGCAGGGACCAGGTGTGTATCACTGGAGAAAAAGGGATTGATACTCAAAAGTCTATGTGTATATATTATTAATGAGATCTTCCTGTAATAACTAAATAATATGAAAAGAAAAGCTAGCATAATTGTAACTGGATTAATAATAAGATTTGTTATGGCTATCAGTGGGCTGTTAAGATTTTAATTAGATAAACAATAAATTCTTTGTTTAGCATTTTGTCAATAAGAAGGTCTTAAGTGTAACACAATATACCATAAAATCCTACTTGTACATTATGTTGAAGATTCAATTACTGTATAAATAAGAACTCATTAATTAATTTAATTTCTCAGTTTTTCCATGAAGCACACTCTTTTTCCATTATGTTTTTACATTTTTGGGGTTTTTTTTTACTTGTATTTGGAAGTTCTTTTAGCTTAGCTTTACAAAACATCAGTACTAAATTTCTGTTTGATCTTTTGGAGCTCAGTATCAGGACTGACATACACATTACAACAAATATAATAGAGATTAGTCTTTGGTCAGTTCCTGAAAACTGTGACTCTATTTGCAGTAAGGTTGATGAAAGGTATGGCTCACATGGACTTTAAAAAACATAATATCGCAATAAATTGGGTGCTGTGGTATAAGCAAGTTGTATGATAGTGTAATATATGAGAAGAAAAATTAGTTATATTATGAGAACTTAGGAGAAGAAATAAAAATCAATTTACATACTGATATTTTAAATTACTTTGAAAGTCTGTAAGGCAGTACTTAGGATTTCCTATGACATATATATCCTGAGGATGGACCACAGTGAAGAATCAGATTTTAGTTTATTGCAAGTTTAATATGACATTTTAATAAATGTTGCTGATGAAGTAAAGCTGAACATTTCTTTCCCTTCAAAAATGTTGCTTATTTCCAATGAACAGAATGTTTGATAATGCAATACTCGTTTGTCTAATCTTCTCCAACTTCTGCCAAAAACCAGCATAATTTCTGATGCCAGTGTTCTGTGATGTTATCTGTAAAAATGTCTACAGGGGTTACACATCAACAGAAAGCTTTTTGAAATTAGCGGTTTTGGAGGAGCTAATGCATCTGAAACTGGCATATTGGAACAAGCAAATGGAAAAGAAGAAAAAACAAGGAATTAAATAAATCAAAATATCTGGTTGTTTAGAATGTTATGCTAACAGATTACATTTGACAGTAGAAATGATAATGGACATTATTGTCTTCCTTATTTAGAAAGTAGAATCATGGAATTGCAGAAAAGTTTAGATTGGAAGACACCTTTAAAAGATCATTTAGTTCCAACCCCTCTGCCATGGACAGAGACACATTTCACTGGGCCAGGTTGATCAGGGCCCCATCCAGCCTGGTCTTGAACACTTCCTGGGATGGGACAGTTAAAACTTCTCTGGGCACCCTTTTGCCAGTGTTTCACTCTCATGGCAAAAAATTTCTTCCTTATGTTCAGTCTAAATCTACCTACTTTCAGGATAAGACACTTTCCCTTACACTGTCACTATGGACCTCAGTAAAATGTTTCTGTCTCTCTTACACCCACTCCCCCCCACCTCACTCCCCCTTTAGAGATTGAAATCCACAAAAAAATCTCCTTGGACCATCCCCTCCCCTCCCTCTCCCCTCTCCTCCCCTTACAAATATTGCAGGTAAGGTTGAAATTGGACTTGAGTGGAAAATCTGAAGTGAAATAGCTACCATAATTTAGTTTCTGAAATGCAAGTATATGCATGTTCCACCAAGACTCCTCCAAGCTTTTATAGCTCCTCTCGGATCCAAGCTTTAATGGAAGTTCATACTTTTTAAATGTGGCACACATTTATTTTGAAGTCAGTTGTTAGTGCTTTCCTTTCTCATAACTTTCTGAAAGCAGCAGAAATTTAAAAATAAAAATAAAGATTATATGTTTTCTCAGGATTTGTTTTCTTCTGCTGTGTGAAGAATCATAGCCTACATCTACTTGAGATAATCATCTTATGAATGTTGTACTTTCATTTTGTGAGAAAGCTTTCACTTTTCTTATTTAAGCCTCATTTTAATTGCTAATTTGGTAAGGAATGTTTTCAAAAGGCTAAAAGATATATAAGTACCATTGCTTCCTATGTTTTCTAACTGAACAAATGTTAGAAGAGAGCTCATTCAGTGAAGTTTATCTTAAATCTGGAAAATAATCTTGTTATATAAGCCAAAAAATGACTGACTTGTACCTGTTATGTTTTCCTTCGAAAAATTTTCTTCCCACGGGTCAAGATAGAAATGCATGTTTTGCAGTGAAAGTAATAAAAACCTGTAGGTGTAAGCTTATGGGGTTCTGCAGAGAAGCATTAATCCTTTGGTTAGTTTTTGGCACCTTGTCAGCATTGTTACCTCCTGTATACATTCTCCTGGTTTCAAATGTGTTTCATATATATTTGTCTGTATCCAGGCTTTTCCTTGTTGCTTTTTGGTGTGGAATCCATTGAATGGCATTTCTGTCTAATTTGTGAACAGGACTGTGAAACATAATTTTTGTCAGCCAGTCAACTCTTCAGCAAGCAGCAACACACAGGAAACTAATTGTAGTGTAGGACATGTGCATTACTTTAAAAGAAGAAAAGGACTGTCTTTTTTCTAAGGTTTCTATATTCTACAGCACAGGGAAGATGGCTATGAATGATTTCAGTGTTTTGCTGGAAATAAAAAGACTCATGCTGTCTCCACCACAAAGAAAGAAGTCCCATTTTGCTGTCTTTCCCAATATGAGGGATGCCTGTAGATAGATGATCTGTATCTTCATTTTATGATGTACCATTTATCTCCTGGATAGAAATGATCTGGTAAAGGTTTCTAGCAGCTGAGAATGAAGGGAAGAGTGGAAGGAGGGAATGAGATTAAAAAAAACCTATTGGGAAACAAAGCTTACTGCAGTTCTGTCCTTATAATATGAAACTGGATGAAGCAGCTGAGGAGATTCACATAAGAGACATATAGAATTTGATAACAAGGATAAAGGAAAAATTAAATCATAATTCAATCTTCTGCTCTATTACTAGCAATGTGGGACATGTTCAAGTGCGCCTATGTTTATTTGTCTCAGCAGGATGGTTCAAGCTCCAGTGTTTGATACCAAGGCTATTGCTCTATCCTGTGGAGAAAGAGGTTTCTAAAGGGCAAATTGTATAGAATTAGTCAATGAGAGTCATTAGACCAGCTGTGTCCTTTCAAATATCCACTTCTCTTTGGACTGCAAAGAGCTGAGTCTATGCTAGGCACACTCATAGTTTGAGATGTACCAAGACTTCCCTCAGTGATTTAGCACTTCACTACTGGACTTTTTTAATCTGTGTTACAACTTCCAGGAGTTAGAGAGCTTGTGCCAAAGTGGAAAACAGATTAAATTTACTCAAGATATCACACTAGCCATATGCCTTTCCAGGATATACTATTAAAACCAGATTAGAGAATAGTCTGTTCTCTATTTCACTTATTAAACCTGAGTAGAAGAGAAAAATAAATAGCATGAGAAAATCAAAAATTCTGGAGAGACTCTGAATATTATCTACGTGTAAAAATAGGGGAGGACCCAAAACAAAGAAGCAGTCTGGACAAGGTTGTGACCTTACTACTTTTTTTCCTTTGGTGAAAGTAGTTGCTTTGTGTTGAACTTTGCCTAAGCAAGCACCAAACTGATGGGATTTTACTGGGGACTTGAGGGATATTTTATTTCCAAGCCGTGAAGCCTAGCTGAGAGGCAGTAATTCAGCTACCTGCACTGGGACAATTCAGTGTGCGCACCTGCTTTGATGCATAGAAATTTTCCCAGCTTTCCAAGGAGGCAATTCAGTTCCAAGTATTTCAAGCTGGAGAGCTCATTAGAGTATCTGTGTTTTACTAAAATAGCATGCTTCACTGGCCCTGTGTTGGCCCAATGTTTCCTGTGGAACACTTTAGGTTTCAAAGTAGAAAGACACACATAGTTCTAGAATCAACGGCCATTATCTATTTTAGCTGCTGAGTTAGGATAATCTGAAGGCTATACTACCAAGCTTGTAGGAACCTTCTGATGAGGAAAGGGTCCAGGTCACTTGTGGGATGGAGAAATCATGTGTCTGAGCGGGGATCTGAATCTTTTTCACAAGAGACTGTCTATTGTGATGAATCCTTTGTCAATTGTGGAGGTTAAAATTGTACATAAAAATTATTGTATCACTTCTGGGGTGGGGTTGAGGTGGAGGATAGAGACAGGAAGGTATTTAGGCCTCAAATATTTCCCATAGTTTAAAGGGTGTTTTTCCTTGCACTACTGTGATTTTAGTTTTCTGATATATCCTCTGACTGTCAAGAACAAGGAAGAAAGATATAGCAGTCTTTGTTACATTTGTGAAAGGCATTATCAGACAAAAAGTTTGTAGTTCAGAAGGGATTTTGTCATGAGGAGTGCTGAAATTCATTTCTGTGCAACTATGAATCATTGTAAAAGGGACCTTTATTGTCCTGTAACTTCGAGTGAGCTACCACTGTGAGACACATGAAAAATTATTCAGACCTCATATCTTATTAAACTGAACTACTTTGTTGCTCCTTATATTTAGAGCATCTAATTCTGTAAAAGTTACAGTTAGTTATGTTCCCAGAATAATAAACGTACCCAGAATGCACAGCTATAAAACATCATTGTCCTCTTGTCAGGAATAAAACAAGGTAAGAGTCAGGCAAAAGTCAAGCCAAGTGTGTATGGTATCCTGTTTGCTAGACTTGGGCTTCATTGGGCTGCAAGAATGGGGATTCCCAAGAAAGGAAGAATTAAATGCAAGAAATATTCCCATCCTATAAAGAGACTCTCAGCCTTCAAATGATCACAAAAGTACTAGGGTTTGTTGAGATAGGACAGGGGGTAGTGGTTTTAAAATAGAAGAGGGTTGATTCAGAGTAGTACTAAGAATTTTTTTTATGATGAAGGAGGTGAAGCACTGGACCAATTTACCCAGAAAGGTGGTAAATGCCCCATGCCTGGAAACACTCAAGGTCAGGTGCTCTGAGCAACCTGATCTAGTTGAAGATACCCTGCTCATTGCAGGGGGGCTGAACTAGAGGTCCTTTAAAAGACACTTCCAACCCAAACTATTCTATGATTACAGTAGAAAAAGGAATCAGACTCAGAATGTCATGGACAACCAGCCTCCAGCTGAGAATGCAATTGCATTAGCCTATGAAATCAGATAGAAGTGCACACACACACACAATGTGTACGTGTAAGGATATGTTCAAAACCTTTCCCTCAAGGCTGAGCAAGAGTCTCGAAACTCTTCTTTCTCACTGGCTTTATTAAAGAGCAAGTAATAAGGGGGATCCATGAAAAACACAATCCCTGAGTATGAAACTCTTTAAAGACTATAATCACTCTTTGAAAATTGTCCTGTCAGAAAACTCCCAGTTCACCCTAGTGTTGATATTTCAATAACTAGAGCGGCTGGTTCAAAAACACAGAAAACATCAGAAATAAACCCCATTGCAAATGAACTGTAATTGGTAATATGAAATTACTGCGATTTGGATTTTCTAAAATAGGCTGTTGTGCTGGTCAGCAGTTAAGTCCAGAGAAAATAGATTAGATGTAATGATATATGTAATGAAAAATACCTGCCCTGAAACCCATAGTATCTTAATTTTTCAGTGTATGATGAGATTCAGAGTTGTTTCACTTATGTAGCTTAGTTGAATGTAGACCTTCAAGCTGACATTGACACACTAAGAGAAACCTCTTTAGTAAGATCTTGGCACTGCGGCACCTCTTATTGCTAGAAAGATCATTGAGATCTACTATAATGTATAGATTTGTTAATATTACTAATAAAGTAATGCATGTATTTTATCCTATAACATTTGGAACTTTATCCTTTTTGTCATGTCACTCTTACATTGAACCATGAGAGAAAGACAAGTCTTAGAACTTGAGTACTTGATAAGAAATAAAAAACCCAAAGTATATTTAAATGCCAGGTATTGTTACAGAATTGCATGGGTGAGGCTTAGGTAGCGCTTAACTGTCATGGCTTGGATTTTAAAAAATGGTAAGGCTTCAAAAGGATTTTTTATGTTTAATGGAACTTTCATACACAATACAGTTTTTAAAATGTATTGCTTACAATTATTTCAGTTTTGAAAATCCCAACAAGAAATATATTGATGTTTAGGAACCAAAATACTTTTGCTTTTGGATGCCACTTAATTAAATGCTTAACCCTAAAAGCCAATGCTGTACCGGTTTGTTTGGATATCAGTCAATTTGGTTCAGGGAGAAACAGACATATATTGGTGCTGTCTGCATGTGAACATGCATCTGCACAGAGGTCCTTTACAGAAGTCTGGAAAATCTTCTTTATTAGTGTGATCACATAATGTTTTCATTAGAAATGCTCCTGCACAATATAGCTGTGCTTTCAGGCACACCACTGTCATTTTGGAGATTGAAAGGAATAGAATTATTTCACTGCTATGAGAAAAGAATATATTATTTCCTCAAGTACTGAATTGATGTATGATTCAAATGAAGGAAGGTGTTACTCCTATAACTTTCCTCAGCACAACAGACAGTCCTGATTGTCTTTTCAGGCTGGTGTTTTCCCTGAAAGCAGGTTGAGCTTTTTACAGATCTTGAGGAATTGTTAGTGTTTTCTTGAAGACTAGATCGGGCTATGCTTCTTTTTTTGGTAGTATAGTATTTGTATTTCTGTACAATTATATAGTTACTTAATTAGGTCATTCAGAATCCATTTTTTTCTTATATAAGATTGCTTTAAGTGAGAGAGCACAGTTTATTTGTGATCTCTAAGGAGAAAGTATCTAATGGAAAAGCTTTGTAGGCTGAATGACATTAAAAATGTTCAGCTGCAATAGTGCACAACAGTTTATTATATCTCTACTTTTCTGCCAAGGGCCAAGTCACCCAAGGGCACTTAATAAAAAATGATGATCTGAAGCTGACATTGCAGACAGACTTACCACCTTATCTTCAGGTTAATGTGATGGTGTTGGCCAGTGCTTAAAATCATGCCTGACAACAATGTCACTGAATCATCTGTGAAGGCACTAATCATTTTTTACTTCAGTATCTTTTTCAATATAATAAGGATTACTGAGAGATTTCCTACTTAACACAGAACTGTAAAGTATTTTTTGCTCATAATATGGCTTATAAAAATAATTTCCTAAGCAAAAATAACTGTTGAGTAGAACTACAATTAGTATTGGTAATATACTAGCTGAATACTTCATCAAACAAACTTCTGTCTGCTGTTCTTATGGAGTGATCATTGGCATTTTCTTTTATGGTATTATGGAATACAAGAATTACCTTCTTTTTATAGGTGATAACAAAAAATAGACAGACTTGCTCTGAAATGCCAGATTTTTGCTTTCTATCTATAGGCAACTGAGGTCTTCTGTGAGATAATTTCATGGTTCCTCAGTTTTCTGATTTCTTTGTTAGGACCATGACATATTAATAACTTTATTGTGTACCAACAGAGCATTGTGATTAGAATTCAAAAGTAGGATGGAAAACAAACAAACAAACAAATCAACTCCCCAACACCCTCAGGAATCTTCAAACATCACTATGGAAAACAATTTTTTTTTCCAGCTTGAAACTCACAGACTATATAAAAGATTCTGTTAGATTCTGCATAATGCTGCTGTCAGTTGAGCCATGCTGCACACAGTTGAATCACCATGTGGCATATTGGTGTAGAGGCTTCTGTCTGTTAAAATAGATGACACAAGGCTAACTCTATTGTCTCTATTCCTGTCTCTATTTCCTGTCTAACTCCATTCCTGTTTTCTTGTCCAGACATACTGTTTTTTTTCTAAAAATGGGTTTGCTGGAGCGTCTTTGTTACTTTTATCAGGATGAAGTTTCATGAATATTATGTTGTTTCTACCACCCAGTTTTAAGGTTATAAAATCAACAGGAAACAGTCATACTCTGATATAATTAAAAACAACTGAAGCCAAGGGTCCTTTTGATGTTCCTTTCCACCTAGTACTTTTAAGATAGCTACTTTGTTTTCCTTCTTATATTAGATCAATATAGCAATGATTTTTATGTTGTTTTTTTTCTTCTCCAGATGTACATCCAGACAACAACACTTACTATCTCCATGAGTTTAAGTGCTTCTGTGTCTCTGGGCATGCTCTACATGCCCAAGGTTTATATTATCATTTTTCATCCAGAGCAGAATGTTCAAAAACGGAAGAGGAGCTTCAAGGCTGTGGTGACAGCTGCTACAATGCAAAGCAAACTGACACAAAAAGGAAACGACAGACCAAATGGCGAAGTCAAGACTGAACTGTGTGAAAGTCTTGAAACCAACAGTAAGTCATCTGTAGACTTGGTCAAGAGTGGCAGCACATCTTAATAGATGTACGTTCACAAGAATGCACTTTCTTTTAATAATAAACTTGATTATTTCTGTTGCTTGTTCTTGCATGAATCCAGAGATGTGTCAGAATTCATGTACTGCTGAATGCAGGAATGTCTAGAGCTGTTTCAAAGAAATTGATTTCCACAGGAGGCTAGTAGAAAAAGAAAAAAAGCACAAGCAGATTTTGAAACGCCACATCTTTTAAAAATTGTTTGTTTTAGCTCGTGCTATTTTGATGTGTTGTACATTGCTGTGCCAGTGGTATGTCCTGACAGTTCATGAGGTGTATTTATGGCCATCATTGTATATTCAAAAGTCAAAGGCTGTTGAAAAAAAAATGATAATGAAAACAGCTAGAATTGTTTTTATTTTGCAGTCAGGTATGGAAGTGAAAATAATGCTTTTTACCTTTCTACCTTAATATTTGTTGGATTGTTCATTTATCACAACTCATGAGTAACACTTCCCAGCATAATGCTTCCCATCCAGGCTTTTGTTTTGGTCTCACTCATCTTGGTACAAAATCATGATAATTTGTGTGAAGCTTAATCATTACATGTTCTGATATATGGTAGGTTTTTAATGGGAAAAAAATTCTTTCCCATGTCAGGAAAGTTCTTGGATCTTGCTACATCTTTAAGTTCCTCTGATATAGGAGAAAACAGAGGTTACAGCTCCCATTCCATCACATTACATATCATTTTATAAACTGGACTTCATCGTAATAATAATGATCAGCTATGAACAAAGACAATAACCCTATACCCAGTGCTTAGAAATGGATAACTTTTTTCTTCTGAGAAGTTAGATGTCACATTAGATGGGCAGCAGCTGTGACAGCTAAGCTTTTCAGTCATTTTACTGCAAACAACATGGTTTAATTTTAGTTTTTATTGCTTTTGGATGATATTGGTGTTTAAATAGTACTGTTTTGGTTAAGCACACTGAGACAAGGCAGCACCAAGTTTGTATTAAAATACTGTACTTATTTCTGAAAAATTAACCCCCTACTGAAATCTATCAGAGTTTGCCAGATTGAAGACTATATAAAAATAGGCCATAACTCCACGATACTGTACTATACCATGTTTGCTGATGCATGGATGATACTGAGTACAAACTGTTTCGGTGGAAAAACTCATGACCCTTCAAAATGTGTAAAAATGCTAGAGTGAGCTATGGGCTTATACAGCTTCAGATTGAGACATGTAACAAAAGACAAAAAGAAAGGCATAAAAATTCTTTGTGGATCAAATAATAGAATAGGAATGTGAAGGACTCAGTAATTTTACAATTCTTCAGAAAACTCAGAAGGAGAAGAGACATGGACTTTGATGAGTGTGCAAAATTATAAACTTCCAAGGAGAAGATAAAGCAGGGTTTTCACAGTAGGGTGAGGAAGAGTGTTAAGAAGAAAGTCTTGGGTATCTGATGTTTATCTACTGTACCCATTTAAGAAATGCTGTGACTGGTATTCCTTGAACTATGATTATCCATAATTAATAGAAACAGATGCTACTGGAAGCATGTCTGCTTCTCAAATAGTCCAATAGTGCAGGGTAATGCTTATTTACTGTCTTCTAAACATGACTTCAACAGTAACACATCTATATAATTCTGAGCTCACTAGGAGTATATCCTGACTAGGTTCTCATCTATCATAATGCTTCATAGGCAAAAATCCAGTCAAGTAATTTGCATTCCAGAAAGCTCTCCCTATGTAATTGAGTTCTAGGCCTCCCTGAAACAAAGGCTTTATTGTCAAAGCCTTTGAAAGTTCCTGTGAATTTTAAGTGCACAATGCAGCATAGGTCCTTTTCACTGTGTTACTTGAAAAAACTTCTTGACACCGCAACATTTCTTCTGGCACTGACTCCATGTGAGTTGGATCTTTCTTTTCAGTGATAGCATATGAAACTGATTGCAAAATATCAGTCTACTTCTAGCATATCAGAAGTGGGCAGTGATTGTTTCCCCCCATTTACCAAGCACAAACAGTAGAAATGATGATGCAGTGCTCATAACTAGGTGAGAAACGCGATGAGAGAATCACATGAGCCCTTTTACTTCCCATCCAGAGACAACTCTGCTCTATCTAGTTTGTACTGTTCCATGTAACACACGCTATTCTATGTTGTCTTCTACTTGAATATGTTCTTGGGTGTGTTTGTGGGAATAGGTCCATATTCAGTGAAAAAAAAAATGTTTCTGGGTAACAGCATTAAAAAAAACCCCATCCAGGTATGACAAGTACATTAAATGAATATAGGTCAGATCATAATAATCATTCTACCTTGCTCTTTTATTTTTTTCTTCTTTTTGTTTCATTCCAACAGCAAAGTAGAAACTGGAGCTGTAATGGAGTGTTTATTCTCAGAAATATTTTGAGCCAGGTCTGTTACTTTTTCTGGCCATCTAGGCTTGCCAAATGTGGTTCATGTTATTATTGTGAAATGCTAACAGTCTTAAAGAACAGGACACCAGCTGCTGAAGCTTTCAGGTCCCCAAGCATTAACTCTAGAATTATTCCACAGAACTAAAATGACACATGCAATATTTATAAAGTAAAAAACCACAAACACTGTTTGGAGATGAGATTACTTTCAATATATTTCAAACTACTGTCTACATTAAATTCCTGTGTTAAAATTTTTTTATGTAACAACACTCAGAACTCAACTGGATAAGTTTTGTTTCTTGAACAACTCTAGATTAATTCTATCAAAACTGTTTAATTCTCAGATACACAAAAAAGTTACAGCAATTTAACAAATTATATCAGCTGAGATGTGTTAACTACTATTTTTGCATTTTGTATTGTATTCTTGCAAATGTCCTCACATAATTCAGCTTACTGAGTTATGATAAATCTGATTATGTTACATTGCTGTGGGCTAAAAACATGCACATGTAAAGTTATCACAGAACTCAGTTCAGCTCATACAGGATAATGTGGTAATCTAACTTAACCTGATCATGTATCTGACCCTACTTTCAGGGAAAGGGGAAAAAATAAGCTCTTATCTTTCTACCCTTTTGTTCCCAAGTGTGCAGTGTTTGCAGATGAGCATTTATCTGTTATTTATTAGCTGGGAAAAAAATCCTTCTGTGCTTGAAGATCCTGATGCCATTTTATCAGTCCTGCATTATTTTGAGTAGGAACTCAGCAGGCCAAAAGAAAAAATAGAATCCTCTCAGAAATCCAGCTGTGGGAGCATGAGAGAGTTCAGACGGGAGCAGTACATCCCATCTGAAAGATCTGAAAGATGTAAATTAGGCTATACTTGCTTCAAGTGTCCCAACACATGCAAATAAAGCTATTTCATGTTGGTGCTAGAATATTGAGATCAGCTATGAGACTTGCTTTGTGTGCCAAAAGCAGTCCTTTCAAAAACTAGCTTTTTCTAGACACAAAGTACTGGAACTACCTGTCCAAGTGAAAGGAACAAAGATTACATTTTGCTGCTTTCATTTGATTATTCATGGTTATATATATTCTTAGGTAAAAGGATTATAGTAATATGTGAATTAAATAATCTGGTTCTGTTGTTACTTAAAAAATGGCAAACACACTGATTCAAATTGCTCAGAAAATCTAAGAAAACGTGATAAAAATCAAGAAGTAAACTTAGTCATACTAACCACTATTAATTTGCAACCACTTAGTGATCCTTTTTTTAGTTAAATCTGTGATGCAGAAGAGAGATACTATCATGTCTCAGTTTCTGTAGTATGTTCTTCACAAACCATCAGATTGTTGGGCTGAATTTAGGAGTTAGCATGAAGAATGCTTTTCCTATCTATCTCATGTGCTCTCACCAGACCCTATATAGAAAAAAGAAAGAAATTCAAGAAAGGTATAGAAATAGAAAATTTGAATCTATAGACCAGGAAACCTTTTGCCATCCTGTTATTTTCATCTTGCCAGCTGCAATCTTCACTATCATAAACAGAACATGTCTGTAGCAGATGGAATATAAAACATATTTAGAAAGTCAATTTCCTCCTTATGCAGTGTAACATAGACCTTATTATAGAGAAATAAGAGACTCAGTGCCCTATCAGTCTGATTTTCCATATACCCAACTGATTTAAAATTAGGCAACTAACTATGAGACCTGATGTAACCACTTTTCTCCTCCAACCATTACATTAACCTTGACTGATATGACTTGAGTCATATTTTTATAGCATATTTTTTATATTTCTTAATAGCAAGGATGTAAGGGCTAGAACCTGAAACAAATTTTCTTAAAAGATTCCTAGTTGTTCAGTTTTGCAATAGTAGAGCTGTTTAATTCTCTCAACATATTGCCTCATTCTGAACAAGGAGTATCAGCTTTGATCAAAAGAAGACATGATCAGCTGATCATCAACATAAGACCATAATTTTCTCCAGATAATATGTTCTGTAGGGATTATCTACTCAGTTTCTCTAATTTGGAGAGGGTTAGGCTTTGTTCCTTTCAAGGAGCATAAGTCTCATTTTGGATGGATAAACCACCACTAACTGCAATGTTATCTTCAAACAGTAGAAGAGAAAGAAAAATCCAGTCTCTAAAGTAAAAAAAAAAAATAAAAAATATAGAATTCAGACAAAATAATACCCAGTGTCGAGATTCTGTTGTGTGTATGCTGAAACCACTCATCTTTTTACCTCTGCTTTCCCAAGTCATAAGCAAAATAAGTGGTCATAAACACAGAAATTGGAACCTAGTTTATACACTGCTTATATACATCCTTAAATATTCTCTATTCCATGAACATGGACCATATTGCTTGGAAATATAGTAGGACATTGTCCGAGTTCAAATGCTAAATATGGGTTTTTTTCCTCCTCTCTTGATTCTAAAAATCCTGAACTTTTGTTTTTTGTTGTTGTTGTTTGTTTTTGGTTTGTTTCTTTTTCTTTTGATTTACAGCCTCCTCTACCAAGACAACTTATGTCAGTTACAGCAATCAGGCAAACTGAGCAGGGATGAAATTCACTGGAAGATCTGCAGGACTGGATCTTGCAAACATAGACTTTACCACCACCAGAATTCAGTCTTGAAAATATCCGTAGTCTACATTCAAATCAATAGTCAGTCTCCTAAAGAACAAGGATTAAACAAAAGCAAAAGGCAAAAAGAGACAGGGGAAGGAAAAGTCCAGTTTTATAACAGAGAGACAGAGTGTCAAGCTTCTGAACTGTTCATTCACAAAAGGAAGCAAATCACAAAAGGAAAACAAATGTTAGCTTGTGAAAAAAAATGCTGTTGAAATAAATAATGTCTGATGTTATATTTGTAAGTACTTTTTTGTGATTGTGACAATTTCCTTTCCTGTCCTACATTGTTCAACTCGTAAAAGAAGATGAGTTTGTTTCTTGTGATGGCTGACTGAATTAAGTCCTGGGTTATGCTAAAAAATGCAATGGTCAATGCATGCTAATTTTTATACAAAATAATTTATTTCTAATAATAAAGGAATGTTTTGCAAATGTTGAGACTTGTTTTGTTGCAGTTTTAAGGAAAAAAAGTCCTTACACTGTTGTCTATTGTTTGTTTAGAATGTGCAGTAAAGGTGGGTGTACAAATAAAATAAAAATCATGGCATAAGAAGAATGCAGTGTAAACTCTAAGCATGTGTGTATGTATGCATGTATGTGTGCACCTGTGTGTGTACATACGTGCATGCCTGCCTGCATGCGTGTGTGTGTGTGTACTCTGCAGTGTGTGAATTTATTTGTTCAAAGCTTTGTGACTATATTTTCTAATGGAAGGATTTTTCCCGCTTCTTACCCTCAAAGTAAGTTCATTTTATATGTTTGTAAAGTAAAAGAGTCCTGATAGTAATTATTTTGTATGATTGTATTATATTTTTGAGTCTCCATTAATAATTTTGATCCTTTTCATTTCTGGAACTTACAGTTTGTAAGACTTTATGACAGCTAGACTGGATTAAGCTGAAAGCCTATTCAGCCTAGTATCCTGTCTCTGACAGGAGAATGTAGCAGATGCATATCTCAATAAAGGTGACTTTGAAACAACAGAAGAGAAATCAATGGAGAATTTGGAAAGCAGTAGCCTAGCGAATATATGTACTATTGCCTTATAAACTCTTACAAATCAAAGAAATAAATGCCAGTCTACAATCTAATCTTCTTCATAGCTTCTGATTCCCATCATTGTGTGAGGTTAGAAACAACTATGCAAAGAGAAAGAGAAAATCACATTTGTATTTATCGTGTTAGTGAACCCTTCCAAATAATTAAAAAAATACAGATAGGGACTGTCCCCTTTGTCACTATACCTGTGATGGATGTTCTTTAAGACCTTTTTGCTCTATACAGTACTTGCCATTCATCAAGTCAATGGGTCCTCACATGCAGCTGATTATTAAATGTTATGTCTCCTGACTTAGCCTGGATGGCTCCTTGTGATTTTATACTAACAGCAGATGTATTTTTGTAATATATCTTAAGGGAGGTGTAGTGGGTTCTAAATTACGTGAATGAAAGTTGAAGTATCTGAAACTGAATCTCTTTCTATTACAGTGCCAATATTTAAACTTCAGTGTAGTTGGCAACTGTATGACAGTGAGTGTTCATTTTCAAAGTACTTGATAAAACATACTTAGTGTTTCCCAGAAATTGCATGTCTGAAGTATTATCTGGCAATTGCTTTGGTATATATGGTATTGTGGGCTTGGTATGAGTGATATTTTGTGTGAAATTTCCTCTAGTGACTATGCTACAAGCACATCAAAGCCAAAACCATAAACTAACATATGCTTACTTTAAAGCATATAGATGATGCAGGTAATGCAATGAAACCTGCAAAAAATAATAAAACTGTTTTAGTTCTACTTTGTTAGCCAATATCTCATAAAATTGAAGTTTTCTTGTGGAAATACATTGATTAGATCAATTTTTAACAAGACAGATTTTCATGCCTAGGATGGATTTCCTAAAAGAGAAAGAAAATCTCTTTTATCTGAAAAGCAATATTTTGACAGAGTTTCTTTTCAAGAAGCCTTTGAAAAGTTTAATTTTCAATACACAACAAAAAAAGTTTCAGATACTTTGGAATATCTATACCTATTAACTTAAGCATAACCCTATGCATTTGAAAAAGCAGTACATGGGAATTGTATTTAAAGTACATTTCATATACACATAAACATATGTTACATATACATAAAGATTAATATTTGATATATAAATATCTTCCAGTTTCTCAGTAGTCTGAAGAAAATATTATTGTGAACAGATTTACCAGGATCAATACACATTTTCTTTTGGTTGAATAGCAGGTTAAAAATGGAATGTAAATTAGTATGTGCATTTCTGTGTAATTCTCTGTGAAACATGGAGTATATTAAGGCTGTAAGTCCCACAGGCATAAATGTAACTAATCAGATAAATGAGAACACAGTAGGAATTATAGAACAGCACTGGTTTACAGGTTTCCCTTCATTAGGGTGGTTATGTGCAGTTTGTGAAAATGCACAGAATAGTCCACTCAGATTTCACAGTCATTCAGTAGGTGAGATCTTGAAGTTTAATAACTAAACTTTTGCATAGGTACAGTAATTTTTTCCATCTAAAATTATAAAATGTCTTTATTTTTCAAACTTAAGGTTTAGTTCTTCTCACAGAGAAGCGGGCTATTCAATTGCTATTACTGATAATTTTGTGTGATTATGCTGAAGCAACTCCATCAGGGCACACAACTTATTTTTACTGACAGCAGAAACAAGTCCTTAATGTTGTTTTGTGACTGCAAGATAGATACAATGAGATCTGAATGACTCTATGTATCAGGTCAATGAACCAGGAATCAAACAGAACTAACAGACAATGCTTACCCTGTTCTATAGAAAGAGTAATGAGCCATGGCATCTAAAATCTCCTTTTCCAGAAATGCCCAAATAACAATTTCCACAAAAGGGTTTTTAACTAATAGCATTACCTCTCTAAAAATTAATAGATAATTTTTATTACTAAATAAGGAAACAAATAAAGTAAAGCATTACTAAGAGATACAGTTTTTAAATATATTTTATTGGAAGACAACTTATTCATTTATGCATCTACTTCAAGGCAGAATATGAAGGCAGAAGACATGGTGTAGGGAGCAGTAGGCTTTGTTTTGAAAATGTGCATAAATGATCCAGTATATCACCTTCACATCTGCTATTAAATAAAATGATAGCTTATTACACTTTCAATTATTTTATGTGCCAAGTGGCATGATTAGGAAATTACATATTCTGGTTGAAATTTGAAGAGCAAAATTCAATGTCAGAAGAGGGAAACATTACTTTTCCCAGTTTTCATAGTATCTAATCTAATGGCACTTTTAGTACTTGTGATACTGCAATTGCATTCAGAAAACACCATTTTACATGCGTGTTTCATTTGCTGTGGATTATTACCTCTTGCAGTCTAAATGTGAAAAGGTCTTTTTCTCAGCAAGAAGTAATTTCTTTCAGGCTTTCTTCTGAAATTTCAGTAGCTAATAGGAGAGCAAGGTGTGTGTATCACTAATCCTTATTCTGCTTCCTGGGAAAGTAAATTATTGTTATTAATGGGTTACAGCAAATACAAGAAGGAACAGATCTTATCTGTGGACTGCATCCTATACTTCTGAATATATATATAAATCATATTGTGTCCTGCTTAACTTAAAATTTAGCTTCTTTCTTGGCTTAAATTTACTAGTAAGATCATGAGAACTGAAAAATATTTTGGTGGAAATAATCTGTTGCATCTGTGCAATGAAAATAAGATGGCTGATGCAAAAGACAAATTAATCTGTAAACACTTTGGTTTTAATGACTTAAAGGAAATTGGAAAACTTACTAATGAGTATATTCAAAGTTTTATCAGGAAACTTTTTGCAGCAGAATCTTATGAACATTTTCAGGTTGTCTTAAAAGGTTGCTGTAGAAGTCTTTGCACATTTAATATATTTTTATAACTGTAAATTCCTCTGTCACATTGAAACACTAAAATAATGGAGAGCAATACTTTTTCTCATTTGACATTAAAGTGTGACAGCAGGTCATTAACTGCCAAGGACTTAATATTTTAAGTGGTACAGCAGCAGGAAAGAGAAAACAGCATTGTCCTAAAAGCTGAAACAATGCTGGAAGTACAGTAAGATTCACAGTATCCTTAATGACAAACCAAACTCCTGTTTGCATTAAACAAATACCTTGTCTCCTGTAGAAGTGGAGTAATATGACATGCAGAGGAGTATGGACATGAATGAAAAATAAGAACAGTGACAGAGTCACAGTGTCTAAAAACCCTTCCATAAGCAGCACAAAATACTGGGAAGTGTTGAAGGATTGTACCAGCTCTAGACACAGACCTCTGTAAAGGGCACACTCCATCCCCAGACTGGCTGTTCATCTTACACCCTCTGCAGAGCTGCAGTGAGAAAACATGACAAAATAATCAATGGAAACCATCAGAATTAATGTTGGATGAGGTATTAAATAACATATTAGACCCATTTTTCTTTAAAATTCAAGCAAATATTATGATGGTGCCCAAGGAATAAGCACAGCTTCTGCAAAGACCTGCAAATACAAGTATGTTAACATTTTTTTCACAAGGTGTAAGCTGTGATCAAAGGTTGCAACATCACAAATAAGACAGCACCTGTCTTTCCACCAATGAATTAACTCATTCTCTTTTGTCAATGACTAATTCAGTGCCAGGATTTCAGAAAAACTCTGGAGATTCCCTGGTCCATCATAACCTAGTCTGAGAAGGAACTGGATGACATTTTCCAAAATAAAGGGAAAATTTCTCTGTAAAACTGATTTTTTTTTTACTTAATTTTAAATTTCCAGATCACCAATATATTGAACAACAGTGCAAGTGTACTAATTTCATCCTCATCTCAGAGGAAAGAAAATATAAATTGCATGGCTGGTTTCACATCCTGCTTCATGCTCAGGTGTCTCTGATGTTTGAATAAGTGACAAGCCAAAGTTAAACATTATTCTGAAAATTTTTTTTCTGCAATATTAATGTCAATAAAAAGTGCTATATACAGTGCTAGTTTGAAAGCCTTTTTTTGCTTCCTGTTTACCTGATACAGCATTTGCTCTGTTTCTGGAAGCTTACTGTACTCCCCAAGTTGGCAGCAGTGTCTTTACTGTGTTTGTGATTGCTATCACATCAATATCAAATAAGTATGACCTTCATTAAAATAAACTATATTTATTTAATTTACAAGTTTTATTTTTCCTAATCTTGCTTGAAAGTTTGATGAACTTTTCAACACATATGGTTTGGTTTATGACTGGTCACAATCTTTCTTCAATACAGCTACTAGTAGTTTTGTCTTACTCCATTTAGAACTTTTATTTTTTTCAAGTATTGGCTTTGGTATCATGGAAAAAAACATATCAATAGAGTAAATAAATGTCAAGAAAAGGATCAATATGAGGAATAAGAGGGTGAAAACTACTTTAAAAAGTAACACAACTCCAGAAAACTGATTTCTTTCTTTTAAGGAACAGAATAACCATCCATATCTAAAGACAGTTGCATATGCTGCAGATGGAAGTCTTCCTCAGTGGCTGTTTTCTTAGAAAATCTTATCAACTGGATTTGAATGGTATTTTTTTGCATGGAATTTTAATAAAATATATAAAAAAAGAAAGAAAGTGAACAGGTGAAAATGAATGTTGGAGATGCATAAGATATATAGAACTGCCAAATTTTTGAGAACTTACCTGTTACAGGAAGAGTAAAAATTAAATAATTAAAATTGTAAATCAGAAATGAACCTCTCAATACTTCTATTTATCTATCAATTTCTTTACATCTCTCACATATTAAAGGCTGTAAAGAGTACCTCAATATTATTTGTCTACTCTTCTTAACTCAGAAGTTCAGTTCTTACTGTGTACATAATTCTGGGACAATACAGAGTAGTAAATATAACTGTATCCATATATTCTGTCCTAGCTCCACATAGTTTTTCATCACAAGTGCTAAACACTTCTGAAAAAAAATATGTTATTTATTTCTTTGGTTCTATGGCTCATACACTTACCTGAAAATACAGAAGGAGTTGCAATCATTTTGATAGAAAGGTTATCATTTCTAGTGAGAGCTTCCATCCTTTGTCATTGTTTGCAGTATGACACTGCAACAAGAAATGACAGAAATATTAGTTTTATACAAAATTCAGGATATTCTTCACTGAATGACAGCTATGGAGCACACAATTTGCAAGATATAATAACAATAATGTGATTATTTCAAATGCCATACTGAGGGCACTTTATAAATAACTGTCTAAAACACTGAAAGTTTAGGATAGATGCCTGAAAGTGTGTTCCAGAGATAGTTTCAAATGTCTGTGTTTCAGAACCTGTTGTTTCACTTAAGAAAAATGAGCTGTTACTTCAAGAGACAGACCACACATAAAACCAGAAAAGGGAGAAACAACAGCACTGGCAACACCATAAATGTTACAGGTAAAAGAAATGAACCACCTGCTTTTTTAGAAGGTCTGATTAATTCAGTGAATTTTATAGTTATGCATATTGTTTTGCACAAAACCAGAAATGAGACTGTATAGATATATGCTCATGAAAAATTATCACACCATGCTTTCTGCTTGTTCTACACATAGAACAGAGTTACACATACTTAAAGTCCTATGACTTCCTCCATGTTTTTTTTCTTGAAACAATCATGCTCACAATGCCCTTGTAATAAGTTGTGTTAAAATACATCATGCTGTCCTTTAAAGAACAAGGAGAGACAGCTGTTTGCATGCAGACAACCCTGTGTGCCCATTTGAGGGAAGTAGTATCGTTGAGGCAGGTGCCTGCACTTTTTCCATCACTGCATTCTCCTGTATCCTATCTCTTAGCCCCATGACACCTGACACAGCTCACGACCTGCGTTTGATGAGGTTTTGCTTGAAAGCCAGGTTTTCCCTAAGCAGCACTAATGACAGTAGAATGTTTTTTTGGTAGGAAAACATCACTGAAACTATTTCCCATATGGGTGATTTTCCCATAGATATGGAGTCAGGGATCAAAGCAAGATCTTTTCTGGAGAGCAAAAGTGAAATGTCAGCTTTCCTGCCTGGTACAGTGGAGTTGAACTACCAGCTGCCAGGGCCAAAGGGCTGGTTTGCTACTGATGCAAATGAAATTCACAGCTCTCTGGTGTGGAGAAACCACACGAGTCATCTGAAAAACATTTGCATAACACGGGACTTGCAGCACATCCTGACCCAGGATGTAGATGTTACTCTTTATCAGCTAAAGTGACAATAACAGGTAGATCAGATCATGAGTTTTCTTTCAGTGGGATAATGAAATTTCCAATAGATAAGCCTCTCCAACCTCACACGTGGGGTTATGAAGTTAATTTTGCAATAAATGAACTCTCAATTACTTTTAGACACTACACTGAAGAGACTGGTATGAAGTCATTATCAGAGTTCAGTAATGTCTTCACTCACATCTGTTTTCCACTGAAAGCTGAATTTGGACATAATCAGATTTGTAACACACAGCCAGGGCTGCAAATTTTACATTGGGTAGACTGAGTCAGACTTTCATAAAGGAAACAAAAAAATATAAAAATGTAGGTTGACTGACATACCAGGTATCCCTGGTTGCTATTCCAATATAAAATGCAACTAGAAATGTGCTGACATGCAAAGAGATCAAAGTATTCAGTAAGCCAGGTCTTCGCTTAAAAATTAAATTAATCTACAGAGGTACTGTCCTGGAAAAAAAAAAGGCATAAAGTCTCCTGCAGTAAGATAAAACAAATTATACAACATTCTGTGAAATAATTAGAATATCCTACAAAGAGTTGCTGGCTGTTGGAATTTTGTACATGGTAATTTCCATATTTTATTTAAAATGCTGCTGAACCTGATGAATATTTTAATCACAATAAAATAGCAACTTTTTTTTTCTACTATAGTTCTACTCCTTACTTACAAACTTTTAGCTTATATCAGCAAGTAACAGTACTGACACTAAAACAGGCCCAGAACATAAGTAGAAGTCGATCCATATGGAGCTTAAAAATTTCAGGCAGGTACTTCCCTGTATGTAAGGATCAAGATAAATCAGCATGTGCAAGTCAGCCCTCAGAGACCTCCAAGAGAAGATGAGATTAGATATATCAGAAGATGGTTCTTGCTTTCTGAGTAAGGGTCTCCATCACCATTTCAAAATGTTTTGGTCTTGCAACAAGTCCACATGCTCAGAAGCTGACCAAAGTACATAAATCCATAGAATCTGTTCTAGAAAACACAGCCCATAAGAATTTGAAGAGGAGCTTCAAATGAAGCATGTACTGTTCTTACCATTGAAGTATACCTTTTAACTTTTTGATGTTGGTGCTTGTGGTTGGAATACTTTGGCAGGAGGATATATTCTAATTATCAGAATTTATTATTATTAACATTGATTTGTATTTCAACAACACCTTTTATACATTAATCTGTATTTTATCAGCAGTATCTGAAGAAGGTATCTGAAGTATCTTGAGGGCTTGCACAACTGGTGAGTTATTCCTAAAGATAATTGTAGCAGTACTGAGACTCTCAGATAATTTCCATTATTTACCACTGCTGTAGTGTGTTGATTTCCCTTCACTTTCTGAGGCTAATCTGTGATTTTACTTGATTTTGGAAGCATTCTAGCCTGCAACTGAGACACAGTGGACTTGCAAAACTCCCTGTGTGTGATTCGTAGAAAACAGGAAAGAAGTGATTGGCAAACTTCAGGTCGATTCTGTAACAGTACTATCTGCTTAGCTGGTCTGGGATCAGAAACTCCAAGACAACCCACGACTAAAGAATTTCTCCAAAGAAATACTGTATGGTTGGGCTAGAGGTGTCTGTCTGCCTTTCTTTAGAATAACCTAGGCTTGTCAGGCCATGGTGATCTATCTGCAGCTGACTTTTATTAACTGACCTTGTCATAGTAGCCTGTATTTTGATAATGCAAACCACTAACTTTTTACTACAATATGCAGCATGAAGCTGAGGGACCAAAGCCTTTTCATCCTTCAGGAACTTATTCCTATTCAGAGCTCCAGTCTCCCCCAGGGAGCCATTCAATGTAATTGTTTTTTGGATGGCTTCAGTGATTCTGCTTTAATAGAAATGCCCGCTAGGATGCTCCATGTACTTATAAATTTTTTCCATGAAAAATTCTTGTATTTTCTGCTTGGAGTTTGCTTTTTTTTTTTTAGAAGCTTATTTCTAAAAGCTAAGAAAAATTGAAACTTTTGATTCTATGTATATGTCATTTTTTTGATTATGATTCACTGAGAATTCTTATATAGACAGGAATATGTTTTCTAGAATGCAAGTAACTTTATCATTTATGAAAAACTGAATTCTTCTCTCTGTGGAGCTAATCCAAGGCTTTCTGTAAGATACTGGTGTGTCCTGAGAGATGAAGGCATCTAGCTCTCCCTGAACTGTCCAGGACACAAATTTGATAGGAAGGGTATAATTTCCAGGTCACTAAATCATCAGCGTCTAAAAAAAAAAAAAATCTGGCTGTTACAATAGCTTGCCTTCCACATCCAGATCCTGAAGCAATATTTTCTGAAGAGTTAGGAAATAGAAAGAGAATGAATACCTGGGAGCTGTGATGGAGGTTATGACTTGGGCAGAGTTCCTGGTACCTGTAGCAGTGCTACAGAGTTGCTGTTGCTTTGAGATAAATGCACAAAGCAATTTAGGTGTTACAGTGCTGCAATCAAAGGATCATATTAAAAACTGCTAAAGCCCAGTTCAAACCAGCCTGAAACACCTTTTTAAATGGCTCTGAACTGGAGTGATGGTCTTAATTGAACAAAAACTGAAGCTAAATCTGCAGTAATTCTCCAGTATTATAGTTCAGCTAAAAACATGATGATTCCAAGGGCAGATGGCTTGGATGCTTTCTTTGTGTGTATATGCACCTCTGTTCCATAAGGGAAATCTTTCTCATGAGCAAAAAAAAAATTTGTAGATGTTCCTTTATCAACCCTGTGGCTAGTTCATTAATTCAAATATTACAAAAAACTGTAAAATAGTGTTCAACTCTCAAATAGTTGCATTTTTTCAGTTACACTGACAAAACTGAAATATCTTTTGTTCAGTAGAAACAAGTAGATACTTGTAGACTGCAAGGAAACCAGAGAGCAAATCTGGTGCAAACAGATATTTCCATTGTGAATACAGTTATTTTTAATTTATATAGAACTTGTCTGAGAAAAAAAAAAAGCTCTTTGGAACAGAATAAGATATTCTTTCAGTAAATGGAGCAGCATAAGGATAAGAAAATTATATTATAATTATGCTGCATGATAAAACAATGTCTAAGTATATAAACCTTGTGAAACATAGATAAGAAAGTCTTAAATTTGACAAGAACTTTGATTATAGAACAAAAAATCCAGAAATTGATTCAATTTGCACAACTACAGTGTATGTTAATGTATCACAACTTTGTTTACGATGATAAACTAAAAGTACCATTGGACATAAAAGTAACACAAAATGTATAAATTATAAAAATGCATGATGAACTAAAAAAAACCCCAAAATTACCCACTGTGTATAGAGGTTTTCTTTATGAAGGTGATTATCTGCAATTAGATATGAAATCTCACAGCTGTTATACAATTAATTACCCACCTTCTCAACAACCTCTTTGCTATAATTTTGTTTAAAATGTTGATAAAAATTCTGTCTAAATGTTTCTTTAACAATAAAGATGAAAGCAATAATTTTAAATAGTGATAAATACAATAGCACAACCACAAACTTGTTAGTAATCTACATTTACTTGGAGATATTTGCTTATTTGTTGCTAAATATTTTCTTAAAAGCTTAGTATAGAATTTTTTCTGTTCAGTTATATTAAAATTAATGGCAAAATGGAATGATCTATTTGCTTCCCAACATCACGTAATCCACTTTTCTGAATTATCTCAGAAAATTGAGGACCTAGAAGTTCTAGAAAGCAACAATTTGAACTCAAGGCAAAGGGGACAGAAGCAGGATCTTTTCAGTGGTGACCAGTGAAAGAAACAGAAGCGATGAGCACAAACTGAAATGCATCAGGCTCCCTCTGATCACCAGGAAACACTTTTATACTGGGAGGGTGACCAAGCACAGGCACAAGTTGTCCAGGGAGGTTGTGAAGCCTCCTGCCTTAGAGATCTTCCCAGCGAACTAGCCAAAGGTGGCCTTCCTTAAGCAAAGGGGTAAATCAGATCATCTCCAGAAGTGCCTGCTAACCTCAGCTATTCAGAGATTCAGTGATTCTGTGAAACATTACCCATTCAATTTTTACAAACCTGTTTCAACACAAAAACAACTTTTTAAAAACCAAACAACTGACTACATAGACAGCTACTTGGAAAAATCAATGTAGTTTCACATGTATAAATGTGATGGGCTTATTCCTGGGAAGAATATGTTGTAAATATCTTTAAAGCTTAGTAAATATTGTTGAGAAAATAGCAAATCCATGTGTAGAATAGTAATTCATATATAATGTCCTTTATATAGAGACTTATGAGATATGGCAGATGAAAACAAAGAGATGTGTAAAGAGATTACAGAAATTGATTTGTTGTAGTCACAACATGTTCTGAAATGAAAGAAAGTTGGAGGATAACAATGTCTCTGTCTGAGTTCTACACATGCCTTTCTAAATCATGAAAACTAAACTTTTTATGCTTTATTTTTTCCTGCTGCAAACTCAGAAATGTTTCTTCTTTAACTTCTCCCTGAGAGATGAGAGAAGTTATAAATAATGACATATAAACATATATACAAATAAAAATCTTGTTTTCACATGCCAGATTAGGTAGTAATCTGATATTGACATCAGTTCTCCTGTTTCTATGCAATAGGACGATTTTCAATCATGCAGGAACAATCTGAAATTAGCAAGCTGGGAGGAAAATGTGAAAGGAAGAGAAAAATATGTATTCTAGGTGTGATAGACTAAATCTACACAGAAGTGATTAAAAGGGAACTTTTGAATAGAAAACATAACTAGTACAACAGAGTAGGCCAGAAACTTGAATTGAAACAGAGTAGTATGTTGAAGGTGATAAGTAGAGTCAATTGAGCTAAAAATAACAAAGTAGAAAAGTATTAAAACAGATTTTAAATTGTAATTGTATCACAAGTCTCAGTAACAGTATGGAAATAAATATAGATTATGTGTAGGAATGACAGAACTAGGATGCTGCTATTTTGTGGGTTATACAATAAAAAGAGATGGTTATTCAGCCCAATAAGAAGCATCTTAATGATTAAAATTAAATGTTGTTCTATCATCATAAGTCTAAATGTTATAGGGAATGGATCCTATCAACAGGACAAATGGCTAGTTGAGTTCTATCAGCAGCACTATTTGCTGTTATATTAATAGATTAATAGATTACCCATCAAGAAAGGGTCATGTAGTCTGACCTTCTGTGAAGGAAAGAATTTTCCTAAATTAATTCCAGTTTGAACTAGGACAAGTCTTCTGGAAAAATGAAATAAAATCTTATCTTAATTTAAAAAAAATTGAGTGAGGATAAATCTAGCACTCCTCTCAGTAATATGTTCCAAAGGTTAATATCTTCACTATTAAATTTAAAAAAAAATGTGTTTTTTTCTCCTAAACTGAATATATCTATATTCTACTTTCTGCTTAGATATGCTGGCACACTGACATCTCTGGTCTCTTTGTGACTACTTATATGCTGTAATGAGGTTGCCTTTTAACCTCCTTCTTGTTAAGCTAAAGAGATGGAATTTCTGGAGTCTTTCACAATGTGACTTTTAGTTACTCTTTTAATCATTCCTGCAATTCTGCCATGAACAAAGTATCATCTTGACTATTCTTGAATGGAGGCAGCAGATACAGACAGAAGCTCTGGAAGTCATTTTCTCAGTAAAAAACACAGAGTATACTTAAACTGCTTAAGATGTGCTGTCCAGGAGTGATTCCTGGCCTCCAAGCCAGGAGTTGCAGATTCTCCTGTGTCTGTATGAGTGATGAACCCTTCATCATGGAGTGCTGCTACACTGCACTATATTGGACAAAAGTATCTTCTGGATTTCCTGTGATACACCCTTGGCCTCAGGATGAAGCTGCAGTGCTTGAAAATTAGTATTGTTTCGTTGGCTTTCAGAAGTGACATTTCTGTGTTGCAGGTACAACATTAGGCATATGTAGAATATAAGTACCTATTTTCCTTTCATGCAGGAAATCTGAAGAATCAGAGTAGGCCCTATAGGCTAAAGCAGGGTGAAGTAGGCAGAGTTTTGTGCAGTTCCATTGCTTTTTTTCCTACACAGAATAGTGCCTGAAGCAAAGTAAAGAGAGTTCTACATCTAGATTATATCCAAAAGCAACCAGTTGGTTTGCTTCCAAAGAGAATTCAGGAATGAACAAAGTTACATATAGAGTGGACCAAGGAATCAGACTCCTGGGAACAAAGCCATTTGACTAGGAAAACACATTCCCAATGTCCTATCAATCATGCCAGTTCTTGTGTGTGCAAGAATGGTGTTGGTCTGTTTGCCCTGACAGAAGCTCCAGTAAAATTTAAAATACTACTGCTTCTCTAACTGGCATCTCACAGACTGCCTAGAGAACAGTTTATCGTCTTCTATTGAGAAAACTGATATTCTGCGTTAAAGCCTATAGCTATTTGTCTAATGGAAAAATTGGCCTAGAACATATTCTAGCTGCTGTTAAATGGATGGGTCCAGAGTGTTAGCCTCTCTTGCTTTGAAATAAGGTAAGATAGAAGAACAGCTGCATTATACTTTTTCTCATTTTCTTCCCAATAATGATCACAAGTGTTATTTCTGAGATGAAAACTATCTACCTCATTCAGAATTAATATTCTTAAGCCTTCCTTTTTAAGGACAGAACATGCTAAAAGCAGAATCAAACCCTTGAGTTCTGTATATTTTAAGAATATAAAATAATAACATTTCTTTAGCTTTTATCACAGAATGTTTATACTTATTGTCATTTAGCATAACATTTCAATCTTCTAAGCATTTTAGTCATATTATTAGGTCTTCTGGTAAATAGTCAGATACACAAGGATATAAGAGTTTACTATAGTTCATTGAAATATCAAATAAAGAAACCAGACACAGAAAATACTGGTTTATGGCAGTAAAATACTCTAGCCACTTGAAAATTGAAGTGCATAGGGTTCTATATCAACTTATGTGACAAGAGCTGATGTATATGCCGAGATTGCCACAATCCAGCTGTGTTGACAAGGGGTCAGAACATTGCTTTTTCTTCAGATTCATCAAAGGCTAAAATAATTTTATGATGAACCTTCTACCTGCTCCCTATCTGATAAGCTCAGAAGAAAAATATTCAGAAGAGGTCTTGTCACTCAGAGAAAGGGAAAAATTGACAGCAACATGTCCCCACCATAGCTTCAGGATTTTGAGCTGCAAGAAATCCCTTAACTATGCACATCAAATAAAGAACATCATCATTTTGCACATCTAGAATGAAATTACCTCCAGCATGACTGTCTGTCTCCAGAGTAAGAATTTTTTCCTTCTGTGGAAGCTTTTGTGTATTCCCTCACCTGTACAGCAATGAAAGTACATATCTGAGGTTTGAATTTGGATATAGACCACTTACAGATGTCTGCTTGTTTGCCATTCAATCTGATGTTCGTCACTTCAGTGTAAATTGCCTCATCTTCTTGTTTACTACTGCTTTTTAATTTTGCTTACTAAAAAACCTGGGCTCTCTGTTTTAAGGACTTCTGCATTATCAGCAGGTTTGATTTGTTTCCTGTAGTATTGCTCTGTAGGTCATTTGTGTTAATTGAAAGAAACACAGGCCCAAAGAGTTACACCTGGTAAGGTCAATTACCACTAAACCAAGCTGGAAACAATTTCTATTTTTTGCCTGTTTGCATTTTCTAACTCGTACCTTCAAGCCCTTTCATTTGTAGTCTGTCCATGCTTTGCCAGGAAAGAACAGTAGAGTTGTGATACTGTTAAATTCTCAGAAAATGATGCATCAGAAGTATTTGCCTACTGAAGGGATGAACCCTTTCACCCATATATTTCAGATTATTGGGTAATTAATGATGATAAAAGACAGAAATATACTTTTATGTGATCAATTTAATAAGTTGTCTTCCCTTAGTTACTAGTGACCATCTCTTCAAATTTAATAGTGGGTTTTTGGCCTCAAGGCTTGAAAAACCAATGTTTTGCAGTATTTTCCCCTTTCTGGTATTAAACTCTGAATTTTTAGTAATTTAATGTGTTTTTAGCATTTGATTTGAATATATTAAAGGCATTTTCTTGTTTTGAACCCTTGGCTAGAAAGTATTGATATTGCAAAGCATTAGCTATTCACTGTCATACTCTTTGATGAAAATATGTCAAAAGGCAGATCCTATACTCACATAGAAAGAATGGGTTATTTCCATGCATTTTTTAATACTTTTTATTATTTTTTTTCTCTTCTTGCACTACTTATGTTGCATAAATTGTCCTTCCATACGACTGAGTGAAAGCTCTTTCCTTTAAATGCACGGTAAGATACGTAAAGTATACATGCACCCATTGATAAGGGTCACATACAATTTCATGATGGATGCTGTATTCCTGACCTCCTGAGGGTCTGATCTGGAGCTTTACAGTAGAAAAATGCAGATTTTTGTATCCAAATATCTCACATGGTCATTAGATACACATAAAATTATCAAAGGCTCTGTTTCTTCCTCTACCTCTGTTAAAATACAAGTCTTCACTAAAAGCATCTATTCCTCCATTATTTTTTTTCTTACTTTATGGGAAAAAACACTCAGTCCTGCTTAGTAAGTCTATTTGAATAAAAGGTTTTATGACAAAGCCACTCACTGTGATTTCGCAGAGGTCTTTCCTGCAATCTTCCTAACTTAGAAATTAATTTACCCAGTCATATATAGGTTTCTAGAATAAATTTATTTATTTTAGTTTAAAGACTGTCCAAAGCCTTGGTGCCTACCAAATGGTTTGGGTTCTGTCAGGGGTTTTTTGGTGATTTTTTTTTTATTTTCTATATTTTTTTATTTGTGTTATCCCTATATATCTATATATTTATAATTCTATATATCTATATATATCTAGATATCTATATCTATCTCTCTATATATATCCTAGTGAAGGTTTTTCTTGCTTTTATTTTTCTTGCTCTGCCTAGTGACTTTTTCACACTATTTTCCTTTTGCCTTGAAGAATGATACAGTGGTGTCTGCCCTCCACAGATTTCTACTTGTCAGTTGGTGCAAATGCTCCCCATTAGCTACAGATTTCTTTCTCAGGATGCACAAAATACAACAAAATCCATTCTGTTAAGGAATCCAGACTGGTGTATGAAGCACCATGCCCTGTTCAGACCACCCTCTTGTACCTCCTAATCCTTGAGCCCAGCCAGTTCCAGATGCTTGCTGTCACAGCACCATCTGTGGTGGTGCTGCAGGAAGGAGGTGGCTCCCTTATCCTACTTCATGGTGCCAAATGCCTGCACAGGACAATTTATGGCTTTTGCAGGCATATCAGTGAGTTGCTGAGACCCAATCAGAGGGAAACAACTGGCACGGGATGAGATCTGGGCTAATGCCTCTCCTCTGCTTCAGCAGCTTAGACAGGACCCATTCCATCCCCATCAGAGTGCAAAATCTTTTCTTGGAGCAAGCATAGCTCTTAGTGAATTAGAGGTGGGGTTTATACAGTAGCTTAAATGTTAGTCCACATTCCAGTTTTAGAGTGGTTTAAATACAAAGCAATAAGGTAACACAAGAGGGAGCAAGTCTCCACTCCACCTGTTGAAATGAGGATACTGATGCTTCAGAGCCGAGGAAGACAGTCTGCAGGAGGAACCCACCTTAAAGTGACCAGCTATAGCCTATATATTGTTGCCCACTCTTTGCCCGAACTCTATAATCCACATGAAGTACACCAATGATATTTACATGTGAACTGAAAATTTTATGTCTGCTTTTCCACATGCTCTGTATGAGAGTGCTCTGTTCTCTATATAATGCTTTTTAAGAAGTAACCAAACATATGCATCTGACATAATAAATGCCTTCCTCATTATCTACCAATGTTCTTGCTACAATATTTTAGAGTGTTGTTTGTAATTTTGCTTAATTTTTAAGAGGCATTTTATTTTTTATCATCTGTAGTTTACAAGATTTCTTTGATAAATTAGTCACTTAAATTGACCTGTCTTACATACAATACAGCTAAGGCAGGTACTTATCTCTATGAAGATACTAAAGGTGCAAAGACTGAAGAAAATCTCATAAATCATATTATGATGTATCCAGCAATGTGGGAGTAGGCTTCCTGCTACATTTTCTTATTGTAACATTTAATGTCATCTTCTGTCAAAAAGACATTGTGGCAAAAATATCTTGTCCTAAAACCTATCCTAATCAAACAGCAAGGCAAGAGATCTCATGTCAGTGAGCCAGTACTAGGTCTACAGAAGCTGGAAGCCTTGTCAGAAGTCTCCCCCTTCCTGAGCACCACTGAGAGCGCTCATGGCTCAGAGCAGCTAGCTAAGGAAGGGAAGGGATGCTGCCAGCTCGCCAGTCAGTTCCTACAGGCAAGTAGCAAGGGAGCACTATGGTTGCCACCATAGTGCTCCCTTGACATTAAATGATTAGAGAGAATAGAACAACAGATAGTACTGTCAGTCACTTATGGTGTGACTGATGTGTGACTGTGACACATCAGCAACTACAGGACATATCATATTAACTCTACATCTGCCCAGGTGCATTTACAATTAGGTGTGACCTGATTTTACAGACAAATATATGGGAATACATTTATGTGATTATTTGTATATGGCCTGTATACCAACTGCATCCTGGCCTGTATCAGAAATAGTGTGGCCAGGACCAGGGAAGGGATTCTCTCACTCTACATGGCACTGCTGAGGCCACACCTTAAGTATGTGGCCAGTTCCAGCCCCCTCACTGCAAGAAGGACATTGAGGTGCTGGAGCATGTCCAGAGAAGGGCAGTGAAGCTGGTGAAAAGTTTGAACACAAGTCCTGTGAGGAGTAGCTGAGGGAGCTGGAATTGTTTAGCCTGGAGAAGGCTCTTATTGCTCTCTACAACTCCCTGAAATGAGGTTTTAGTCAGGTGGGGGTTGGCCTCTTCTTCAAGGCAACCAGCAATAATACAAAAGGTTGTAGTCTTAAAGCTCCACCAGAGAAGGTTTAGGGTGGACATTATAAAAAGAATTTCCTCACAGAAAGGGTAATTACACATTGGAATGGACTGCCCAGGGTGGTGGTGGAGTCACCGTCCCTACATATGTTTAAGGAAAGATTAGATGGGGCACTTAGTGCCATTGTTTAATTGACATGGATTAAATTGATTGGAGCTTTTTCCAACTTAATGGATTCTGTGATTTGGTGGCTTGTGGTTCACGTGTCAGAGTCATCTTCTGTCGTCCTCTCTGCTCCTGGACTCCCCTCCATCACTCAAGATGACATGCAAAACTTATTCTTCTATGGTTTGGAGGCTTTATTGCATCCACCCGGGACGGCCAACTTTCACCTCCATTTTTCCTTCTTCTTGCAGCCTTCCCACCCTCCTGTATATAATAATGTGGGTTAAAAGAAATTGAGGTGTTTTTACAAGGTAAGTTTTTCTCTCTTCTGTACTTTGCTGCTCTGTGGCCTGTTGTTTCAGATCCTACAACACAGTCTGAATAATACTATTTCCGACTGATTAGGTGGGATTGTGATGTGTTGCAAAGACTCTTAGGGAGGGCAAGTCTACAAGCAGAATCTTAGTAAAACTGATAAGCAGCATGGTCTCATTGAACTGAGCAGAAGTTAATGTGTTTAGAGGAACCTATAGTTGCAGAATCAGTGTCTCATACAAAACATTCAGCAGGAGTGGCCAACAGGACCTATAAATCCCTTTAGAACTCATAGTCAGCACACTGTGTAAGGCAAGTATAGCCTAATTCCCTCCCCTGATCGCTGCAAGTGGAAAAATTGAATTTGCTGATTGAATATCCTGTTTCCCTGCAGATTGCTATAATAGCCATCATGCCATACGAAAAGAAGAATGCAGAGAGATAGCTATAGGGTTTTGTTTCTGCAGGTGGGAATAGCTTGCCCTGAGGTGGATGACAGAGCTTCTATCCTTACCTGTTTGCCCTCCTGAAGTAGCTTTAGAGCTGCCACAATTAAGTGAACTGGAATTTAGTTAATTGATTTAGCAATTAGGAGAAGTGGAGTTTCTGAGGCCAGATTGGTGCCGCACACCTATTTTGGTTGATTTTAAAATGCTTGGCTATAAACTTCTTGGCACCGGTTTCATAGGCAGCTCTGTTAACAAACAGGACCAAAGAAATCCAATACCAATTTGATGCAAATAAGCAGATACTTTATTGTGGGCACAGGGGACATGGGCATAGGGCCTCTAAAATGTGTCCCACTCAACACACAAAACTACTCCTCTTATATACTTTTTCTAAATCATTGTTACATGAGTTCTTCTATATACTATGCATACTATGCCCATTCTTCAACCTGTACATTGATTGGTTCCAATAGTTAATAACTTCATCAATATTCTTATCCTTAAACAATCATTGGCTATTTCTTCTGAGGTCTATGGATTGGAATCCTTGACATAAAAATCAAGATGGGAAGGGTAATGGGTTTCCAAGAAGCATAACTGATGAACGTGATGATCTCCATAGTTTCTTAACTGAAACATAAGGGTCCAGTAACTTGGCAAGGTTTTACCGTTACACATTCCAAACACAGCACTCCTGATATTTCTATGCCTGATACTTCAGTTTTCTACATATAATTATATTTCAAAATCATAAATAATTTGCATTATTTGATTGGTTATTTGATCAAAATATTCATAAAAGATCTGTCAGCAGACAGAAGAATGAAGAGTTGCAGTCCAGCCAGTCTTTAGAAAGCAAACTTTCAGTCTTATTAGGTGAAGCTCTAGCTTCCTTTATGGGCTCTTCCAGAAGGCAGGAGATCCCACTGTACTCCAGGGCCAGTTTGGCTTTGAAGTATATAATATTTAACTGGTTTTTTGGTAGCTCTGATCTTGATAATGCTGCAATTTCTAATTACAGTTGATTTCTTTTCAGATATATCCTTATTCTTTTTTAGATGGTGAAAGTTGCTTTGACATGAGTGACTGCATGAAACTGTGCTACAGTTTTGATCAGGGTGTCAACCCGCATTAATACACATAAAATAATAACAATAATGACCTTTATTAGTTTGGATCACGTCTAATTACATTTTAACTCGATTTCATGAAAGAAAGTGTAAACTGTTTTTATTTTCTTAAAAAATTTTATGAATTGTAGACATTTTTTGAGAAGAATATATAATGCTTCAGCTTCTTATACTACTTAATTGTTCTGAATGCTAGCTTTTACACAACTTCATAAAGTACCAAAATATTTGTAGCATGTATGACTAGGTCTTATCAGAAGGTTCAGAACACAATCAATCCCATGTTTCTTTATTTTTTTTTCCCAGTTCACATTTTGAAGGGTAGTGCTAATGATATTTTTACTTAGAAAATAAATAGTTCCAAAACAAACACAATGGCTAAAGCCTACACAAAAGCAATAAATAGGAGAGGATATGCAGAGTCAGTTTAAAAACAAACACAGTTGTTTCAATAAGAGTTTTGAATATTTTAAATTATGCATGGATCTGAGATTGTAACATTTTTTGTGATTGCTGAAAGTATTTGGAATTTTTGTTCCTAACTATACTTTTTATTTCTTCACAGTAGCTACCTATTGCACTCTATCAGAGATTTAGTTTATGTGAGATGATATGTCACTGTTAATTTCATAGTAGTAACTGATCAAAAATTTTTATAAATATATATTTTTTTAAGTGTATTTATGCCCATTGAATAAGAAATTGTGGTAGCAAATAAAAATCTGCATTTAGTTGAACTTCCATAAGTTTTAATTTTGATTAAACAGAAATTTTTAAACTGAAAAGAAGTATCCGAGTTCACAGGAGAGAGTTAAAAAGAAATTGGTCACTGAATTGGTCACTCAATTTTTGTACCAAAAAAAAAAAAATTACTTGTGTGTTTTTCATTGCACATTTTTCATGAAGAAATGGACTATGCAGTCAGCTAAAAAACATGATTGTTTGTGAGCTGTATCTGGAAATGCCAGGGTAATGTTCATTGTCCCAAGTGACCAGGTACAGTCCCTGACCAGGGAAACTATGGGATGGGAGAAAAAGCTGAAGGCTCTACCCCAAGGACTCCGCTCTTCCCTGTGTGTCAGCAGCAAATACGGTATCCAGCCTCAAAGGTCATTGTTTTCAAAGGAAGAGCCAGACAACTCTGAAAAGGTGAACAGATTATGGAAGTAAACTATTTATGAAACTAGAGTTATCCTAATGGCACAAAGGGGCTGAAGCTTGCTTTGCCCCCTGTACTTCTCAGAGTAATTACTTGTGCCTGGAACTCAGTGAGCCCATATCTGTTGAACTGCTAACTGTGGAGCCAAGTGTGAAATGTCAAAGGGTGGAAGGTTGGAGGAGTTCATTAAATTACCTCCCAGTTTATCATCTGCTCTACAGCTCTGTGAGGCAGTTCAGTTTCTTTGACAGTCTGACCTTTCTGTTAAAATAGGTTGGCCTGCCATGGAGATGGTCTTCTGGGGCTTTTGAGGCCAGAAATATTTTGTGCTTAGTAAGACACTTTAAGATCCTTGAAGTCAAAACTTCCATTTGTAGTCATTCAGATTACTTTTAGCTGTCATTCACCTCTTGCACTTGTCCTTGCTTGTCCATCCTTGCTGATTTCTTTCTTGATTTTTAAATGCATTTTTTGTCCAGATAAGTTCCTGAAGAACAATCAGGATCAGTCATGGAAAAGTGCAATGCCTTTAGGTAGTTTCTCTTTTTTACTTCTTTTCCCAGTTATCTGAGAATCAATCAAGATGTGAGCTCCCTCCCTACTCTTTCAATAGAGTGCTCAGTAACACCTCCAGTACCTTCCCCAAGAGGTTTGTTCACCATTTTCAAACTCAAGAGTAAGACCTTACATGTGTAATTTGTATTTGGTTTCTGAGATAAATAGACCTATACAGATATATATAAGCAATTTTTTAAGGCTCAATCTTTTTCTTTTCTTGCTTTTTAAAAAAAGCCTTGGCAAATGCCCTTGTTCTATGCTGCATCTTCACAACAAGCTATTTCACTAAGAAAGGCAGAAAAAAAGAGAAAAACCCACAAAAACTTGCAAAATAATCAGCACAGAGTACAGCAAATAAAAAATAAAAGCAACATTAATTAAAATGTGGTCCACGTCATTCCTAACTGCATCAAGTGTCAGAAATAGCACACAGTCCAATCACATTTAGAAATAATTAATGGGAACCCTGTAGTAAATTAACATAATAAGTAACATTATAATTACAGGAATTATACATACAATTACTAAGAAACAATCAACATTAGCAAGAGACATTTGTTACTGCATTTGTGTTTACATAATTCACAGTTGCATCACTCACTGAAAGTTATCCCAAGACAAATGGCAGCTAACCAGTATTAGAAAATATCAAATCAATATTCCTGGGATACTAGGCAGCCACAGCAGTGTTGAATGATTGGTTTTTCCTTAGTGAATGGTTAATTCACCAAAACACACCCTATCAAACAAAGAATTTGACTTGTCTCAAAGTTGCTGGGATTGAAGCTGCAGTACTTCATGCCTCTTATACAGCATTTCAGAAGGCAGCACATTTGCTCAATTTAGGATTAAAAAAAAATTACATTTTTAATCAATACTTCAACCCACCCGGCCTGCCTTACCCAAAAATGTCCCACCTTGTCTTGCTCTTCTTTTTCTGTGCAGGGATTGAGTTAGTGGCTCCAACATCTCTGTTGGTTCTATGAAGGCATTGATTTTCTGCTTTCTGTAAATAATTTGAATGTATAAAAATTGGAACTCAGCTTTTCTACTTGTGTGTTCTAATCTCCAGGATAGTTCACTGCTCCATATGAGATATTTCATACATACCTAATTTGAAATTTTCTGAAAGACTGTTAAGATGTTCACATGAAGCAAAGGACCTAAGTTCAAATTTGTTCTCCCTTTAATGCAGGAGAAGGAGCAGAATATATTTTTTCTTACATTGTCTATGGTCTAGTAAAATGAGTTGAGTATCATGAGAGAGAATACACTTAATAATCTCTCCATGGAGAGAAATACTTAAATAGTCATTCTGATACCTGTAAGAATCTGGCTGGACCCTTGTATATATTGCTGGCAATAAAATAAAATAAAATAAAATAAAATTCTTCTTTCCCATCTCTCAGCAACATGTTTTATCTACTCAGGGCTTATGTATCTTCAATTTTCATTCAGTTCTCTAGTTATGATGAAGTTATTATGCTTTCAAGACACTAAATCTAAAAGAATTTACTGGAATTCAGCAGAGGCAAACACAGGGTCACCTGTAAGCTGTTTACTTCTATCTGTAATGAAGTTCCACAGATGTATGGGACTCTGTGCCAAAAGCTGTAGAAGTAAGATTAGGTTTTCAGTTCATTATGCATTTAAACTCATAATTAAAATGTTGTCCATATTTAAATTTGTAATGAAAGAATTAGGATCAAAAAGAAATAGAATGGTTATACCCATGGAAAGACAACAGGCTTCTTTGTATTTTATATAAAACACAGTAACCGTATTGTAAACTCTGAATTTTCTCACAGGGGAATTTATATTATATCTAAAACATATTAAATGTGAATGGAGAATACTAAGTTAATGTTGATGGAATTGAAAATGAATTTTCCCACTTTGAGAGGAAGTCAAAATATGCTTTCAATTATATTAATGGGTAATATAATGCTGGTGCTCCTTAATAATTAAATCATGTGTTAAAAATTACCATGCTATGTTGAATTGCTTTGCCCACAATTGGAAATTCTCAAATGATTTCTATTATTGCAATAGCAGTCTTGTATTGTAGCCTAATAGTTAATATATATATATATATATATATATTATGGGGTCGATTGACTTAGTGGAACTTTCACTACCTGCTTTATCTAGCTAAGGAAGCCAGCCAGGATCCCAGCACTGAAAACAACCCACTCCAGCATCCCTTGAACCACCCTCTGCAGGAACTTACTCCAACTTGCTGATGGTAAAGGCTACAGAGAATGCCTTAGGAAATGGACACTTTGGAGGGCCAAAACTGAGTGGTGTCAATGCTTATCCCCATTTCAACAACCAACATGAGCACACTGGCTCTATATACAACAAAAGTAACATTTGGAAAAAGCCTTGAGTTCCTTCCTTGTTTCCCACTTCCTTTTCCTTGCAGTTTGCTAGAGGTGTAGACCAAGCATTTAAAATAAATTAAGTGCCTAAAGTGTCAAACTAGTATCTAAAGGGATCTTCAGAAGTTTAATTGCAGTTGGAGTTAAAAGATGCATCTTCAAAGGAACCTCTGAAGAAAGTTTTCCTTTAAATCAGTGAAAATCAGAAAATTCTTGGAAATCCCATATATCATCCATGCTTTTTAGGTACCTAAACACTTTCTATGTACCTGAACACCGCTACAAGTCTGTCCAACAGTCCTTTGTAAAGGTTCTCCTTTTACACTGCCATTTTGATGTTTTCCACAGATTTTGCCAGAAAAAACTCCAAAGGTGTATAAACGCCTCAAGATTATTTTTAATTTCAAAGATGTGTTTTCTGTGACAGCATGAAGTATTTAATTATATTCTTGAGCAGAGGGATTAAAGAAAGATCAAAAAGGGGACATCAAAAGGTTGAAAGGGGTTATTCCTGCTCAGCATGATAATGGGCGTGCACACATAACACATGTAGATCAAAAGCTCATTGAAACAAAACAGAAAGGTTTTTACTTTTCTGGGACTTTGCATCATAGTTTGTATTAAAAACTAGTCTGTGTTTATTCAGAATCAAATCAGTACAGCAAATCAAATACCTTCTTTCATGTGCTACAATCCTTTATTTGATATTTCTGCTAGTATTTCTTATGATAAAAAACTCCATGAGGGATTCCTCCTAAGCAATGTGGTAAATTATAAGATGCTAGACAGCAGAAGAACAGCTATCCAGCAAAGCCTATCAGTTCTCATGGTTTTAACCGTAAACTAATTAGGTTTGGCTATGAAGAACATTGAACAACACTGTTTCTGAAGAGAAGCCTTTCCTCTCTCTGTAAAGAGCTTGATAAATATAGGTGACTTCATCCATTCACCCTACTTTGTTTCTGACATTGCTAATCCTGTTGCTGTAGCTGTGTAGTATTTTTTCAATTAGCTTTGTAAACAGTAATCTGTCATCTCTTCTGCGGACTTGAGAGTTTGGACTTAGTTTCTTCCTAGAAAAATTAATTACTGTGATAAACCCCCAGATAGCAATTGTCTTTCCTGGGAGATCTTAAGCCTTCATTATCTCTAAGAGTGGGTTACACCAACTGCTGTTTTCTTGCTAACTGCTTACTGTTGCTTGTCTGTGCTCCAAAACATTAGTGGCAGAACAGCACATTTTATTTATCTTCTTAGGGGAAGAGCCAGTTTTGATACTCTAGCAGAGATATGCATCTTCTGGTTGTGTACCACTAGGCAGATTTGTCCACAAAATAAATTAAAATGTGTTTTAGTAGTACTGACTTGCACAGTTCCCTGAGTACAGCATCTTGTGGTTAACTTTCAGAGTTTAGCTGGTGCTCAGACATGAAGAATGGCAGTCACTCAGATCAGAGAACAATCTTAAGTGTGGCAGAGCAGGTACTGAAAATAGCAATAAAAATATTCAAAAAATGGCATATATTGGATTTACTTAGTCCAAATTTAATTAAAAAAAATGCTGCTGTGTAGAAATAATAGGAGAAGGACCAGGATTTAGAAGGATTTGAGGTATGATTTAGAATTAGTAAAAAATATTTTTATTTTCAGTAAATTAAAGGTGATGTTTATGCTGCTGTTTAAGGATGGCTATTTACACTGTTAATCTAACACCACTAAAACTCCCAACTTTCTGTTTTCCTGTATTATGTAGAACATAAGGGTGTGAAATTGACTCTCCATCTATTTACCGTCTCGCTCCAAATTTTTTTCTAAGGAGGCTTAAAATGCATCAAATTCTTATGTGTCTTGAACCCAGAAGAGTAACCAACTGCTGTAGACAGTATGAAGAAGCAGCACTAACTAGTTGAGTTACAAGAACTAGTTTCTGGGTAGGTGATTCAGATGAAGAGCGATAGGTATATTTTTCTGCCTAGCTCACCTGTAAGTTCCAGAAGCAGCAAACTGTTCCTCATTAAGTAATTGAAAAATAGAGGGAGAGGGGAGAAGGAAGCACTGATTAAATAAATACTGCAAGAGTTAATAAAGGAAAAAAGTTCACAAAAATGTTATCTCATTGCTGGAATTCAAAAAGCATGTGGAATTGAGATTCCCAATAAATCATAATCCTGTAGCTGTTGGAGAATCTACTAGACTGAGAAAATAGGTTTCATGAGGCAACCTCACTGTTTTCTGTAACTTGCTCAGACAGAGCACAGAGAAGCCAACTGTGGGAAGAATTGTTCCAAAGGACATGTGCTGCTGCCATCACCTTATAACTCTTTAAAGTGCTAGTGGCTCCAATTTAGAGAACAGAAAAAGCATTTTCTTTTTTTAAGGGTGGACTAGTGAATATGTATCCTTGCAACTGAGAAGCTTGACATGTAATGAGGCCTAGAAGTCCTCTGCTTTTTGTGCACATTTCAGTTCTATATAACTGACACATTGTTTAGGGAAAATGTAAAAGAAAACTGAGTGTCTGAATTCTGTTGTTTACAACTAACATCATAGATTTCTCAGTTTTTTCCTTTCTTTTTCTTCCTTTCTCCCTTTAGTTATGACTTGTGTTATAGCTTATTAGCTAAAGTCCACATTTTGCTGTAATTACTTCAGTAAGAAAACCCACATATTTTCTATTTTTTAAAATTCATTCTGCCTTTTTATATGTACAGAAGTGATTAGTGTATCACTGAAAATATTTTTATTTCTCCATATAATCATAATAGATAAACAATTATGTTTTACCTTTTCTGACATACAAAACTTTTGCTCGGGCTGGAAAGTAATTATCAGTGATGGATTTTTTGAAAGGTAGTTTATTCTGCTAGCACGATTAAAAAACTTGTTAATTAAATTCTTTGCATTCCTGTGTTCCTCCTAACTCAAAACAACCTGAAGTTATTACTGTTTAGAGCAGGTTTGCAGATTTCTGTAGACCTCTATTATCCTATTAAGCCTTCTACCAATAAATCATTTGGAGAAAATGGGGATGGAGGCAGGGAGTAAAGATTAAAAATAATAATGAGGGAGCAAGAATTTAAGATTTATATGTCTCAGGATTTCTGCATCACACAAGGTGTGGAAATGTCTACTCATTATTTCAGTAAAAGCTAGTGTGGAAGTCCTTGTTTTGGAGTAGGCATTTTGATAGATTTCCAGCAAACAATTGACTTAAATGTGAGAGTGCTCAGTTGTATTTTAGGAGCATTGAACATAGTCTCCTCATTTTCACCATAATGAGGGGAATATGTGCAATAGATACTTAAAATGGCCTGCTGTATCTGCACAGTTCGAAAATGAGATCAAGCTTATGTGGCACAGAAATACCGCAGAGGAGACACATAAATGGCTCAAGATTCAAAATAAAATATTATTCCACTGAATGTACATTCCTACTATGAAAATCTTGCATACTCCTCTGTAATCATAATATGAACCACCACTTTGTTAAAGTAATATTTTTTCATGCCTTTGGGTCAGCTAGAGCTCACCCAATATGCCTAGTAAAGAAATAAAATGGGATACAAATTTGTGTTTCAATGTGTAGATATTATGCTTCTTTGTATAAAAAGTCAATGCACTTTTTATTAAATAAAAATAGAGACAGGGGTTACAAAAAGCTTGAATCATTCTTTAAAATGCGGAATAGAACACAGTTCATTCTCTAAAAAATGCTTTTATCACCGGGTCAGGGAATCCATTGTACTCATGAGTGTTCATTCTTCCTCTGATTTCAGTTAATCCTCTAATAAGCCAAGCAAAGATTAACAAATGCTTTTATCGCTTTTTAAAAATATATTATAGCTTAATGGTTTTAAACTGACGTTACGGAGTCAAAAATGTGCACCAAATTCCAGTCAAGAACAGAAAAAATTTGGATGCAGTATACAATTGCCAATTTAAATCTCATAACTGTTGAACTGTTGACTAAAATCACTTGGCCTTGATTTGAAGGGAACACTTGACTTCTTCTTTTGTCAGAGGAGACTTGGGCTGCACCCTTCATGGGAAGCCTTTAATTTAAGGGCTGAGTGAAGTGCAGAGTCTTTACAGCTCAAAGACATTCAGAGAGGAGGAGGATTTGTGCATTTCCATTAGCCAAGAAGGTTAATTTGGACCTCCCTTGTGCCTCCTCAGCTTCTCCTGTCAAATAGATGCAACAGGGGTTGGTAGGATTCTGACCACACAGCAAAGCAGGTGGGGAAGATAGGGCATTTTCTGCCTTTGCCCCTCTGAAGGAAGGCAGAGTGGAGTCGTGGCACAAACATTATCAGGCTCCAGCTCAAGTCCTGAGCTGGACCGTATTAGAGCATGTCCTTCAGCTTTTGCTCACCATGTTGACTCTGCAGGATTTTTTTTTTTCTGAAATACATGATTGTTCCTTTCTATTGTATGAACTGTGTAGCTCAGGGCTCTGGATTTTGTTTTTGTTCCTGCATCTCATTTCCTTTCTAAATATAAATTTTAGTTTTCTTCAGAAGCTATGGGAGCTGGGCTTTTAAGTCCAATTGTTGCATCAACTGTGCAACAGTGTGTTACCCATGAAAGAGTAAAGCTGCCATGAACACCTCTAAAGAGCAAGTATCGCCCATGGAATCATAGAATGCTTTGGGTTGGAAAAGACCTTAAACATCATCTAGTTCCAACTTTCTGCCATGGGAAGGGACACCTTCTACGACACCAGGTTGCTCAAAGCCCCATCCAGCCGGGCCTTGGGCACTTCCAAGGGTGGGGCATCCACTTCCAGAGCCTGCCCAGCTTCTCTGGTCAATGTAATTTCAATGTTATTCTTTCTGTGGTATATAAGGAACAAACAAACAGATGGCAATTCTGCATAATTCACGAGTCTAATGGCAACTGTTGTGATATTACAGCATGACATGATATTACAACTCCATAATCTACTGGTATGATTTATCATTTAATCTTTACTAACACTTTCTATATTTTGATATTCCAGACAGTGGTCTAAAGGTCAAGACAAGTGAAAGAAAAGCCCCATATAATTTCTTCCCTTCCCTCAGATTTTTGCATTTTGATTTTTTCAGATGTGTCTTTTTTTTTTTTTTTTAATTTCTTACTGTTAATGAAGTCAGTTTTTGTCTCATTTTCTTGGAAATTTCTCTTATAACTTCAAACATAACATTTTCTTTACCCTAGTTTTAGCTCTGAGTGGGCTTTGATGTTCAAGAAATTTTATTTTCCCACTTCATGACTTGCATAAGTGAGCACATAATTGTCTGCACAATTATCTTGTATCATAACACATATGCTTAAAAATAGATATTAGTAGCTGACACTAATAGAAATACTCTACATTATCTTCTACAACACAGAGAAGTGTTTGCACTAAAATTTACTTGTTTGCTACCCTTTGGTATTTTTTTCCCCCCTATAGAATGTTATTCCACCAAAAAAAAAAAAAAAAAAAAAAAAGAGTAAAGAGACCGTTCTTAAGCCTCTACATTCATGCCATATGTCTCCAGCCATTTCTAATCAGTGGGAGTCTTGAATATGGAAAGTCTACAGCTCCTACTGAATTTTAAAATGTTAAATCAGTGCTTTTTCGACATTGGTCTTGCCTGAAATATTTACGGTAACATGTTATTTTCTCTGCCAGAAATCAAATGTATTCCATACAGCATAATGAAGGACTATGTGTGTTGATTTCCAAGTAAAAATAAATTGTTCCATTTGACACTTTGAAATATTGTTTTGTAAGTATGAACCAGCAGAATATGGTATGCATAAACACAACACTATCTTTGCCAAAAGATAATCGCAAGCTTTGAAACGCCACAGCAATAACTCTTTCCAGGATGCTGTGATTAGAGGCCTCCTAAGTATTTATGGAAAAGAAAAAACATATTACAGTTTAGATGATAAATAATAATAGATTCAATCTAGAATTGCAAAAAAGAATTAACCTTTTTATTTCTTGCTAAATATTATGAAGTTGATGTTTATTCAGCTGTACCTGAAAAAACAAGTACTGCTATTGCACTTCTTCTGCAACTAACAATATGCTTTCATTAAAAACCAAGCTATTTTGTCTTTGGTTTAGAATTTTGTAGGGACATACAGATCCAAACTCTGTTGCAAAGCTACAGTCCCACAGGCAGTCACCAGGTGACTATTATGTGTGGGAGGATAATTTCTTTCTGTGTATTAGCAAAGCTGTATGGACTGGGGACCTTGACAAGTTACTCTTGTTTCTGTCCTTTCCTTTTTTAAATTAATTCTTTGAAATACACATTTTACATATAGGAAGGACATGGAGACAATACGGGGCAGAGGTCTAAAATGTCCCTTCACAAAATTAACATCAAGATTTTCACTTATGGATATTTTATTGATTTTTAGAGCCTATATGTTGATGGAAGAGATGCAGACAGAAAAAAAGTGCCTTTAAAATACTGCTGATACTGAGAGAAAAGAACAGTAACATAGATAAATACTGATTAATTTCTGTTTTCTATCCAATTATAGTTAAGAACCTTCCCTGGCTCCAAAATTACATAATAGTATAAATTAATAGTCATAACTTCTACAGAAATGACTACACTGTATACATTTTGTGTAAATACTGTGGTTGCTATAACATGTGCAATATTCACATAAATGTCTTTATGCTGGATAATGGATGATTCTTTATGTTAAAAATTCCAAATTATACGTTAAAAGTACTTATTGTAAAACAGTTTCCTATGAGGAATAAGTTTCTTTCTAGTGTTATCCGTCCTTTCCATGCTTCAAGCTTGTTCTGTCATACTTGAAGTCTTGAAAATTGACAAACATGAAATCCATGATATATATTAAATTACTGAATAATCAGAAACAATTTATTATTGCTATAAGTGTATAAAATGACCCCATCCTTTATTTATGAAAAACGTGCCACCATAATATGAAGGTGGGCTACAATATATCAAAGCAATTAGGTTTTGTGTAATTCAAACTGTAAATAAAAAAGGATGATTACTATGATTACACTTCCACTTCACAACAACAGATGACCACGCAACAATTGTAGGAATAGTCCCCACCTGAGAAAATGGAGAAAATGTTTATGTAAGGATGTGTGGTCTGTGAGACTATCTGCTTCAATAAGATTGGCAGATCAAGGAACTTTTACTTTCAATGGGTTAATAAGTGAAAGGGAAAGTAATAAACAAAACCATAGAGTCACAAACCATAATGGAAACTGTTCAGCTGCCATTTTATGGAGCATAGGCTTGGAGAAGGCAGCCTGAACTTTAAAACTGATAAGAACCAGGGCTTTGTGACTGATAAGAAGGCAGAAATAATATGAACATGAGGATTTGGATATTTGAGGGAGCCTGTGGCACTAGAAAAAAACTTATTGAGAAATGTTTACGGTGCAGTAATTAGTGAGGAACAGTTAGTGAGGAACAACTTTGTCACCTTTTCTGTAAAAAATTTCTTCCTAATATCCATCCTCTATTGTTGTAATGCACTAAGTAGTTATTTAGTTGTTGGTTTGCACTGGGTGATTGGGAATTTGCACTGAGTAGTTTTTATATTGCACTATGTCACATTGGTCTATTCCACACACCTTTCCCCTTCCCCCCGCCCCAAGCCTCAGGTGTGATGGGCTCTCCCTGACCTGCTCCCCTCTCCTCTTCTCCTCACCTGTGTCCCATTGGATGTGGCCCCTCGGTTCTCTCCACCCATTTTTCCCTGGGCTCAAAGCCCCCAGGAAGACACACTCGCGCTCTTCTTCTTCTGAATGTCACCAGACGCCTCGGCCTCTGTCACTCCCTGAGGCGTCACCTGGATCTGAGGTGGCTTCTGATAATAAACAGGATTTGGTCCTGAGGAGAAGAGCACCTTTCGTCTTTTATCTGTGTCCATGTAGAATTCCCACCCCATGCTCAGAGGGGACTAAAGGGAATTCCTATACTATATTTCCCCTGGCACTGCTTAAGACTGTGTCCTCTGGTTCTGTCAGTTTCTGCCTGGAGAAAGAGACCAAACCCCATCTGACTACAACCACCTTCCAGGAAGTTGTAGAGAGTGAAAAGGTCACCCCTGAGTCTCCTTTTCTCCAGGCTAAACAACCCCAGCTCCCTCAGTCGTTCCTCATAGGGCTTGTGTTCCAAGCCCCTCACAAATTATTTGTGTTTAAAATATAAATTATGGTTGCTTAGTATATATATTCAGATTGCAAGAGTGGATGTGAAAATTAATGTACACCATGAAGAGGAAGCTATTTCATTTTTAAAGTAAACATACATATGGGGTAGTGATGGATATATTCAGTCTCATGACCCAAAGCACCTTACTGCTTTATGAAAAGCAAAATGCTGTACTGTTTTAAAGTACTGTTTTTAAGTACCATTTAAAATGGTTGAATATTGTACTGTTGGAAATTTGATTAAACAAAGAAGACAGATGCCAATTCATAGGTCTCTAGTCTACTGTACTAAGATCAATAAAATAATACAATAAAATATATGCCAATAAATGATTTAAACACCCTGAAAGCAGGTTTTTTTTTTTTTTTTTTTTTTTTTTGTGGCTCGAGCCAAGCAATGAGATTCACACTATCACAGAAATAAGAGTAATGATCTTGATTGAGATACTAAAAGCATAGCTCTCTGTATTTCTGTATCCTGACACCCAGGTGTGGACTTCATTAAAATGCTAACAATTGCCTGCAGTACCTCCACAATAAAATGTACTGTTAGATTTCTTCTGTGTGTGGAATCAGAAGACAGATAGAGAGACTTTTAAAATGCAGTTGTATAAAAGTGCTGGTTTTTTATACCTCAGAATTAAAGTGCAACACTGTAGACCCCATTTTTCAGAAAAAAAACCGAGTTAGATTGAGCAAAATCTGCCATGCCTTTGTAAAAATTAAAATATATTTAATCTATAAATAATAAGTGCTGTAAACAGTTTTAATGTTCTTTGGTGGTGGGCATACTTATAGGAAACAGCCTAGGTAACAAGATGCATGTATATGGTTGATAGCAATGACTGTATGCACTGTAACAAGCTGCAATATCTAAAATTTCTCATAAATGCTTTGCATCTGTAACTGTGCATCAGAAAATAAAGAATGAAACAAAGTATTACTTCTACTTAGAAACTAGACATTTAAAATAGAATAGGAAGCCTTGTGGCTCTTTGATATTGCGAATGTTTGAGGGTTTTTCACTGTTTATGAAATTGATTTTCTTCAAGTAAATACATTTTTCTCCAATTGCTGAGTCTTCACTTAATTTGTTCATACTGTAATAAAGATACCTGATGTGCAATTATATTTTTATGTGCCTTCACAGTGTTAGTCAAAATAACAGTTACTGTGTCATAGATCTCTCTGATATAGGTGAAAGAGGAGAAAAGAAAAACCTTAGATACAACAAAATCAATAAATGATTTGCAGTACTGGCAGCTAGGTGACTCATGAGGGTCAAGAACAAAAAAAAAAAAAAAAAAAAAGAAGGTTTTACTGCAGGCATTCTAGTTTGTAATCACTTAGTGACACTTTTTTTTTAAACTATCCTTTTGCCTAAGGTATATCTAGAGCATGGACACTTATCACCCAGTCTATTTTTTCTGACAATTAGAACAGTATGTATGAAGTAGAAAAGGCAAATACACTGTATTACACTTTGAGGTCACTTGTGAGAGATTAACAGGTCTTCACTATTTGATGATCACTTTGGAGAGAAACCAATCAGATAAAACAAAGGAAACCCCAACCAAACAAAGAGAAAATCCTATTTGCCTTAAATTATGACATGCAGTAGATAATTATATGTTACAAACTTTAATTAAGTCTTCTTGCTGTTACCAAAAAAAAAAAAGAAAATTATGTTTTAGTAATTTTTAGTGCTATCTAGAAGTGAGTATAACTTGAAGTTTAAGGCATCTTCAGAAGAACTCTCAGTTGTAGTAGCACTGTGTTAATAATACTGTACTGCCTGATTTTCCACCCAATCCATTCTGTGGGAGTTCTGTTACTATTTCAAACACAAAACAGACAAGTCAGGAGTTCATGTTTCTGACTACATTTCAGTCTGATATGTAAGACTGACTTTTGTGATTTTTAGGGTGGAACTAGACAGAGGAAAAGAAAAAATACAGCCAGATTAGGCCATGTTTAATATGGTGAACTGACCTCTGTCTTAGGAAAACTGTTACAAAACCAATATTATATAAATATTTAAAATCACAGTATAAAGGATCATAATATTTAAAAGCAATAGGCATGCCTGGTTTCTAAAGCAGAGTCTTCCAGCTCAGAACTGTAGCTGTGACTATGTTATACAGCATATCCCTAGTGCGCAGTGAGAAGAGACTGCCCTGAGCATCACATCGTGATGTCCCTGAATTTTCTTCTAAAGGAAACAGAGAATGGCAGTAGACAGGGAGTGATGATTTGCTGTGACATATCTCCCAGGATGGACAAAGGTTGGGGACTAAAGTTCAGAGGTGTTGACCAGGACACACAGCACTCATCCAAGGATGCAGCAGGGATTCATCCTGGGAGATGTGATTTCTGGTTTGGTTGATTGGCTTGTTCGTTTGGTGGCTTATCTGGGGTTCTTGTGGTTTTGGGTTTGGTTTTTTTTGTGTATGGTGTTAATTAATTTTAATGTACTGATTGTTTATGAACATTCAATATGTTGGAAAAATATATTTAAAAAAAATCTATTTTTTACTTCCTCAGAATATTACAGTAAACCAATCCCTCTCATCTAGCACTGTCAACAAGGAAAGAAAAAAAAAACATGAGTATTCTGTCACCAGAAACTGGTTTGATAATAATGCAGAAAAAAAAGTACAATAGCAAAACAGAAAAAAAATTCTCTGCATTGCTGAAAGCAACAAATGCATGTGCTTTACATTCTTTTAAAAGTATGCTATGTTTATGCTTTCTTTGCATTTTCAGACTTCTGTATCAATGTTAAGTAATGAAAGGACTGAAGGGCTTGATGATATGTTGCTACTTACCCTATCACTATAAGATCAGAAGAGAGGGAGTTTCTGCTTTTTACAAGAACTCAGATAGATAGGAAACCTCACATAAAGCTTTGATTTCACCTTGAACTCAAAGCTCTTATTCAGATAGATAGATAGATAGATAGATAGATAGATATTGTGTCCTTATGATTCAGCTCCTTCTGATGCTCCCAAAATTTAAATATATCCCTACATTGTCTAATGTGGCTTTAGGATTCTCTATACATTAACATTGACATGCATTTTATGCATCATGCTGAATTAAATTTTAAGAGTTACTTCCATGTATGTTCAAAAATATTTAACTTGTAATTTCTATTTTGTTCTAACCTGTTGATTTCTTACTGGTCTGTAGATGGTGAGGACAGGTATCCTTTGTATTCATAAAGCTTCTGAAAATAAATACCACTGCCTTCATACTCATTTACAGAGGTAGAGGTAAAGTTGACAGCAATTTCATGATTTTCTAAAGAGGCCAAGGTGACTGAGCGGGTGGGGAGTAGAAATCAGATTTCATATGCTATTCAGAGAGTTGCTTCTAGTTAGATATGCCAGGCAAAGAGAGTAATTCCCTCCCCAATGATTGTACTGTAAAGTTTAATATTCTGCAGAACCAAAGCTAGCCATACATTTTTTAGGAAAAATTTAGCATGAACTGTTCTCAAACACATTTTAAAATATCATTCTTTGGAACAACAAAACTTCCTCAATTAGAGGTAAGACTGGTAATTTACAGGATCTAGGCACTAAGAAGGATTTTAAATATTTTATAGAGTTTTATAGAGACTGTGAAATCATGGTTTAGAATAAGATACAGCCAAAATTTCAAGAAAATTATCCAAATTTTGTCACTGAAATGGCGATTTTTCTGCCAATCTAAAGAAAAATTGTTTTTATTCCCAGACTGGGATTTCATTTTGATCATAACTTGCTGAGTCAGTCATAGGAATGAAATTCTTGAGACACTGCTGTCTACTCCCTCTGTAAACTTTCGGGTAGTCTAGTTAGTCTAAAATCTGAAATGTCTCATCCAGATAAGAAAAAAAAAAAGAAACAAAAGCTGGTTACTTCAAGTCATTTCTGCAGGAAAAGAAGGAAAATGTAATCCTGACTCCTACAAGAACCAAGCTGAAGCCATGAAACACAAGATTTGATTACACCCATGTGTATGTTATGTTTACTGACAGCACAGGTGTCATACATTCCCCAGGGTCCATGTAGAGAAACACTAAGGGGTACACGAATCCATTCACAGTGGTGAATGATAGAAAGGTATATCAGGAATAAAAACAACTATTCCAACCCCAATATTGTACAAATATTTTAACTCAAAACTTGAGTCCTCTCTTTCTTGGGTGGGAAAAAAAAAAGTATGAATACAATTTTAAATAATTCACAGTGTTTTTCCATGCACTTCAGAGAGAGGCAGTACAATTATACATTGAGAACAGAGTTATGACTTTAGGAAGGATAAGACTATGCCAGTGAATCCAATGACGACACAGTATGCATTACTAACTCTTCCTTGTCAATATTTTATATCCTTTAGTGTGTAATTTTGAAAATTTTTCAATAAACATTTTCTATATTTATTTAGATCAAAACAGGAAGTATTAAAGTGTTAACGAAAAATCTGTCACTTAAGGATCCCCCAGCAGAAATGTCCCTGCTCATTATTACCTCATCTGTAACAATTATATTTGGAAATATATCAGTGAGACAATTTTCACTCCCTCTGATGTGTTACTGATTAATCCCTAATGAAATCTTATTAATAAAAATGTTATGTAGAATTAAAATGCCTTGGAGAAGAAGGTGTGTCAAAGCAACAGAATTTTATGAATGTGCAAATTTGCAAAAAAAAAAAAAAAATCTTACCAAAAGAACTGAGACCTTCCTTTCATAAAACCATGCTGGCTTTAAATCTTTATTAGTACAGTGCAAAAATGACCATTTGGCTGTTTTATACAGAAGTAACACCAAACTGCTGTCCTCTGGTTTATCTTCTTTTGTCTTTTTATAGGATTAAGCAAGCGTATGTTACTAGGCTTTTATTCCTTAGCATTGCTCTGGTTTGCTAAGACGTGTTAAAACTGAGTTGTGCAAAGAGATCCCAAGGTAATTGCTTTATGATTCTTGACTAAAGTGTCAGGGATTTTTGACTCAATGGGATGATATCTTAATACTGTATCACTTCTTCCTTATTTACATAAGTATATTGTATAAATACAATTTTTTATTTTGTCTGAAAACAGAAATCAACATTCAACTTGTGGACTTTTCCCATACTGTTTTTCCAGTGACTAAAAACTTTTATTCTGCCAGTGAAAAACTTTCAATGCAGTATTTGCCATTTTATTACTAACAGAAGCAGAAGGGAGAAAAGGGGTTAAAAGGCAAATAAGGGGAACTACTGTTTTGAATTTTACCGTAAGTAATAATTTTAATCTAACTAATAACACTTCTAAGTCTTGAGGAATTGTAACAATAACTTGGAGGCTGAAAAAGTAGTTCAATAATCATAGCCACCAAGACTTTATGATAGGTTTGGTCTTTTCTGGTTTCCTAGAAGAGATATCAGCATGGAGGAAGCTTTATAGTAATAATTAGAACTAGGTAAATCTCTTTCACCTAAGATATCCCATATATACTGCTATAGGCGACTGTCTTATTAAGAATCTAATTTGCTAGTTATACTCATTAGGGTAACTAGAATCTTAAAAATATTCTAGTTACCTTGACGAGTATAACTAGCAAATGGAAAGAGAAAGGCATCCATAGAGAATGAATGGGACCTGAACCCGTTTTTGGTGGTGTCAACCTTATTCTCTGTAGTACTGCATGATTCCAACACAGGTGACACAAGTGCCAAAAATTTTGTGTGGGAAAACATCTAAGAAACACATTAAAAGACATCTATACCAAATAGGTATTGCGTAACATATGTTAGTGCAGACCTTTTAAATATCACAAATAAACATAATTGAAGAAAAATTTTTTTGGTATATTTTTAATTTAACCACTTAAATATGTATTGGTATATCAAAAAATATTGCTACATAATACTGAGACCTTGATATGATGCCCTAAATCAATGAGGTTTTTGTTTTGCAGCATGAAGACTCTCAGTCATTCAGGCACCTTTCCAAGCTTATTTGGCAGTATAATTTTCTGTTCCTGAAGGACTTTAGGGCCTTCAAGAGGTTTTATGCCATCTGTTGAATATGATACGTCTTTTTGCCCAGATCCTTCTTGACATTTATTTATTGTTTGAAATCACTACTTATGTATGTAATGATTTTATTCTTTAAAACCAGAATTATTGTATAAAATGTGTGAAAAACTTAATAAAAATGAAATTATGAGATGTGCAACTTTGTACCAGGAGCAAAAATAAATGTGGACAGTATATATAAATGTTTTTATATATATATATATATATATATATATATATATATATATATAGTTTTCTACAACAAAAAAACCCATCAGATTGAAACTAATTTTGTAACTGCAACAGTATCTATTATTTTGTGCTCCCAAGGGCTATCAAATGTTTTTGTCATGGGTATCACATTCTCTTTTACTTTTGTATGTCTCTAAATATACAGGTACCAATGCTTATTCATTTGCAACCTAAACTACTTCCAAACATTGGCAAAATAAGTGTATTTAGGTAAACAGGTTCAGATCTTGTTTTATTAACAGAAGAAACAGCAGATGTAGTAACTGTGAAATGATCTTTTTTTTTGCCTTCTTTTTGCTTCCTATTGAAGGAAGAGGTTTCAAGCGTAGAATAAAAATTAGGGGCTTGGACTTCAGAAGCTAAAGGGCATTTAGATTGTGATAGATAAATCAGAGCCTTTAATTCAAATTCTAGAACCTATGGCTTAACTCAGTTTTGTATTATAAATTTTTAAAAAAGTGTAAAGTTCAGATTTAATTGCTCTCAATAAATGAAATAGTGTATTTGTTACCTGTTCTTCATTTAATCACCTATTTTGTTCAAATAATGTTATGATATCTTTGTGCACTGAGTTACATAAGTCACAGAAATCATGATTTCACCTATATCAAAGTATAACACACTTCTTTCTGCAGAGCATGGTCACTCTTCTATCAATACCAATCATACTCTTCTTTCTGTGTTCCAGTTCTAAATCCTGAGTACTTTATAAACTTCACTAAATATGACTTGTGCAAAGCTCTATAACAGAGATGTAAACTTGATAAAAATTTCAAGACCACTAGCCATAATAACATTATCTTGCTGTACCAGCAAAAAGTTTAAATGAAGAATAAATACAAAAGTCTCTTATGAATTTTCTTACCTAATGGTGATTGGATAGATCACCAGGTCAATCTGGTAGACAGGTACCAGATAACAATTCAAATTGTCTATCTGGTTTATGGAGATACATACTATAATTATTAACTACAATATGTATTTATAAAAATCAGTAACTGACATCACCTGCACAATTTGGAAAACAAGATAAAGACAGACTGCTTAGTGCATTTTAGGATGTTGAAATTAGAAGATCAAATCTGTGAAATTATCTTTCCATCTGTGACCTCTGTGCAGTGGTGAGAAGACTGTAGTGTGCAGTAGTGTTGCACTGAACTCTAGACTCATCTGAAAGCTTGATGGCCACTTTCTGCATTAGAAAACGTAGCACTGGGATACAAATATTTGGTGGTAGAGTCAAATTTGTTGTGCATCCCAAGAACATGGAATAGAAAGACATGAAAAGCACACTAGCAGATCCTTATAAGTGAATATTCAAGTGTGGAAAAACCTGAATGAAATCACATAAGGATTTTGAGAACAGTGATTGTACATAAAGAGGTACTTCATCAACAAATGGGAAGAAAAAAATTTAAAAATTAAATATGCTTCATTACTTAAATATAATTATTTTTGCAGTGCAATAGGGCTTATATCAGTTTATATAAAAAGCTGGTGTCATTCATTCTTCATGTGATCAAAACCATAATTTCTACCATGAGGAAAAATGGATTTTTAGGAGCTAATTCACAGTAGCTGTGTATAACTTGTAAAGAAATTTTACACAGTACCCTTATAGCTAGTTACTCTTTTAACCTTAGAATAGATTAATATTCCATTTTCTGAATCACATTTAAGAATTAGAAGCTTCATACCATTCTGTGAGGCTGCTAGGTTCAAATAATCACCCTACTTTATTTTAAATTAAATACATCACATTCAAAATATATTGTTTTAGTGTCATCAGATGGAAGAATAAAAGTGACTACAGAACTTAGGAGATCAGTTCTGCTTTTCTTACTCAGACAAAATTTGCATTGCTTTTCAAAAGACTGTGAAAGACAGAAGGTAGGTTTAGGCTAACCAGGAATGTGTTACATAGTCTGGCATATCAGGACAGTTAGATACATTTTTTCAGTCATTCCCAGGAGGAGGTCACATGCTTATGTATCTGGAATGACAATAAACCCTTATGCAGTTAGCTTTCTGTGATGGTACAGATGAACATTTGGTCTGCATCTTTCCTTCTTTGGAGCACCTAGATGCTGCTCCAATTTTTATATAAATCCCAGCTGAAATACCTATTATTATTCTTATAAAGACATACAGCCATTTAAAAAACCCTTTATAAATAAATATATATTTGAAGAGCTTTTCCTATTGGTTCTTTCATATAATGTCATTAATCTTTTAATACATACTGAATTTCATGCAAATAGTTCCAGCAGGTAGAGGGACATCCATGAAAGCTAATCCTAATATATCTTCTCAAGATGGATTACCCGTACCTTACTTGATTAGAAATGTTATACTAAGTGAATCTAATTCTATTAATGCCTATAAAATTTCCCGCCTAGAGAACATTAGGTAAATCTGATGTTTAAGCAATCAGTGAGAATGGTGGAGAAAAGTGAATTTGTGTTGGTTCCTTTATCACAATGCTTCAGAACATGTATCTGCAAGTTTCTGCAGGACTTCAATTGCTGTTTTCTAAGGATATCTGTGTTGCTGGTGAGAGCTAATAAAAGGGTCTAATATTTTGTGTGTAGAATCCAGGCCAGTACCCGCTAATATTTGTATTAGAAAAACTGAAGACATGCACATTATAAGGAGTTTTTGCAGAATGATTGCTGAAATCAAAATAATATTTTTCATTTCAATTATATACAAAGCAGTGAATTCTATATAATTTTCAATTATATAGAAAGCAGAGAAAACCCATCACCAATTTCCAAGGTGGAACTTATTGATACTTAAATACATTAATAGATTACACCTATTGAACTAAAAAATCTCTTACGCTACAGAATTTCAAGTTTTCAAGAATTTCAAGTTTTTAATTTCAAATCAGAAGATGCAAGCAGCCCACTTGTTGTTATTTTTTCCAATAAGATTTCAAATATATTTTTGGCATGAGACCTGTGGAACTTCCACCAGATCTTTTCCTGCAGTATCAGCAACATATCTGAACTTCAGAAAGGGAATTTTATTTATCTGTGGCAACAGTAGATCTTTACTGATATTTAGAAACCGGATTATATAATTCCTATTCATATTGCAAAACCCCCACAGTTCAGTATATTTTTCAGAACTATATGTATGTGTATCAAAATGGCATCGTATAGTCAAAAATGTATGACTTTTTTTAAAGTTATACAGATCTAAAGTACTCTAGTTTTTGTATGCTTAGCGTCATAAAAACGTCATTAAATGTTTTATAATATATATTCTTCATCCCTCACCTGGTCTATCTCATAAAATAATATGCAAAAATTTTCAAACTTGTACATGAAAAACTTACTTGGAACAATAGTAATTAGTACCCTGTATTAATTAATGAACAAAACTTCAGACTGGTATCCAGAGTGGTCTGAGGACACGTAGCTAAGATATACATATTAGAACAGACAGAGCATGGGAATACATTAACTCTAGAGCAGCAATTAATGCTTTGTTGTTGAAGGTAAAATAAAAAATTAACCTGCTAATATCATACATATGAAATCAAAACTTATAATTTTCTTCATATTTAAATTTAAGAGATTCATCCCCCTTAAGATTAGAAGATACAAAGCAAAAAAAAAAAAATTAAACACTTGAGGCAAAAGAGTTATTCCACTCTTTCAATTATTCTCAGACTTCAAAAAGAGAAACAGGAGAGTGAAGAAGCCATTATACATGACAAGGAGGAATTAAATTCAGTTTTAAAAGTATTTTGCCCCTGCCAATTAAAACAATAGGTGGATACCCTGAAAATTGAGTAGGAAAACCAAAACTATTTTCAGATGGCAAAAAAGGGCAAAGATGATGAACAGAAAAGAGAAATATCTACATATATAGAAAATCAAAACTCCTTGGGAATAATGTCTATTTCTTTTTACATTGCCTTTTTTATAGCTTCAACATTCCAAAGTTATACATTCTCTTTTCCTAATCATGGGATCTCTGGTCTGTTTAAAAGAATTCACTTGCTGTGATGAAATTCATTGTTGCACAGGTAGTATTTTAGGTCTTTATAATTGTGGAATGAAATTCTAGTTCCTCTAAAGAGAGTGGAAGAACTCTCTTCTGATGAGTTTAATTGCTGCAGAATTCAACTTTCTGAGTGTAGATCCTCCATTTAATTCCCTCTCTTTCTGCTGATATTTTTTGAGAAGGGATCAATATAGTATTGTCCTTACCATAGGAACAGGGAGTGGCTGGTTCTAGAAACAGATGCCGAATACAGGATGTCACAGCAATTCTCAAGCAGAATAATTATCTTCCTTCTTTGCCTTCAAAAAAGGTGAAAAAGTTCCCTTTATGGAAGAGACTTGTTGTTCTTGCTTTGCAGACACGTTCTATCCTCCTCAAGGTGAATACCTTCCAAGCCTTTTGTAGAAGATATACCTGAAGGATTTAGAACATTCTCATTAGAACCTAAAAATTTATCAGTGAGTAATAGGGCTTATTGTCAGAGGTACAAATGCAGAAATGTTTCTTATTGTTTGCATGATTTTGCAAGACTGAAATTAAAAATGGAGTACTTGTATATAGCCAAGCTTGCACAGAATACTATGATAGGGTTATTCTGCATAGAAACAATTATTAGAATTAAGCTCTGATATAGAACATATTTACTGAATCAGACCCCACTATTGCTGATCATTTGGACTCATTTGTTGTGTTAGGAAATGTAACACATAACAGCATTCTACAGGTCTGACAGCTCATCATTAGGGTTAATTGAATACAAAATGCTTTTTGCCAGGTCTGAAGTCAAGTACTTGCAATGTGGCAAAACTAAAACCACTACACTTTTATTATACTGGCGTGGCCTTAGGAGATGGGTGTTTGTATTGCTGTTGTAAATATATAATGTTATAATAAACATAATTACCAGGAGAATCAATGCAAATGGAAGCTGCTTATAGAGCCATCAAAAGAACATACCACAACTGTTAAATTAATTAGTATAATTATTTCTAGAGTAGGAGGAGTAATAAACTTGTGCACCTTTTTCCATGCTCCAGTCTCAAATAACAAGCTGAAAACAGCTACTTGAGATTTCTACACATTACTATTTTTAAAAGGTTCTTTTTATTTCTTAGTCAGTTTTACATAGAAAATGGAAAAAAAATGGTACTTTTCAAAACATATTAGTACTATATACTAATAATATATTCTATATTTTATTTGTATTCTTTATATGTGTTTAAATAATATCTGGAAAACACTTTCATGGCAATACCTACTCATAAGGGCAATAGGCAGCTACATTAAAAAAAGTCATAGAATGGTTTAGTTTGGGAGGGACCTTAAAGGTCATTTAGTTCCAAGTCCTGCTGCCTTGGACATTAACACCTTTCACTGGACCAGGCTGCTACACAACATTTAAAAAAAATCCCTCTCCAGCTCTCTTGAAGCCCCCTTTAGGTACTGGCAGGCTCCTTTAAGCTCTCACTGGAGCTTTTTCTATGTTATAAACAGCTTTCACACCAAAGTGAAAAATGTTATTTAACTCTGGTGCTCCTAGGAAATCCATGGTATGAAGTTTTGTGGATCATATTTTTCCAGTTAGAAACTGACGGTGCCCACATTTAATTTTTTGCACCCTAGCAGATATTTTAAACATGCCTCTCATTATTTTTGTGACATATATTACCAAATCCTGTTTTCTTGGACAAGTAGATGAGGAATAAGCTACCCCAAAGGCTGCACATGAGACAGCCATTCACTTCCTCTATAGTCTGATTCAATAGATTTCAATTAACCTAATCCTTACCCTAAGGTCCTCAGGTATCCGCCCTCAATGCACTCAATCCCTTATGTCTGATCAAACTCTTTTTTCCTCATTTAACCACTGAAGACCTTTCTTGTCATTGTTGCTGTTATTAATTAAACACCCATCTGTGATTTCTTAAATCTTTTACTAAACTTATTTTATTTGAACCAATGAAGCACAATTCTGCTTCTATTCAATTAGTTGTTTTTAATTGATCTAACTGAAGCAAGTTCCTAACCAGTTAGCTAATTTCTTCAATTAATGAAACCAGCTGTCTCACAGTCATGTTATTGATCATTTTCAGGCCTAAGCATCTGTTATTCCAGGCATTTTAATGGTCATTTACAATTGCCTCAGATATCATTATACACAATCATTGCACTGCCTTTTACCTAATTTAATTAATCCCAGGCATTTTAACTTCTCTTATTACTCTAACACTCCAGCCTGTTATTCTTTAAAAAGAAGTACCCTTCCATGGCTAGGAAATATAAAATATTGATTCTCATTTCTCATATATTTTTTTCAGAACACATTGCTGACCTAATGCCCACAAAATTCTTTCCTTAGTAGGGAGTTTCTGCACTTAAGTGCTAAACCAATGCTTCCCACTTTCTGTCTTCCAACCTTTACAGCTCTACTTATAAAACTACAATATTTTTAGTATACACACTCTCCCAGTAATAAATTTTGAAAATAACCATTGTTCTTTGATTACTACTAGTGTCCAAAGTATTCTGATGAATAATGTTCTACTAGCTGGAACATCCATGAATTTAGGAGACAAGCATACAGACACCTTCTGCTCATGAAGCTCAATTATTCTGATCACTGGTCCATAAAAGAGGATAGAAAAAGTGGGTTTATATTCATAACTTCCAGCAGTTTGAGATGAAGACTACCTAACTGTAAATCTCCTTTAGTCAGTGTTTGCTTATTCAAAGAATGAAAAAAAGAAAAAGGAACTGCAAGAGCAGATTAAGTTATTTTGAATGCTTAGCCTCACCTGCAAAGTCAAAAGGATAAAACAGAGGAATGGATTGCTGTGTGAATCTGGTATCTTGCACAGAGGTATTTTTCAAGAGAGTTATATCAAGAGCATTATGGGCTTGTATCTTGCCTTTTTTTTTTTTTAATTAGGATTCAGTATTAATCGAGGATTAAAGTTGCACTACTTTTTAGAATAATGTAAACCCAAAATCTTCTTTCAGCAGCCACTTGAGTATTGAAAGCAAAGATTAAACTCAGACTCTACATGTTACTTAAGAACACACCGCATTTTAATTACCTGAATAATCCTTGTAAATGGCATAGGACTGCAAAGGTAGTAGAGATAAACACATTTACCTCTATACCTACTGTCTACCATTTGAATAAGAACTTGAGAGCAGTGTCCCAAGAATATAGTGGAGTACTCAATAACCTCATTTAACCAGCCACTGGTTATCCAGAATTTGTAAAATAGATTGCTAGATTCTTTTGATCTGGTAGCCACATATATAGATATCTGGCTTTTTCAACGCTTATCAAATATTTTAGATGACAGAGGATAGAACTAAAGCAAAAACAGATTCAATTTTTTTCTTATTTAAAAATATGGAACAAAGAATTAATTTTGCTGCATTTTTCTAGTGCTAGAAGAATTACACTGCTAATGCCTTATTTCTATCAAAGAAACACAGCAGACAGTTCAAAGAATAAAAAAAAAATCTATATTTTCTTCCAAAACAAAGAGCAAAATTCTCTATGTTATAGCAACTGGGTAGTACTTAGTGCTGCAAACAGTGTATATGCTAGATGATGCCTTTTTTCATCCTATATAATCTTCCGGCCACTGGGATAATCCAGCAAGGTGCTGAGTACTCTTTGGCATGTGCTCAGTGCTCCAAGCGTTATTACAGTACAAATAGGTCTTTTCTTCCACAGCACTTTGCAGATTTGAGCTTTTGCACCTATGGACATCCCAAGGCACATCACTGACATTGTACTCTTCATTGCAGCCTTTAAAAGAGTCATTGCAGACACTGCTCTCCTGCAAGACAGTAGAATGAACAATGAACTTGATGCCTTAAAGGAGCTGGAACAGAGGCTAGATGGAGTTAAGAGGAATAAAGTGGATATTTATTGAAGTGACTTCAAAAGCCACACCCTGGCAGTACCAGAGCCAGTCATGGCTCTGCCCGAATGGCTCCAAGATGCAAGCAAAAAAGGGCTTGGTCATGAGATCTCACATTTTTATAAGTTTTAGTCCATTTGCACATAGAAGATAACTGTCCAATTAATAGCTTCAAATTATGAAGTTTCATCCTCCTTGTTTGCTTGCCCACCCTCCTCTTTTCAAGTTATTTATGCTTTTGGCCTGAAGTTTGAAGACATTATCCTTGAGTCTCCAGCTAGAATAGGATTGTTTTGTCTTCACCACCCTGTGAAAAGATCTTAGTAAGACTTAATATAAAGCTAAAGCTGCACACCAAAGCAGAACAGGAAAATTTAAAACTTAAGGTATCAAACTCAACTTTAGGAACAACATCGAAGTACAATCTATTTATAGTAACTTTTCCACAAAACCAAGGACACACTAGAGACATTTGCTAATGCATTCTTTCTCATAAGATGAAAGAGAAAAGAGGAAAAATGAGCAAAAATAATAATTGAGCTTAGTTTTTAAATTTTCACTTTTCCATCCTTCCTTTTCCTTCCTTTCATTCTTCCTTTTATGGCTCTCCATTTTCATTAATTTGAATATAAATTTTAACTCTGAACAAATGGTAAGTCTTAAATACTAGAAAAAAAATCCTTCAGTTCTCTGAGCATATGCTAAAAAGTATGCACTGGTGTATGAAAGCCAGCACCATGATATTGCATCTCAAATGTTAAACTAATACACCTTCAACAGAAATAAAAAATGGAAAGTGATAAAAAATGTTTAGTATTCTTCTTACAAACTGCAATTTCAAGTGAGAAGTGTCAAGGGTCAAACTGATCTAAGGATTTGTCAAAAAGCCTCCGCATAGAAGAAATTGTGGACACTTCAGCAAAATTCTGTTGTTCAATCACTTTTGTGAATGCCCCTTGCTGATGCTCTAATACGTGGCTGATTGCAATGTGATATCCCCTAAGTATAAGCTAATATTCTTCTTCCCATTCCATAGTTGCAGTTGACTCTATTAAAAAGCTGTTAATGATTAACTCTGTTAGCATTTCTTGCTGTTAAAGAGGACTAGCATGGTCCTTTGAACTGAATATGTCAGTAGCATGCAGGCTTCTGTCTTACACTTCATGACATAAGACATTAAAATGCAGATCAAGATTAAGCCAGACTGATTTAATGCATTAATATTGAATTATGCAATAATTTTTGATGTAAATATGTGATAATATTGAGTATTTATACATTATATTTCACTGTCATATTCAATAAAGGGAAATGACAGCTGAATATTTTTCAGCTGTGTCATATCAGTGTAGTTAAAAAATACCTAAATGTTTTACTGTTTAGTCTCACTATTTGCAACAAATATCTATTTCTGTTTCCCATGATAGCCTCTACTTTATGTCCTTCAGTGAATCCAGAGCCTAGTGAAGCAAAAGACTTATCTTAGACATTTTAAATTTCTCTTGTATAGGTCAATCATGTTGCGTGATGTTATTTTTTACTCTTTAGGTCGCTTGTCTGCCATCCCAAATCAGCCAACAGCATTGCCTTAGGTAGAAAGCTCTTCAGTATTCGATGATGTACAACAGCAAACACAATGGGAGATAGCAAATTTGTTAAAACCTTGTGGTTAACCTTTCCTGTTAACTGCGATATTGTAAAGCCTTTATTGCCACAGGAATTGCACAGCCTTTGCTGACACTGAAACAGGCAATGGTTATTGCTGAAGGCATCTGACCTAACAAAGCTTCTTTGGGAATAACAGAACAACTGGGATCCTGAATAAAAAAATGTGTTTTCATATTGCTTTATGGAGGATATTTTATCCAATAATCTTAGCAGCTTGTGAGAATATTCTGTTTTTAGAATCAAAATTCTGAATATCAAAATAGTAGAATAAGTTGTATGTGATGTAATAATGGAAGAGGAGCAAGGTATATTGTTTATGTAATCTGTGATACTATATGAGAGTTATGCTTATTGTTTCATGAAACAAAATGCTAAGAAAGAAGAGAACAGAGTCAAGTAATTGGTCCTGATTTCAGAGATCTTTCCCATATGGATATGACACTGATAAACTTTTAAATAATTAATAAAAAATGGGTAAGCTTGTATTTAATTTAAAAAACCCCAAACAACTATTAATAGTTAGTCTATTGACTATTTCTGATTATTCACCCAAACACACAGGAAAGCTCTTTATAGCAAGACAGTCCCAAGTTTCTTATATCGACCAGGACCAAGAACATTTTTACAAGCTTCTGAGTTTTTGTTCTTTTTTGCTTCTCCCTTTTCTTATTTTTATCATTTATTCTAGAAGTCAATAAATCGTGTTGTCCTAGAAAACATATTGTTTTTCCTTACACCTCACCTCTTGTGTGCCTGACTGTAACATAAGCACATTTATACTCTGTTTTGGCAAAGGCTGTAGAAATGCTGCAAGCAGCTCTCATTCATTTTGGGAAAAAAAAAAAAAAACAAAAACATGGATGCCGGTATAAACACACCATTGTAAGACTTCCAAACCTGTTTCTTTCTGCTTTTTTTTATCTTTGACAACTTTGCATCCATCACTAAGATTATAGAAGATTATGGCACAGGATTTCAGAACATTTTGAAGAAAAAAGGAAGTTTTGAAGAAAAAAGGAAGTTTTAAAGACTGCTTGTTTCCTTAATTGGAAAATTGACACACAAAAGTTTGGTTTTTTTCTTACTTTACATTAATTCCAATAAATCTGTTTCTGAACAGCCCAATGGAAAGTGCATTAATGGATAAATGTGTAGAGCAGTTGTTCATCTAAGTATCTTACCTGTTCATCTCATGATGTGAGCAATTCATGTGGTTTTAAGCTTTGAGTTACTAATATGAAGACTAATGTTAAATATGTGGTTTTTCCAAAGGATTTATTCTTCATATAACACATATGAGGTATTCTGATGAATACTAGGAAGGGAATTTCCACAAGTGTTTTGTAAAGTTGTCATTGGATCTAGTAATGGCATATTTTGAATTCCTGGCAATAAATGTATTGCAGGCTGTAATTTTGGTCTTTTCTCTTCACCTTTTAATGACCGATTGAAGCTTTGTTGAATAAATCTAAGTACAACATAAAGGAAATTATATACTGATGATTTTTTAATTAAGTAGAAAACCTGTAAACTAAACTACATGCTTGTGTTGAAAGTTAAAATTCAAGTTAAATATCTTAACCTGTTTCCTTAGGAAATTTAGTAATTAATTCTTCAAGTATTAGAACTGACAAAAGAAGTAGAGAGACATCAGGGACCTAGTGCTAATCCTGTAATCCTGACTATGTCTACTGCCTTAAAAAAAAGCCTAACTGTGGAAATGTGTACACTGCACAACACACTGGGTGTGCGTACAACTGCACAACATTGGCAATACTTTAAATACTCAAGGTACTCAAGGTGCTAAAAGGTACTCCTGTATTTGCACAGCACTGTTTTCACACTGGCAATAACAGGAAACTCCTGTTTGTCTAAAACCAAATTGCGTTCTCTGTGTAGAAAGACTTCCCATTAGGACAAAGCTCAAGTAGCCATTTTCTGAAATTGCTTGATACATGCTTTTTAGATAGACACATAAGGTAAAAACGATCACTACTTTTCTTGAAGTGAGTAGTTAATAGCATCAAAAATGTACAAGATATTCAAATATTAGTCTCTCGCATTCCTGTTACTGTCCAAAGCAGAGAAAAATAAAAACAAAAATAACTAAAGCTCAAATCTATTCCTTTTGTTTCAAAATTCAGTACTTGTTATCCACTTGTTTACTTCTATTAAAAATGAAAATTTTTTGTGCCTGGAATTTTTTTCATGAAAATGTCCTACACTGACATGCATTATCAGGTATTGTTCTGACTGTTGAAGCATATGTGAAACAAACACAGCAGAACTTGTCTTTGGGACTCTGATTTTCTTTAGTGATATATTTTTTGTTTCTTTGAGGTTTGTCCCCAAAACCTTCTACTATGAAGTTTCTCTCTCTCTTTTCTATTGAAACAAAAAATACAGAAATACAATTATCTTTCCAATCTCCACTTTTCGGTTTTTTTTGAGGTGAATAATATACTGAAGCTTATTAAAATTAAAGCTTGAAGCTTCTTTCCACCATTTAATATTCATTAGTGTTTTGATTTTATTTACCATTAGAGTAATTCAGGTAGTGATGTCTGTCCATATTCGCAGGCTAGGATTAAATTCTGCCAGTGAATATATAAAATTTTGAATGCATTAAGAACTTAATTTGTTTTGGAATTTCCATTTTATGGAAATTTCAGTGTGTTCTTCATTTTAAATAATAGACAAAATTTGTATTTCTTGACAGCATTGACTTCTGAAAATACTATTGAGATTCTATAATACAGCAGATTATTTTCCTACAGATTCTACACCAGTAAGCAGCTTGACTTTCTTGTTATCTCTTTATACCCATTTGCCCTTGCTATGTTGCTTGTTTTAGGTAAATATAAAAGGCAAGAGCTAAAATAGTGAGCTGGGATACATCTCTCTATATTTTGTGACAGCTCAGGATTCAGCATTTCTTGTAGCTTGTCTGATCATTTGTGTCTCATTGAGATCCAGACTGCTCATGATGTTTTGCTAATAATATTTGAGTTAGCAATATAAACTCGTATGTCTGCACTACAGAATTGTTTGTGGTACAGTACAAACATATCCTCAGTGCTGGCTCGTGTAGGGAATAAAAACACTAAATCCAAAGTAGTAGTCATTGAATTTTAACAATTAATATAGGATTTTAATAATTCTGCTAAAAAAAAGAGTTACTGTATCTTTTTTTGTTGTTGTTAAAAAGGGTTTCCAAACCATTCTGAAATCAATTAAAATAATATTTTTTACTACAAATATCTACATGTAATTTGAGAATGCTAATGTACTACATAGAAGAGAAAGGTAAATAAAGGAAGATAGGTTGTCTTCCAGTTAATTAGAAACTCTGTAGAGGAAAATCAATATTCACTAAATGGAGCATAGGAAAGGCAAAGAAAAATTCTGACTCAAAGCATCTCATTTAAAAATACTGAGCATGTTTCATTAGCAGCTGAAAACACAGTGTTGTACAAGTCAGCCAGTATAGTAAAGCCTTATGAAATTTAGTAAAAGCTGATGTTCTTCTGAAGAGTTTAAAAGCCACTATTAATTTTCATTATATAATAAAATTTCAGTGATTATGAGGGTATTACAGAAGAATTATCAGTGTGTCTGATATATAAATTGGAAGGAAGTAGAAAGCAGGTCTTTGAACCAATTTGGTTCCACCATAAACATTTCATTGTTTGGTTCTCAGACTTGGGACATGGTTTTATGCATGTCAAAATCTTCTCTGTAGGTATACTGATCTGAAAGGCATCAGTGGCAAAGTCCAGTTCATTCCACTGAACTAATGATTTTATCCTTGAAGTTCAGTCTAAAGTTAAATATCTTTGGGGATTTGCTTTGTTTTGTTTTGCTGTAAGTCAGACCACATTAAATCCAAGCTGGATGTCATAAAGCTAAGCCCTAAAGCTAAGTTGAAGATAGTGGTTGAATGAGGGAATTTCTGAGTGAGATTTTATTGTCTTGATACAGTAGATCATAATAGAACTAGAAAACTATTTTATTGACTTAGGAAAAGTGCAAACTATTTGTGCTGGGGTTTATGAAGTTTTTATGGTACAATATTTTCATGGATTTCTTGAAACGTTTTGATTTACCGTCATAAGCGAATACCCAGAGCTATCTTTCAGAAATAAAGTAAGAAATAAGTTTTCATTCAATTACTGCTAGCAAACTATCACTTGCCATATTACTAGCATTATCTTGTTCAAATAATGCCAGGTAATATGATTTAAATGATTACTGTTTAAAAAAGAGCAGCAGTTGCTATACAAGGTAATGCAAGTCATAAGCAAATGAATGAAACACAAAACCTTGAAGCATAAATCTAGGACAAAATTGCATCATTTACAACTGCATATGAATAATAAGAATATACATTTTTTAACCTGAGAAAGAAGAAATCTATGTATGGAAAAGTCAGTCGCATTAACATTAAATGTCAAATTAAATTAAAATTAACTAATGATCCATCCAGAGTGGATTTTAAATCAAGACCAATCAATTTCCAAGGGTTGACCCATGCATGTGTATATCGTCTAAAATATATTGCAAATTCTGATTCTCATGGGAGTGTAGAACAGCCACTTGAAATAGCACTCATGTCACATCTTTAGCCATTGCATTGTTGTGTCAGCTGCTAATCTGTCTTCCTTCCAACGTAGACAAAGCAACACAGGTACTTCCAGATCTTGATTCATATTTCCTAACCTATGTCTCTTTGGTGGGATGAATGATCTTTTGAAGGTAGCTTCTTGAGGGACTGGAATAACCAACACTGTGGCATTAAGAACTAAAAATGAGTGAATTTAACAGCAAAGTCTAGGTGAGATGAATCATACCTCAAGAGTAGTCATATTTTAACAGATGCTTATTATTACTTTTTTAAAGTGATTCTAAACAAGATTTGATAATAACTTATAACAATTCCTGTATGTCAAAAATAACTTTTTTTTTGTGGTTTCAGATTTCCACTGGGAATAGACATCTATCCTGTATTTAAGCAGAAGCATTTTGTGGTGATTATTATGATCCCAAAAACAGTTATTAGACAAACCTGATTAATTATTGAGTTGTCAAGGACGTCATGGTTTAACCCCAGCTGACAACTAAGAACTACCTAGATATTCACTCATTCCCCCTGGTAGACCACAGTAGCTATTCTGAGAAGAATTAACTCTATCCCAGTCAAAAACCAGCACAAGGGACAAGATCCTTAAGGTTTTTATAGAAAAAGTAATGATTAAACCACATTTTGGACCTATTTCTCACCTAGCATAAACCACTGAGATCTGTCTAGCAGGTCTTTAGATATGGATCATAAATCCTAGGTAGTGACGTTTTCCCGTCATTGCAAGAATGATTACATTTTTAGAGTAATTAAAGGAAGATGCCCTATTTCTACAGGATTATTAGTTCACAGTGCACTTTTTCTTCTCATATATATTTGAGGAACAGGTGACATATTTCAAATGTTGTTTATATCTTAATTTTTGTGATAACATTGTCATTTAAAATCAGGAAAGAATAGTAAGAGCATAACAATAAAAAAAAGGTACTACAGTAATTCTATAGCAGCTGGTCGATTATAAAAGTATGTGATTAAATTGTTTGCCTTTTCTATTTATCTTGTGCAGTCATAAAATAATAAACCAACAAAAAGCAAAATTGCAAATTTTTCTGTGGATTTTAGCACACAAAGTAACTGAAGAATTGCTAAATTAGATGTTTGGAAGAATATGCTCAGTTTAGGAGACAAAGAAAACATATTTTTTTCTTTATATAATCATAAAAATATTTAGAAAGATATGAGATGTGAGAAATTTTAAAAATTGAATAGATAAAAGGAAATTTACAAAACTATCTGTGAGCTGAAGTACCTTTTTTTTCTGCAAAATACGAAACAAATCCAGAAAATCTTCATGTTTGCTTAGTTATTTAGTTTGGGGTTTGGGTTTTTTTTGGAGTTTTTTTGATGATGTGTCTGTAACACATATGGAAAAATAACTTTTAACATGGAAAAAGAAGAAAGATAGGAGAAGATTCCACAGCAAGAGGCGATGTTGCATACAGAGCAAGAACCCTTTTAGAAAGGGTGCACATTTTCTCTTTCTTTACAGTGTCAGCATTGGGGGTTTATCCTTTAAGATAGGTAGCCAAATGAAGATAAACAGTGTTACTTCATTATTTATCCTTAGTATGAGCAATCTTCTTTTGTCAATTCTTTCTTCTCCTTTTTTCCATCCATTTTCATTAGCTACTGGTCAATTGTTATTGGTTTCCTTTGTTCCTGACAGCATTTCTTATTGCAAGTTTTCTGTTTCCTGCTGATTTTGATTCAGTTCTCACACTGAGAGGCAACACATATACTGGACACATGAGACATGCCAAAAGCCTTCATTTGATACAGAAAACACACTTACGAAAATGTATTTTTATAGCTAACTCTCCTTCTTCACAGTGGTTATTAAATGATTGAAACAAGAAAATACATCACAGAAATGTATCTTATATAGTGCTATATAATATCATTAAAGCAAAATGTTACTGATACATGAGATTAATTAATAAATAAAACACAAATGCATAGTTTCAATCTCATTTCATCCTAAAGTGCTAAACAATTTTCCTTTCAATATTCAGTTAATAAATATAAATATCCAAATGGCCAAACTAGTACTACATTTTGGCTACTATATCAAAGAAGAACTTTAAAACTCTATCGTAGAGATCATGAAAAAACTTTATCAGCTGAATACTAAATATCCCATTTAACCTAGTTGTGGAAAGTTCCTTTATGGTTGCTGGAGAGCAAAGAACCTTTACAAGGTAGTTTACATCCTAAATTAAATGCAGGAAGTAGATGGGATTACCTAGTCCCTTTGTCTGCACTGATTTTATAAGGAGTTTTAAATTGGTGTTTAATAGTACACGTATTCAGCAATATAAAATGATACACAGTCTATTCCTAACCTTGCTAGAGGTTTAGCACTTCACACCGTATCCATTTGCAAGGCAGATGTAATATAATTGTGTCTCATTTGCAAAGCTGTCTCAGGAGATCTTTTGGGTGAATTCTGCCAGTCTTATTTACGGGTAATTACCCTCGCACCTAAAAAAATGCCCAACTTCTACTTTATCGAAAAATATGATGCTCTTGTGAAACAATTACTGTTAAGCACTTACATAACTGTGGTTGGCATTCACTTATCAATCTGCAATATTAACATAGGTTCAGCATTTGGTCTTTTGAAGCATAATGAAGGAAACCAGCTAAGATTGCCCAGAGAACATAAAGGGTCACAGCAGCTGTGATGATCATACTTCTCTCCAGACTCAAGGAAGGATAATTTGTAGGCTGATGTCTAAATAGAGAGATTGCACAATAAAACAGTTAAACATTCATATGATGAGATAAATTTCAGAATCTTTCTGAAATTACTATCGGAAATATCTTTCAACATGTTTTCATGTAAGCTTTCTTGGAACAAAGATGTCTCCTTAACTTTCATAACACAATCAATAAATAATTCATTGAAGTTAAAAGCTGCTAACTAGTTTTTCTCCTGTCCATTTCAACTTCCTATATAATTTCATAATAAAAAGAATCATAGAGCTTAAGATGATTAATTGCAATATTTTTGTGACTTTCACTCTGTGTGTATATATCATAATGTGAATTTTTTAGGACAATAATTAAGAAAATATTTAAAACAAGAAATAATTTTACTAAATTCTATACAATTTCTCTTCTTTTTTTTTTTTTAATCTTACCTTTTAAACCAGAGCTTGCTTTGTTTAATTCCCATTTTCCTCTCTCATTTTCTTTTTAAATTGATGACTTCACCAATTTACTGATGGAAAAAAGTTCCCTCAAGTAAAAAAATCAAAGTCTCAAACTCAAGTTCAAACCACTCTTTGAACTGTGCATTGGACATCAATTCTTATTGAATAATAGCTTCCCATATACTTTACTTTGAGTTGTTAAGTACAGTTTCTATTGGACAGTTTAAAGAATTAACACGATTGGGATTGTTAATTATTAGTAGCCTGTCTCTGCCAAACCACAGAGTTAAGCAAGTTTTTCTTGATGTAGATTTGCCCTTTCCTTAACCTGGGAAAGTAAAAGACTGGTTTTCTTCCATGCTTTACATCATTAGCCACAAACAGAGAAGGATGTTGTTATTCCAAGTGACGCTCATTTTCCAGACTGTGCTTCATATAAATGTAATATCATATAAGCTACCTGTCCAATTCCAAAATATTCAACCCAGAATATTCTGTGATAAGAAAAATCAATATTTTTGGTTTTTTTATATTTTTGATTGAAGAGTTCTGTTTATGTTTCCAGGTTTATCATTAGGTCTTGTTTACTTGTCTATGCTGCCTGATAGGATTGCAGAGACAATGCTCAGCACAACTAACCCAACTGAGCATAAGGATTGTATTTCCTGCTTTTGCCAAGAAAGACACTTGGCTATGCTTATCTTTCAACAGCTGTTAAATAGTACTCCCCAACCAAAGTAAGCCATAGTCATAGCTTTACTGAGGAATTATGGAGGAAATCTGTCAAGGCACAGTGAGCTCTCATATCTCAGAGAGTTTCAAGACTTTCGTGGACACAGGTGACCAAGTAGGTAGAAACATATTAAAAATAATTTTGTCATCGAAGAATGATGTGGGATTGGATCAAGGCAGGAAGAAGGAACAAAGGAAGATAATGTTTGTAGCAATTTTTATATTGAAACTACGATATTTGGTATTTGAAATTTTTGATCTAGTATAATCTCTTTTTAAAGGCAGAAATCGCTTATTGAACACCTTCTCCATACCGTAATAATTGACATCAGTCTTGAGCTGTACAAAGGACACCACAAAGGCCTTGCTCTAGTAGGTCTATTTGTGAAATTCTGAAGAGTGGTAAAAAGTGATTTATTTGACTAATACTGAGTACATTCTGGTTTTAGAGAGTTAACAATTACTTGATAAAAATCTCCCTTCAAGGTTTGTATAAGATTAAGGGTTTTTGTAAGGGTAGTATGATCTACTGACTATATTCTAACTCTATTCAAGCTTTATTCAAAAGTTTAAAAGAAATATTGACACATTTTCAGGAGATTTTTTTCACATGTCTAAGAATACAGAAAGCAATAGATTTGGCTGCCTGAACCTGCTAATAAAATGCCATAATATGCCAATATTTACCCTCATCTTCATCAATTAGTTCTAGGCAGTTTCACACTGAATGTGTTCAATCCAGACAGCCCTTTGCAGGCTGTTCTGAATGCGCATTGGTGAGATGGATAAACGGGTGTTTTAGGTATTTTAATTACTGTTTGCCTGGCAACTGACAATAAAATGAATGGCTCCTGCCTGGGGAGGAGGTCACAGAGTAAAAGCTTTAAATATGTTCTGACACAGCCTTCTTTGAACATTGATGTGATAATAGTGAGCATTGGAATCACATCCATCTTTAATTATTTGTGTACTCCTGTTGAATTTTTTACCTTTATGCTTATCAAAGCCTGAGATATACATGCAGTTTGAAAATGGTGTGACAGACCAATTGGAAAGAAAACTAACTGTACACTTTCTATGACATAACACAATAGGCATGTAAAATGAAAAAATATGTTAAATTAAACACTTTTTTCCCTATAAGCAACTGTTATGTATTTTTTTTCAGTTGTTGTAAGGGGAGAATACATTTAATGGGTGGAAACATTATTACCATTATTACTATTATTACTACTACAATTATTTCTTTTCACAGTGTAGATTATACATTTTGCTTCATGGTGATAAATTTCAAATTTTATTGTTGTTGAGTAAATAATTTCATTGCTCAGGGGAGCTATTAAAATTGGCAGTTTCTTCTAAGCAGTTTCTCTTTCATTTAGGAGTTTCAGATACACTTACTAGAAATGAAAAAAAATTATACACATTTTATATTTATTATTCCTTTTATTATTTAAAATGATATCGATAGTGATAATTTTGAATAATAGTTTGCTGTGCAATTCCATTTTTTTCTGTAACAGTAATGTAAAGCAAAATCCAAGGTCTTCTCTATGAATTTGTCATCATATTTTCACACTGATAGTGCTTAAAGTTTCCATTTTTCCTGTTTTGCTCTGAGTGCTTATTGAATAGCTTCATTGAGATAATAAAAAAATTTATAGACCTTATTTATATTAAAGTAATATAAGTATTCAAAGGGAATAAGCATATTTATGGATTATACAATTACCTGACACTTTTTGACTCATGAATACTATTACTATGACACTTGGAAGTTAATATTCCCTAGAGAAAAGAAATGTATTTCACAATTAGTCAAGAAAAAAGTTTGTTTTTCTTTTTAGTGTTCTAGTGATTAAAAAGTTATTGGTGCTTTAATTTACCTTATATGCTAATGAAAACATGTAGATGCATATATAAATATACAAATAATATATAAATAAATCCACATTATAAAGGCTATAAAGATTAAGTGAGTCATAACAGGTCAGAACAAGCATAGTTTTCTATAAGTTATTTCTATTTTTATACAATTTAAAAAGAAATTTTAGTTGTTAAAAATTTCCATATTTTTAAGCAAAGAATAGATTTAAATAAAATGTTATTTTGGGGGCTGACTGGAATTTGTCTGTGCTGCTATACATTTTGAAGTAGCTTGTTTCTTCTGCGATATAGATGTACAAGCATTTTGGATTGAAATGAATATTTTCTCTGTACATAGAAATGAAGTTGATTGGTTTTGGATTTTAGCATTTCTAACCTTTAGGCATACTGCAATCTACTGTAACCTTGGGTCCCAAATTTAGAGGCCAGACTTCTTACGCATAGTATAGAAAACAAGGTGTCTACAAGTAAGATTCACACAAAGCTAACAGCTGTTCACAAAATGATAATGCCAAGATATGGGAGCACTTTAAGACAGGTATCAAGAACACTTGGCATTATATATTCACAATAAAGTATCCTCTTCAGGAAAAAAATATCCAGTTCCAGTTCAGATGTCTCAAAAATCCTCTGCTCCAATAAAACTCTTCATTTTACTCTGCAGTTCAGAGTTCAAAGCATTAGGAGAGAAGAATCTGTTTCCAAACATTTGTGCCTGCTGATTTGGAGCTCTGATTTGATGAGAGGGTTGAAATTAGTTCTGTTTTAATATCAAATATGTATTCTAATCTTTGGGATACTGGATCATTTTTTGTGAGTTTGTCTTGAAGCAATTTTATTGTGTATAAATTATTAAGTATTCACTGGGATGGAAAGAGAGGATTCCAGCATCCCATGGGAGTACCCTTATCATCAAGATATTGGATATCATAGTGTGAACTTCTCTCGATATACAATTGAACCTATTTCTCTTTGTATAAATAATTAAACCAGATTTTGAAGCAGAAACTTGTAACCTGTCTTTTCTGCATCCCAAAGGAGAACACCAAACAACAAGCTGTACAATCAGGTTTGCAGTTTCTCCTTCTCTTTCTCAGTCCCATTGCATGTTCAATTATTTAATAGGGAGGGAAAGTCTGAGCTGGAAAAATTGCTAATCATACTAATTAATAGTCTAGATATAAAGAGCATTTTGGAACTTTATTTTTTTTTAATTCAGCTGTCTCTATAAATTGGACAAAATAGGAATTTTATGATCCTAAATGACAGAATCTGTTTATTTCAGTTTCCCCTAAATAAAATACCATATAGCTCAGGACTGAGCTAGTAGGAGGGAAGAGACAGTGGAAAAGACCTTGAACTCTTCCATAGAAATATGTAAACTCACAGTGATTCTGAAACTGTAGAATAGCACCTTCAGGGCCCACAAATCAAATTTAAGTAGCAGAAAGGAAGTAAGGAAATGTAAGCAGAAACTTATTTTAAAATACTATTTTTTAAGATCAAGTGTTGCATTCAATGCCTCTAAATATATGTATTGAAAGTATGCTTCAATAATTTCAGATTCTTCCTTGATTTGTGTCTATAAATTGTAGATGAGTACATATGTATCTCAGTAAGAATGCCTGGAATACGAACTGGATGTTTGTACAATAAAACATAAATTCTGTACATGAGTGTGGATGAAAAAAGAAGGCATTAGCAGGCCTGAACATAGTGAAGGAAGTACTCAAAACTCTAGTTTTAAGCAATTGAGACTGATATGTGATTTTCCACAGCAGGCCAATTTGGCTGGCAGTTTTATATGTATCAAACTCATGTTTAATTGTCTAAGGAGCAAAAATTTACCAGTCCACTCATAAAATATGAAAGATGAAATTTTATACATAGGTAAAAATAGAAATTATAGCTACAGCAGAATGAATTGCTGTTACTAACTGTGCTTTGGTCTGAAAAATGCCAGTACTATAAATTGCCTAAATAAAAGGGAATTTGATATCAATGTGATTTAGGGTCTACTGAAGTCAAGATCCCTGTGATAAAGTGACTTTCTTGTCTTCTGTCAAAAGAAGAGAAAACATAAACCACATTTCTTTAGTGAAAGTACAGAAGAATCAAGTTTCATATCTGGAGATCCAATGGAGCCCAGCCAGCAAAAGATTTTGACTTGAGCTAAAAGAAGCAGAGTTTACAGAGGAGATTGTACAAATGGACTTACTTCAGACAATTCCAACAACTCTGGAAAACAAAGAGAACTTTGTAAATTAACTAATGATTACAATTCATAGTAATTAAAATATTTAATAATATTTAATGTGATAATATTTAATATTTATGTAATAATATTTATGTAATAATTATGTAATAATAGTTAATATTTAATAATTAAAATATTTAATGTGCTTTGTAACAGCAGTTAGTGCTGGGGGGGCTCACTAGCCCAGGGGGCTCACTAATGTTTGAAATTCTGAAGGTAGCCAAGAAATTAATTAGGAAATTAAGGACATAAGGATATATGTCAACACAGACCAGTACAGAGTAAAAAAGAATAGTCTGGCCTAGCTCTAAACTACTTAGTTTGAGTGTTGACTAATATTGTGGTAGTATTCCCACAGGGATCAATGAGAAGTGGGGTAAAATAACTTTAGAAAATCTCCATGAAGAACAGATACTCTTCAACACTCAAACTACTTATTTAGAATACCTAGGGTACTTCTGACAAATCTTCTAATTTGCTTATTCTGTTTATTAATGGTGTGGGGTTTTTTTTACTGGAATATTTTTGGCTGAGATCACACTAAGTTGTCACTTTTCTTCTCATTTTTCCATATTTACTTTGAGACTGGGCATTATGTATATGTCTTCCTCACAACTGGTGCCACAAACTGCTAGACAAATTTTGTGGCAGGATATTACACAATGAAAATATCACATCTTATCTTTGAAGAGGCAAACTGAATATTTAAAAGCCAAAGTCTAAGTGTAGATAGCATGTAGAAAAGAGTCACTATTAGAAGAGGTACTCTGGCAATGGTACCCCCTAGATTTTGTCTGTACACATGCTTGTGTGTGCACATTGTATAATGTAAGCCTAAAAACTTTTAGAAGTGCAAGAATCAGCAGTTGCCAGAATAAAGATTTTCATCTCTATTTGGGCTCATCTTTGGATATGGACATTGCCTTCAGTTATCCATGCTTGTCACACTTGATCTATAAGTTTCTGATGTTCTCTACAAATACATCCCAGTGTACTTATTCAAAATATGCAAAAGGCCCACCATGAGTGCTGTCCACCTAAGTCACATTTCTAGCTGAGGACAGGCTGCGGCAGGACATTTCAATAACTTTCCCATTTTTTGGAAAGCTTAGTTGGCAGGGATGTTACTGTAAAAGTTCTAAAGGTTTGGAAGTCTTGTCTACAGATGAGATTGGTAAGTTTTTAGTCTGTTGTAACTGTTGTCATCTTCCAAGGAACTTAGGCTAAGTCTGTGTTTTGAATGTGAATATGTCAACAATACTAACAGGTAGGTGGGCTTATAGAAAACCTAACATTCCATTGTTAAAAGGCAGATATGCCTATCATGTCACCTAGCTTTAGACACATTTCAGCTGTCCAAATTGAGCTTCTATTTATAGTCAGTGGCAAAAATCCTGACAAACTCTTGCCATCAAAAAAGATCTACCTCAAGAATATGCAAACTATGTCTATATGTGGCCAGCTCTAGAAAGTCTTTAAAGTAGAAGTTACATCACAGGCCTATGTATATATCTGCAGTGGTCCTGTGGACTGGTAGGCAACTCAAGTCCTTGTCTATGGGAGGAAACTAACACAAAAGTTGATATTATATGCAGAAATTAAAATAAGAAATTGTTAAGTCCTAGAGTCAGTTTAGTCATGTATGAACTAATCCTAGATCTCTCCTGCATCTTGATTCATGGAATAGATGGTGAATATCTCATGGGCTGAGGAATTAAGCTTTTACAGAAAACTGAGCCCCTTACATTCTGAAATGTATCTTTCTTTTTGTTAATGTTGAAACAAATATTTTTTTCCCTATTACATGATAAATTTAGGAGTGAAGAGGCTTCCAGCATTTTATTGATGGTCTGCTAAATGGTGTATTTAGGTACGCAAGATCATTATATCTCTATATCCATGTGGTCCCTTCTCTCTCTTTCATAGCATCATAGAATCATAGAACTCTTTGGTTTGAAAGGGACCCTAAAGTTCATTTAGTTCCAACCCGCCCGCCATGAACAGGGACACCTTCCACTAGACCAGGTTGCTCAGAGTACTTTCAAACCTCATATTAAACAATTTCAAAGATGGACCAACTTGTCTGGGTAAGCTGTTCCAGGGTATCACCATTGTTATTTTAAAAAACATCTTCCTTATATTTAATCTATTCTCCTTCAGAACAAATCCATTGTACCTTGTTCCATCAATATAGGTCCTTGTAAAAAGTCTTTCTCTGCTTTTTTTATAATTCCCTTTATATAATGAAAGCCCACAAAATTCTCTCTCTGGAGCCTTCTCTTCTCCAAGATGAACAATGCCAACTCTCTCAAGCTTTCTTCACAGGAGAAGGGCTCTAGCCCTCTGATCATATTCTGGCTCTCCTCTTAACCCATTCCAACAGGTCAACTTTTTTTTTTTTTTTTTTTTTTTGGACTGGGGACCTCAGCTGGAAGCAGTGTTCTGGCTGGGGTTTTCTAAGAGTAAGGTAGAGGGGTAGAAGAGCACACATAGGGAAGGACTAAAGTATTGTTGGCTGATTATACAGGTTTTTATAGGGAAACAGGATATTTTTGGCTGAGTCTCAGCTTTTTGTGTCTTGTAGGTGCTACTGAAATACAAATAAATAACAACTGAGTTAACAACATTTTTATATTTTGTTCAAGATATTTCATCGACCCAGCTAGTGACACATGAAGCAGTGCAGCAGTTTTAATGCTTATGCAAGAAATTAGTGATCTCATTAACATAATCACTGCAGCCACCTTTTTCTGCAGCAGCTGTGTCATCAGAGTCTCTTTAGTTATATAGGTTGTAGCAGCAATAACAGGTAACTGCTGACAAAGGGAAAAGGACTCATAAAGGATGATGAACCTGTGAGGTCACGTGAAAGTGGTTAGATGCTTGACAGGAAATATGGATGCCAAATGGGAAGTGAAGTTACATTTCTACCTCTTATATGGTAAAACATCACAGGTAAATGTTTGATTTATAGCTTGATTGTCTCTGATTTTTTTTTTTAATTTTTCTCTTGACTTTGATATTTTTCCCATTCCTAGCATTAATGTGGATGTTATAATCTACATAAACAAATACATATGTCCAAAGTCTGTAATAATAAAGAATTAAAAAAAAATACTTCAAAATGCATCAACAAAAATAAATAAATTTTATATGGAAACTTTGACCTTAAACTAGTATCATTTCCTGCCAGTCAAGTTTATTTTTTTAAACTGAAAATGTTCCAGCCTTCTCCTCTTGAGCTTTTAGTTCTGGCTGTTGTCAGAAGGCATACTCAGGACAGGTACAGGGACATGACTTCTGCATTAAGGAAGGCTGCTTTTGAAGTATAGCCACCTTTTTACAAGGTCCAGATGCTCCTCATTATGTGAGGGCATTGTTTAAGTTAGCTTACTGAGTCCTTCCCTATGAGCATTAGGCAGAAGAAAACTCTCTATTGGCTGCTTCCCAAGATAATATTTTACTGTGCCAAAGAGTTGACAGAGACCTTATGTGGTGGGATGAAGTGGAATCACGACTACCATCAGAGTTAATAGGAGTTTTACAATTTTCCTGACTAGATAGAACATTTCATCAAGAGATTTTTGGGCATTTTTTTTCCCTGATAATTTGTTATTTTAAGCAACAATCTCTCTTTTTTTCTGCACTTCCTCCTGTAAGGCACACATTTTATTACACTTAGTAGAACAATAATCACAAAAAATGGTGATGACTATTTTAAAAATACAATCCTAGGGTTTTGAGGGTGAAATTAAGAAATATTTAGTGTGTTAGTGTATGTGTGCATGCTTTGTTTGATTTGACTTTGGCAAAACAAGGAATAAAGATGAAAAAGTTAGGTAACAATACTAATAGTAATAAATTTCTAGATTCTGAAATTACAATGGTGCTAATACACCACAGGGCTCAATTCCCATCAGTGACTGGAGAAAGTACCCCAGGAAAACTGGCAACTTCAGCCTTCTCTGCAGCCTTCTCTGCAGATGTGGTGCTCTGAGCAGTGGCCCAGGCTGGGGCAGGCTGGCAGAGCCACTGTTGAAAAGGATCTGGGAGTGCTTGTGGCCAGCAGGATGAGCAGGAGCCAGTAGTGCCTTGGCAACAAAGTTCCTGAGCTAGCAGGACTTTCAATAGGTCAAACTGAGAAATGTTATTTTGCCTTACTGGGAATTAATCAGGGTTTTGTTTTGTTTGTTTGTTTGTTTTTTGTCTGAAGAAGTAAAAAAATGTACAGAGTCAGTAAATAGCAGCCTTCTGATACCTACTAGTAGGTAGCCAAAGAGATAGAGCCAAGCTTTCTACTCAGGGACCCGGCAGAAAGAACCAGGGACAGAGGACATGAATTGAAAGAGAAGAGGTTCTGGAAGCCTAGCTAGGATAAAACCAAACAAAACAACAAAATGGAAAGAAAATAAAAATACTATCAGATTTAATAAGCTTTTGTATAGGTTGCCCAGAAAATCTGAGTTCTTTGAGTAACTCAAGGCTCTTCTGAAAAAAAGTTCTAAATCTCTTGTCTGAATTTACAGTTGTCTCTGTTTGAGAAGGAAGGTGGATTGGGTGACTTGTCAAGGTTCCTTCCTGTATGAATGATTCAGTGATTCCACAGTTTTTATGACTGTTCACTAAGACCAATTTGACTCAGTAGCATAAAATGTCACATTGTACTGGTACTTTGAATGATTATCAAAATATAAGCTGAAGGAAATCAATGAAAGTTGTATGTGTTTATCTTCAGGAATAGCTGAGTCTAATAAAGCAGCATTTATCAACAAGCTCCAGGCAACATGGCATTTTTTAATATAAATGTTTTATCTATTGTGTCACCTTTGCCTGGGATGTTTCAATTGAACTAGAACTGAGAATTTGATTTTCATTTCCTTTTCTCAAAAAGATTACATATGACTTCCTTCAAGTTTAAGATGATTTCTTATGGTTTATTTAGATGTAAGGCAACTCATTCTTGACATTATAGAAACTAAATTAAATTTTAACTGTCAGTAGTCTTTGAAGTGTCAGTTTTACTAATACCTCCATGTGTTTGCAGAATAAGTTTTTTGATTAATTTTTGAATTCAGAGTAAACCTATATCAATGCCAAATGCTACTGTAATTTCGTACTGCTATATGCTTGTGGTGTTCAGATAAATACTTGGCATATGTACATTGCAAGACAGAAATCCAGCCTTTAGTTCTTTTATGGACACTGTTTAAAGCAGAGTGAGACACACAAGTTTGCAAGGACAAAGGCCTGAGCTAATATCTAGATCCAGCACATGAGGCCGTGCTACGAGTTGTCACCTATCATATCTGAACTGGGAGATAAGTTGACATTGCCTGAAGTTCTTTTCCTAAGGCACATTGAGTCACATTACCTCACTTTTATGTCCCAGACCTCGTCTACTTTGCTGTGAACTTTGGTCTTTGGACGTCCTCTGGACCTGGATCATCACTTGCATATATTTGTATCTGTTGATGGACTTGTTACCAACATCTGGCACTGCCTATTTTGCCCATACCCCATGGGACTGTGCTCCTTGGTGGGGGCACAGGATAAGCTGGGTTTGACCTGTCCTCCTGGAGCTGCTGGTTCTTGCTGCTCCCTGGCAACAAATCCTTACTTAAGTGACAGGTAAGTTTATATCCTAAGTAGTATCTAAAAGAGCCCATGAGGCCCATTCTCAACAGTTATCACAGTCCAGATGACTCATGGCTAAACAAATAAAAATAGAACATATTTCTGGTATCAAGAGGTTTCTTCATTTTTTCTGTCAGAGACTGTGTCCAATATTTCTAACACTGAGTCATAACTGAATGTCTAGGAAAAAGAGCAGGACAAGGAAAGCAGACAGTTACAATTTTTGTGACACAACCTTTTAAAATTTGTGTCTGAAGTGCTTGAGACAAAGGTTTCTCTGAATCTCCTCAATTAATTTGTACAATCAGTTTTTGAACCCATGCAAACTTTTTATGCTTACCATATCCTGTTAAAATGAACTCCAGATCTCACCTTTTGTTTTCAACCTGCCATGGAAAACATGGTCTTTGTCTCTCAGTTTGTAAATTTCTATTTCCAAATGTTTTCTCAGACTTCTTACGTGCATTTAGCTGACAAACATGAAAAACTGTTTGAATTTATCTTTTCAAATGACAATTACAAAAGAAAAGCAGGATTTTTCTTTTTCTCTTTTTTTTCCAATAGATGATGCCAAACCCTTGTAAAATAGATTGTGCAGCAGTTTCATTGTTCTTCTTACTTCTTTTAAGCTTATTTTGATTACTAAACACATTGTGACATGCTGGTAGATTTGCTGATAGTATCAGTCCTTATTCTCAGGAGGCATCCAAAGAGCAACTTTTGGATTTTCAGGTTTCAAGATAATGGAAATTTACTTTTAGCTTCCAAAGGCAGAAATGTTTGCGCAAAAGCTCTTTTAACTCCTTTAATGACAGATGTCAAAAAGGAAAGGATATACATTGTGTTCACTTCTGATAAAGGTTCAAACTCCTGACACAGGAGTTTTAAAACAACTTCAGAAAGCAGATGGTAAGAAACCTGTCAAAGGCAGTATATCATAGACCAATTAGAAAATTAGCTAGAAAAAGAAATCACCTAAGTTTGCTTGTAAAGAAAAACATATTAGAGACATTTTTGCGCTTTTCTTATCTATGTAATTTGTTTTTATTAAAGTTCACACTTAATTAAAATTACAAAGTTAGGTTTGCACATATAAGCTATAACATCTGGCAGTATGAAAAAACATTTGGGCTGATATAAGAATATCAACATTTGCAGGCTCATGAACAGTAGCTTCTGGGAATAAAAACCAAGAACACAAACATCTGAGAGAGAATAATAATATAAATAAGATTAAATATTAAAATGTTAAACCAAATCAAAAATTCAGTTTTAATAGCTGAATCTGTTTTTCATTTGGAAACCGATTATTTATTAGAGTAACTTATATACAGTTGATCCCAGAGACAGTCCAACAATAAATATCATAAGTACAACACGGACACTTAAGAAGGCTTTTAAAAAGCAAACTTTTGCTGTAGAGTTATAAAACTGAGAAAGGGAAAATTGACAATAACTACAGTTTAAGGATTTTTTAAACTTTTAAGACCTTCAGTTTCTATTATGCATGAATACATTGTTTCTCCTAGAGAGTTAGATCCAAGACTTTATGGAAAGCAAGAATCATTTTCACCAGCTTTTGTAGACTTTGATTACTGGATTACATTGTGATGCTAAACCCCATGGATTAATGTTGCATGTAAAAGGTACATTGCATATATGTGAATTTTGAAAGTAAAAAAAGCAAAATAGATTTTTTATAACTTGTAAATGTATGAGTCCGTGAATATCTAATATTACAGATATGTAATCCCATATGTTCCATGTGAGTATACTCACTATTCACATATATTGATTTTGTGACTGTTTTCAATCTGCTATGTGTTTGCAAATTGCAAAATTTTACTGTTCATTAGTGCTTATATTATTTTTTGCTTTTTTTTAGCGACTGAATGAACATTTTAAGAATTCATTTCAGAGGGTAAGAAAAATTGGAAAATTTCTTTACTCATATGAAGCTGAGAGTTCTCATGATCATCAACTCTTTTTAATCATCATGTTTGAACATTCAGTAACAATGTAATCCCTTTTAAAATCTAATTTATACCTGGTATATAAATGTTGTTCCCTCCTCCACAAACCTATTTTAATAAATTTATGCTTCATTTCCTAAACTTTATTTTTATCATTAATTCTTTGCAAACTTCTTTTGTAGGTCTTGCAAAGAACTTCAATAGCATAGTCTTCAGAAGTGTTTTAACAGCAAGGCAGACACATGCCAACTATTATAATCTGCTGAAAAAGGTCTTCTCTACCAGTTTTGTTCTTTAGAATGCAAAGAATGCATATGTTTTGTTGGTGTTATCTTTATACCCACATTAAGTTGGTCAATGTTTGGTTCAAAAAATGGAGAAGAATCACAAATGCTTTAACTCAGGCATATTTAAAATGAGTCTTTTCAATTATTATTTTGAAAGAAATATGTTTTACCATTTTTGTTGGAAGGCAATATATTTTTTAATAAACATATGGAACATAAAATCTATTCTTTAATCCAAAGTATTTCCAAGAGTACAAACTACTGCAAGAACAGTCATATATGTATACTGGGTATAATTTGTCCTCATATAAACCCATACATTTTTGATCTGCCCTCTTTTTCAAAGTATAAATCACTGAAGACAAATCTCTACATTTTCTGCTTAGAGCTAGTTCTATTGCATTAAATTTCCTACTCAGTCAATGTGCCTTTCATCTTCCTTTCACATAGGTCTCTCAAGTGAATAGAAAATGTTGTTGATATTATAACACCTGTGTTATACACTGAGCAAAGAATAAAACATTTCTGTGGTTCCCAACTGCCACTATAAAAGTGAAACTACTGAGGAAAATATACTTTGGCAACCTGCCTTCCTCAAAAAATTAAAATATATGAAACATACCAGAGAATCAGAAAGGACCAACTGAATAAATAGTATCCTTCATAACTGAGGTCTTAACGTGTAGGTGATCTTCCAAAAATAAAAAGATTTTGTACCAGAACACTTAAAGATAACACAAGACAACTAAATAACAGCTCTTTTATGGTACCAAAGGGAGATTTAAGCCTTGATTGCAAAGCTCATTTTTCCACCTATAGGTCTATATGTCACTGCCTTACATTCACAGTGTGCTCTATTCAGCTGTCTCTTCTGATGAACAGACATGCTCAGAAGCTCTCTATTTGGTGATGATTCATCTTTGCCATCTCACACAGAATCTCAGTACCACTTTATTTCCTGTGAATAATTTTATCATGTTTGCTCTTAGGTGAACTGTGATTCATGGATGTCAGCATTTCTTTTTCTTCTTTTTCAGTTTAGCATACCGTTATTTGCACCTTTCAAATGTAGCTATGGCACACTTTGTTCAGACAGAGCAGTTTACTGCTGCAGAGTGCAGGTATACTGGGAAATATGGATCAACAGTTTCACCTCTTTTAAGAAGAAATAAATAAAGTCCAAGAAAGTAGAGAAAACTGGACTGAGGTTAATAAATTTTCTTTCCTGAAAATCAAGGTTTGTGAGTATGTAATTAGTAGAAGGGCTATGCTAAAGCTATTTGCTGGTGGAATTACTTAGAATTGAAACTTCTATTGAATAAAAATGAGGCTTTTTATTCAATAACATAAAAGCATTTTTAAAATCAGGAGAATATTGTAATAAAAAATGTGTCATTAAATAACCACATCTGTTAGTCTAAATGTTTGTGATTGCTTTTGTTTGTATGCCCAGAACAGAAAGGTGATATTCTCAAAAAACAAAAAGCCTCCTAGGAATATACAAATGATTGGAATAAAAGCAAATTACTTGTGTTTATAAATTTCTTTGCATTCCCCAAGAGGCACTAATGATCATTATTTATTTATTATTATTATCATTATTATCATTATTATTATCATTATATTATTATTATCATAATTATTTATTTATCTCAGCATTCATTCTCAGATCTCTAGAAAACTGCGAGCCTTTTTTTCTCTGCAAAGGAGATATGAGAGCAGGATAAAAACAAGATCCTGACTCTAGAAGAATTAAAAATCTTGTTAAATTACCTCTTCTGAGTAAATTTTTCCAGATGAAAAGAGAGGTTGTGATGAAAATTGACTTTTCATTATATGGTCATTATCCAGTGTGATTGTGGTCATATGCTAAACAATGAAGGTCTGCCTCTCAGCTGACTAGTAACTTTTAGACACGCTATCAGGATAAAAACTAGTTGTTCTTCTGCAATTACTGTGTACAGATAAGTGCTCATAACATCCTCTCACTGCCCTTACTTAATCTATTGGTAGATACTGCAGAAGGTTTTCTTTGTGTAATATATATACCTTAATGGCAGAGAGGAATTATCCCAGAGGAGCACAGTGGGCAGTGCTGTTCAGCATTACCTTCAATGGCACCATTCCATTAGTAATTGCCTACTTCCTAAGCTCTACTTAGATCTTTCCTCAAAAGTGCCTCCTTGTCATTCACTAAAGATTTTCTTTTCTGACTGATTATTACATTTCCCATAATGATTGGCCCCTGCAGGAAGGCTTTCTAATATTTTCTGTGGGGAGATTTTTTTTTTCCTTAGTGTATGGCTTAGGACTTCCAGACATGAAGATAAAACAGCAAGCATTGCCCAATGTGTGTTGATCTGTACAGAGAAGGATAAAAGACTTGAAGCCATAACAAGGAGTGAAACAGGCTGCCTGATCAGGCACTTAAGCCTTCTAACTCTGAAGAAAATGTTTAACCTAAAATATTGAAAGTTTCCTACTTTATTTTGCTGGCTAGACTCACAACTCTTACTGCCCACCCTTTTCTACTATATAGATGATAAAAATTGAATGCATGTGCTTAGCCTTTCATAATTCAAATGGGAATTTGCATGTGAGGGCTTGCTTCAATAACTAAAACAAAGTATTTCTCCCTTTGTTCCAGACATTACAACAGTTGAATTGACATTTTATATAAATGGCTTAAAGCATATTGTGGCTTAAATAATATGTAATACAAAGCTGAGTAGGGTTGTAAGAATACTCTGGGTATTCAATTAACATACGCATATATCTTTTTAAAAATCATAATTACAGTAATAGTTATGTCAGTTTTGCAAAGGAGAAGCAGAACAAAAATACACAGAAACAGAACAAAGAAAACAGCACCACTGATAACAGACTCTGCATATTTTTTCTTTGGCATATTATGTGAAATGAAACATAAAACGATGAAAAATGGCACTTAGAGTAGGACTTTATAATGTGTCTATCTTCTCTTTAGAAATTTATACAAAAATATCATCACATTTACACTAGATTGCCTAAATGGTAGCACTGAAGCTGAATCATAAATACTGAAATATTAAAATATCACTGTATATTTTTGAAACTATTCAAGTGATTTTTGACAGAGGATTCTGTATTTAGTGCTGCAACTTTCAGTTACAATTGTTAGAAATCTGGTACTTTTTATTTTCAGGTTGTAGGGAATCAAGTCATGTATAAAGAATGCTTGCACTTTCTTTTGCTTTTAATACTGTTGTCATGCATAGTAATAACTCATCACTCATTAACACCTTCAGAAAAAAATATTTGGAAGACTGCTTGGGACAATTTTACGCAAAATGTCAAATTACAGAAAAATATGAACTAAGTTCCGAAATTAATTTTAAAGTCGCATCTTAGGAAAAAGTGATATCTACAAAACTGAATCTAAGCAAGAGATCATGAATGCTTTCTTATTCTGAGCTTTTGGTATTTCTTTTTAACTTTGTTGCACCTCTGATATTAAGCTTGGTAGCATGAATGTGTCAGCATTTCTGCATTTCCAGAATATATAAAGACACCTTACCTATATAGAGAGATATATAGCAGAAATAAAATGTAGAAAAATGTTGAATATTTTGATTTGAGCTGTGTTTTACTCCAAGTTACTAAGTACATCACGATAAATGGGGAAGAGTGGAAGAACCAACTGAAAGGTAATCATTGAGGTCCAATGAGTTTTACATACACAATTAAAATTCCTAGGTAACAACGTCATGATGTTTTCATAGACTTTTGAAGACAGGTGATTTAACATTATCATTCAAGAAAAAGGATGGATCTGGTAAATGACTATAAAATATAATCACTTTAGTTGGGCTGATTTGCAACTTTATTATGTGGATTTTCTCAGTATTTGGGCAATTTCTTTTATTAAGAATTCATAAAATATAAGTTTTTGGAGTCTCAGTCATGTAAAGCTGTTGAAGAGCCATGAAGATTGATATAGTAAAGAACTTTGGAGTGCAGAAACTCTAATTGTCCATTGACATTTGAATTAACTGACAAAGGGACCAGGAAGATGAATTATTTCCGACTACTGCTTCAAAGAGTTCCAGGTTCATGATGATTATGAGTGCAGAAACATGACTAATTCATACTCCTGTGACATTTGGCTCCATCTGATATCCAGGATTCAACAGGCAGAAGTGCTTCAGTAGGCTGAATTTAGTACTATTCAGTTATATTCCAATGTAAATTATATTATCACAAGAAACAGAAGGTGAACAGGCTTGTGACCCAGGTCTGTAAAAGTGTAAATATCATCTCTTTTGCCCTGAACTCCTTCCTGTTTTCAAATAACACTAAATTAATAAAATGAAATATTTGTGCCAAATGTTTAGGCAGATGTCTCCATCAAAAACACTATCTTGAGCTGAATTAAGTGGCTGAACATCCTGACCTTGTCTCAAATTCAATTCTTAAAGACAGCATTGCTATGCAACCCCTCTGTTTTATGGTGATAGCCTCTAGTAAACCCATAAGAAATGATGGAATTTTCTGTAAAGAAGGATACTGATAAAGTAGTAAGGAATTTTTATTCCTCATGCCAATTCTATTGTTTCAGTAACTTCTGTCAAATCCAAGACTAATTTAATACTTCTTTTTGTCCTTTCCTTCAGCTGTTTTCTTTTAAACCATAATAATCCACTCTATAAAGATCAGTTAATTTATTCTGATCCAAACGCAGAATCAACTTTTGATCCACAACAATTAATTTAAGTCTGGGTCCAAGGTTTAGTTTGTTTCTCATGAATTTGTGAGTCTGGTGAATCACAGAAATTAAGGTTAGATGATTAGCAACATGCTTCTTATTTTTATCTTTCACACTGAATAAATGACTCATTAAACACTTTGGGCCCCATCTCTGCATAGCACTTAAACACCTTCTCACATTTAAGAAAGCCAGAATGTCTAAGACAGTGAACTTGAAATCAAATGAATATTTATATTTTTCAGAGTGGGATGATTATCCACCAGCTTCATTTATGTGCATGCTGACATGAATATGGAAAATTATGCAGGGCAATTGGTATCCTAGAATCATAGAATGATTTAGGTTGGAAGGGACCTTAAAGGTCATCTGGGTCCAACCCTCCTGACATAGCAAGAACACCTTCCAGTAAACCAGGTTGCTTAGAGCCTCATCCAACCTGACCTTGACCACTTTCAGAGACAAGGCATCCAAAACTTCTCTGGGCAACCTGTTTCAGTGCCTCACCACTCTCACATCAAAGAATTTCTTTCTAATATTGAATTTCACCCTACTCTCTTTCAGTTTGAAGCCATTCCCCCATGTCCTGTCACTACATGCTCATGTAGAAAGTCCCTCTCCAGCTTTCCTGTAGGCTCCCTTCAGGTACTGGAAGGACACAATGAGGTCACCCAGTAGCCTTCTCTTCTACAGGTTGAACAATACAATTATCTTAGTCTTTTTCTGTCAGAAAGGTACTTCATCCATCTAATCAACTTGGTGGCCATCCTCTGGTTTTGCTACAACAGTTCAATGTCCTTCCCCTGCTGGGGACCCCAGAGATGGATACAGCTCTGGACTACGTACATGAGTATATTAATATCAATATTAAACAAACCAATTATTTTTTACTAAGATACCATATTTCTAAACAGATTTTAACCAAAGAAAATCTGCTCAATTATTGAGGAAATACATGGCAAGACAAAGGTTGAATTGATTTTGATCAAAAGTACATGTGATGTTTAGCTGGTTGAATATTAGAAAAGAATATTTATCAGATAAAATATATGGGACTTCAGTAACCACACATAAATTTCCTAGATGAACTACAGGAATGGTTAATTTTAAAAATGATCTAGTAAATCCTTAATCTTCTTAGTTTTAAAATATATGCTTAAATTGCAATAGTTAGTATTTTTTAAAAAAATGTAACTTAAAAAGCATGGTCCAACCTTTTCTGTATTTTGATATCTATTCCATTCTTAGAGGGAATAGATATCAAAATGTGGGTTGCTACCACTTTAAAGTGATATGGAGCTGCTGAGCAAACCCATTGAACAACAACAAACCTATTGAAATAAAATCATATAGTTGAGGTTTACTATCAGCTGTCAAAGAGGGGATGTGGCAAGTTATTAGCATTCTGATACAGCACTTCTCTGGTAAACTGTCATGAGAACAATGAGGCAGAACGTCTATTGTAAGGATAATTACATAATGAAAACATGAAATAATACAGATGTAATTGTCATTCATTATAATTCTTAAAATTAATTTATAATTTGTCTCATCCTTATTGAGCAGTGTAAAATATTTAAGGAGATCAAAAAAAAAAAAAGAATTCACAGCTATATTTTGCAGTATTTAGTTGGATTGGCATGAAATTTCTAAACCTGTCACTAGCCCAAGCTGGTACAATGAAAGTACATTTATCAACTCTGTTGTTAATGCTTAATACTGGCATTTACATATATGATGTGCAAAATGCCAGTGTGCAAGCAATGAAATAATTATATAGAGTAATAATATAATAATGATGGGAAAGTTAGAACATTTGAAGATAAAATACTATTTCAATCTGAAAATACTTTCTGCAAATTTTAAATGAAAGTGTCAATTTCCAGAACATAGCCCTGTGTTTCAGTTTTTCCAAAAATTTTGCTTTTAATTCAACTTTCTGAATTAACTATTTCATGATTTTATTTTCTGCATAATATTATATATAATGAAGATGGATCATAAAATCACCAAAATAGTAGAAATTGAGGCTATTAAAATTAGTAGAGAGATTTTACTCCCAATTCCTTTGCAAATGTTGGGTCAGCTATATCTGTGCCATTTCTGAACAAACACCTTTACAACCTGTTCTGAGGAAGAGGATTGGAGGGCGTTGCCACAGCCTCCCAACAAACGGCTGTAGTACTGCACAGTCCTCACTGCTGCACATCCCAACACAGACCTTCCCTTCTGCTGTTTAATATCTGATCTGAAATGAGTTTTGAGAAGGAATAAACTCCTTTAAAGCTATGTCTTAACATATGAACACTGCTACTGTCTTTTACTTTCCTTAGTCTAAATATATGTAACCCTTTCATCTTCCTTTTGGTGTTTGATTTTTCCAGACCTTTGAAAAGCCTCCTGCTCTCCCTGAGAATCTCTTTAGTTGAACCACTCCCTTGAACTTGCATTGGCCCACATTTGAAATGCCAAGGATTTATCAGCTCTGAAGGCAGTAAAATAATTGTTTTATACTCAACATTTCTACTTGTCGACCCAAGAATAGTGATTGCCAATTAATGCTGCAACCTGTTACTCTGGAAAATCCTGTTCTGCTGATTTTAAATATCCTGTCTTATGTGGCTACTACTAATGTTATCAAGGGTAACAAGAGGAACATGTTCTGACTTAGATTTTCATTTTGCTTGAAGTAAATTTTTTTAGTGGCAAAATGCATCCAAAACAGTATTAATTTTTTCCAGGTATTTATTAGATGGCTTTACAATTTCTTTAACCTTTTAAAGCAGTAAATCTATCTAGGTAAGGTATTTTAAAAAAAGAGGGTTTTTTTTCTTTTATTTTAAAGCATACATATAATATTGCGTATAAATATAATGCAAAGAAGATAAATTTTATCAGTTTCTGTGGAATAATATTGCTTTATTAATATATTGTCTTTTCAAAGTTGTAGTGAGAAAGGAAAAGAAATTTTATTTCATGTATGTGTAAACTTTTTCTCATTCAAACTGTGGATATGTTTGCTGAAGCCTTTAGTGTTTTCTAGTAATATTTTAGCTATTTTAATCCACAAGAGAAACAATTCTCTTCTCTGCTAGCCTCTTCCTCTGAATCAAAACTCCAAAGATTTAATACCAACATTTGATTGTGTACCCCTTTTAAATGGTATAAGAGGCATAGTGCAATGAAGAAATGCTATCTTCATAAGATAAAGAGGTACAAAATTCAAACACTGTTTATTTAAATAAATAGCTAAAATCAAAAGAAAGCTCCTGAAGAAAATATTTTTAGTTTCTTTTTACAGTGATCAAGAAGTAAAATCATGGATAGAAAAGTTTAAAAGTGGAGGCACTGAATGGGACAGTAATTTTAAGGAGCCATTTCACTGCAAAAGCCTCATAGCTCATTAAGCTAAAATAGCAATTATAGTGTCAAAAAAGAAAACCTCTGCCATTTACATTTAAGGGACAGGGTTTATAGAATGACTCAGCTACCTCTCCATGCCAGACTCATGTATTTTATTTCTTTGTTTACAACTGACTCATTCATATTCAAACATGGAATAGAAGATCTCAGTTTTTAAACTAAACCATGCAGAGTGGACAAGTGCCTCCAAGTAGCTACTTTTACACCTGATGTTGTAAGTGGTGTCACTACTGAGCTTTTTGCAGCAGTGACTGAGCACTGTGCAGAAGAGGTGGTAGCTGTCTCCTTGGGGACTGCAGCTGATTGTCACCTGACTAATTGAAATTCCTCTGCAATGCCAGCTGCTGCTGGGCTGCTGTGGAGCTGATGGTCCTCTTCACTCATCTAGCAGCTACTGTATGTCTCAGCCTGAGTCCAAGTGGAGCAAGCTCCGACAGCCAAGTCCCCTGGGCGGGCTCTGCGCACAGAAGGCGCGGTGGGCATCAGTCCCCCAGCCTGGCGCGGAGCACCGGCTGTGTGCCCTGTGACTCAGCGCTTCACTGCCATCGGGCACCCTTTGCCTTAGCTAGAAACAGTTTATCTTGCACATCCAAAGATGGAATTAAATACATGTTAGATGCACACGAAACATTAGGAGTGCTTACCTAATTAAGTCCCACATTTTCATTTATAAATGTCACTCAAGCAGCCACAGGTGAGGAGTCCAACCTAGAAAATAAAGTGACAGTTTGAAAAGGAGGTTGAAAATGAGTCATCAGCACCACAGTCTGAGAGTTTGTCTTTTGGTTTTTTTGATTTCATTTCATTACATTTCCTTTTTTTATGACTGCATTCCCTTGCTTGTTGAGTTATAAAAAAGAAGACACATTTTGCCTGTTTAAACTCTGCTCACTCCAAGATGTTAACCGAGTCATCAATAAGCATTTATCTTGGTACTTCCCAAGCATTAACTCTTCACATTTGTCACAGAAAGCAGGAAAGATTTTCTCTTTTCAAAGCTGTGCTCAAGGTTATTCTTGAAAATGGCATTCTGTTTAAACACCAGCATTTCATGGAAATTAGTATTGAAATTTTTACTTTTTAAAATAACATTTTAATTTTCAAGCATCTGTATAGAATAGTTATTGACAATGACGTCAAACCATTTTGGATTAAAAATCTTTAACTTCGGCAACTGTTAATAAGAGTTGTAAACTGACTATGTCAATGTAAAATCAGCAAATGTCAATGAAAATAATAGTACTTTCAATAGGATTTTAGTGTTAATTTTTCTCTGTGTGTGTGTTTTTGAAACAGCAGTAATACTGAATAAATAATTGGGAAAGTAAAGAGAGAAGAATTGGAACTTACATAACTCAATATCTCAAACTGATCTAGAGCATACATCCAAACTTCAGATAGCGGGAGACCATATTCAATATCTTCCTCTGCCAGAAGGAGGAAGATGAAAGCTCTGTCCTCCATATGAATACCATAATAACCAGATTTGGGGCTGCAAAGAGGAAATACACATAGCACACTAGTTAAGCAAATAATTTTAAGGATTCATCTGACCACAGAGATGAAATAGACATAAAACTATTTTCTATGATCATGCCTAGGACATTATTTTAGAAATCATGAAACTTTTTGTTTGCTGCTAAATACAGAGAGTGTTATGTTCTTTAGGAAATAGTCATTGGATATAGTGTTACTGAATACAGTATTGAAATATACATATTTGAAGCTGGAACAAAATTCAGGTTTTTATTTACAAAAATTAATGTGGTCTAAAAACATCTTTCAGTCTCTAATTTGCATTTATTTTTTCTATATTTTTCAGGCTTTTTTTTTTCCCCTCAGATTTTGTTCCATCAGATTTTCAGTGACAAAGACTATAACTTTGCCAGGCAGTGTGTTTAATGCTTACCACCCTTATCATTAGCAAGATTTGCATTGTTTCACTGCAATTTAAGCTTTTTTTTTTTACTTCCCATCTGCCATAAGAGATTATTCTATTACTTTTTGAAAGTCTTTCCTGTTCTGGAAGTTAGAGCATCTTCAGGGTTGGAAGTCATCTCTCAATGTATTGCATAAAGTTCGTTCTTTCTTTCTTTTTCTTTCTTTCTTTCTTTCTTTCTTTCTTTCTTTCTTTCTTTCTTTCTTTCTTTCTTTCTTTCTTTCCTTCCTTCCTTCCTTCCTTCCTTCCTTCCTTCCTTCCTTCCTTCCTTCCTTCCTTCCTTCCTTCTTTCCTTCTTTCCTTCTTTCCTTCTTTCCTTCTTCCTTTTCTTCCTTTTCTTCCTTTTCTTTTTTTCTTCTTCTTTCTTTCTCTCTCTCTTTCTCTTTCCTCTCTTTCTCTTTCACTCTTACCTCTATTTATCTTTTTCCTCCATTCATTTCTTCTTTTTTGATTTTATTTGTTTTCCCTGTTCATATACATCTGTGTGCTGCTTTTTTATTTCTCAACAGCATGATACTGTTGACTCATGAGCAAAAATATTTTCTGAAGAAGTGTTAACTAACCCAGTCATTTCCTGTCCAGTGTGTATGCAGTCAACGCTTCCTGAGGACATCTGTGAGCTGTGAACCCTGCTCTACGGACCACCTGCCAGTAAATTATGTTGTAATATTCTTTACCAATGCCAAAGTTCTTTTTGGAACTCTACATGAATTGTGGCATTTTTTAACCTCTCCATATCAACACTGAATTCATTTTTAGGCAGTATTATTCTGGGCCTAATATTTTGCTGTTTAACAAAATTTGCAAAAATATAAGAAAGTGAGGCAAAGTGAGATGAATGTCTTTCCTACAGATATAAAACACATCCAGAAAAGTAATCTTTATTCAAGTTCTTACTTTTCTAACAGTCTAGTTTCTATCCTATGAAAAACATGGTGATTTTACAGATGCATGTCAACAGAACTAATACAACACCAGTGTCCATTCACTAGAAGGTTCTGATGCACTCTCCTGAAGTGTGTAACACAACTCAGTGGCAAAATAGCTCCAGAACCTCCATTAGACCAGGGCTTTGTCAAATTCAAATCCTGGTTTGTTGTTTTTTGGGTTTTTTTTTGTTTGTTTTTTGTTTTTTTGGTTTTTTTTTTTTTTAACTTGCATTTTATTTACCATGTAATAATCTTTATTCTCTGAGAGAGTTCTAGTCAGTCCAGAATTTGGGAGTGTATAACTGCTCAGTCACTCTTGGTATATGCAGTGAGGCAGAGCAGTATTTTCTGGCTTGTGATCATGGATGTGGAACTGGATGCACTACCATGTGCCAGCTCCATGACAGTAAAGAGTTCTTTGCTGAAAGAAAATCATAAGAAGGAAGGGTCTTCAGGATATCGCAGGGGGAGTGCTGACCTGCATACCTGCTCGGTAGTCTGAGCATACCCACAACAAACACTCCAGTCTTTCAATTCTGTCATTGTTTCAACATATGCTGTAGATCAGCTCTTTTTATGCTCCCACTCATTCAAAACTCAGAGAGCATTTCTCTTTTAATGGTTTCTTTTGCTCAAGCCTCAATTTTAGACCCAGAAGTTCTTGTGACAGCAGGGAGTGGTAGAATAGAAGATGAATGCTGGCAAAACCCCACAATAATTGCAATTTCACATACAGAGAAATACAGCCTATCTTTTCATTAAGATAGATACAATACAGGTTGCAACAGGGTACCTGAACTGCGTGAGCACAGGATAACAGCAAATGCTTTGACAGTACAGAAGCAGATGAGGCCAGGGCTCTGGACATGTAGCTGCAAATCAGAAACAGTCAATATCTGATCACTAGAGGAAGGCAGTCTTGGAAACTGGACAGAGCTGGTTCATAGAGTAATGAAGAGAACAAAAACAAACACGCAGCAAATGTAAATCACCCCATAAGCTGTAAAAACAAAGGTAACAACATGGAAGTTAAATGATGAAGGAACAGGTGATGAAAGAAAAAGGAGAGGAAATATAAATATTTTTAGCATTGCTCCTGGTTTAAGGATTATAAGCCACTATTTATCTGCAGAAATTCTTCCATTCTGTTTGCCAGATAAAGAACATTGTTTTTTTCACCTGCATGCACTCTATCTCTCTACCTTATTGTGTGATCTTTTACACTTCAGCTTGGTAAAGAAATTAAGAATTTTTAAAAGTTAGTTGTGTGTTTTTGCTCCAGTTTTTATAAATGACAAGGTGATTGATACCATAGAACTGAACCAGATGGCTGATGCCCTATAGATAGCTAGATTAATAGATATGTTGATAGATTGATATTTCCCCTGTATTTGATATTTGTTTACTGGAATGGAATCCTACTCTCTATAACTGATTAACTTCATTGACTTAATAAAACTAGAGGGATTTATTAAATAATATAGACAAGGAGAAAAGTAAAGCTCAGATATTACAAAAATATAATCAAAATATATCAATAAGAAAATATTACTTATTCAATATTAAAAGAACCCTCCTCTATGCATTTATTTTTCAAGGCTGTAAAGTAACAAAATTTGTTGGAAAATACAAATCACTAAAAAACAAAGTTCATAATATGAAAGACAATTTCAAGGATTAATAAGTTCCTAAGAATAAGAAATACCTTTTGCTGCATGGATATTAATTTGATATATATCATTATCATGTCCACAAAATTCAATTGAGAATAATAATAAAAAAACATGAAACCTGAAATCACTAACTTGATGAAACTCACTCTTTGTAAAATACAGCTCCTGCTGCTTATGAAATACTTGAGCAAGATTTTGCTACTGTAAATTTCAGTCATTTATGCTCATAGTGAGAAATCTGGAATGTAATACTTCTCTCAACTTCCTTCTTAGGAACACACTGAAATAGAATCAGAGAATCATGTAAATTGAAAAAATACCCTTAAAATCGAGTTCAACCATTAACATAACTCAAGTCCACCACTAAACTGTGTCTTAAATACATAAGGCAATATTTTGATACGTTTGGTATTAATACGTTTTTAAAATGGGGATGTTCTGTTTGATAATAGAATAGAATTTGTAATATAAATAAAAATTTTCTTCTATCATAAATAATCTGTATACACATATATGCACACATATGCCTCTGTAAAAGAGCAGACATATGCAAGATACTGACCAATGATAATGAGACACTTTGATTCCCCACCTCCTTTCTTTTCCACAGTACTACGTTTCTTAGAAAACCAGATTAAGTAGAAGCTAGTGCTTCATGCTAGCAATGGTCATACAGTCTTACACGGGAAAAGCATCAGTAAAAGAAAAGTATTGTTGAAATGCATTTCTTTATATTGCAGAAGACAACAATACAAACGTTGATGTTTCAAGCAGCTGAGTGGTCATAGCAATCTGAGATTCTTTGATCGTTTTAATCATTGGTACAAGGACAAGGTACTGCCTCCAGTATTCACTGGGATCAACCATGAAGCAACAGCAGAACTAAATTGTTCCTACAACAGTTATGAGACAGGGAAATCTATATGAGGAACTGGTAACACAATTATTTTTTGGACTGTGAAACACCCGAAAGAAGACGCCAGCCTTTGAACCAGACCTGATCAGGATGAGGAATGAGCACAACCCATGCTTTACTAAATGGGTAATCTGATATTTCTAATTCCTTTTCCTTCTTTGATTATTTTGAGACAATTGGAAATCCAGCAAACACAGCCTGAGTGGTACCAGAGTTTCTGAAGAACTTGATAATCAAAACATGTAAACTACTTCAAAGAGTATTTTGGTTGCCAAATTAGCTTTAAAGGTCAGGCCAAAGTAGGAAGCTATTTTCTCAGTTGAAGATTATTGCTCATTAGAAATATGCTGCTTACATGCCAGACCTGCTTCTGGACTATGACCTCTGAGGTGTGATCACTTCCAACAGAGGCATGTCCATCACCCTTCTAAGTTTTATAGTCTCTGCATGATTTATCCTGCAGTTAATGCTTCCCACGCATCATATTCTCATATCCATGTGTCCGAGCTAACATACAGTTAAAATTATTTATATTTAGATTGCATTATTTCACTCACTTGTGATTTCTATGTGAAATAAACAAAGTATTGAGATAGTAATGTATCAGTTTGAGCTGGTGTGTTTCTCAAAGCCATTCTCTATTTATTTTTATTATTGAGTCTGTTAATGAGAGATCATATAAAAAATACCTAAATAAGACTTAATTGAAATTATTGTTATTTTGCATGTTTTCATTTTTTATAAGATTATTCATGAAAATTGACATGTTCAAATTTACTCAAAGCCTTTTTAGACCTTAGAAATATAAGCATGTATAGTACTGTAATATGATCTGTGAAAAATATGCTGTGTCATTTTGAGGATCCTCAGCATTTTCTATTCAGAGAAACATACCTTGACCTTTAACAAGGGCCAGACTAAAACTGATAAAACCCCAGGAGTACATATTGCTTTGCAACACAAATATTGTATTATTTGAGCCTATCTATCCCAGTAATTCAATTACACTGTCAGAAAGAAAAGCTTTGCAACCTCCCTATGTTTCAGTCTTTCACTTCAAGTTGTCCTGACTTTAGTATCATAATAATGATAAGACAAATGCTAATGAAATATATGTGACTACGGCAAGTCTCATTAAATTCTCACAATAAAATAAAATTTAATACAGCTTGACTACTAATTGGAAAGAATATCACAAAACAGAATAATTGTACACTCTAGATAATAGGACAAGGAGTAATGGGTACAAATTGAAAGAGGAGAAATTCAGGCTGGATATTAGGAAGAAATTTTTTCACTGTGAGAGTGATAACACACTGGAACAGATTGCCCAGGGAGGTTGTGAATGCCCCAACCCTGGAAGTGTTCGAGACCAGTTTGCACAAGGGCTTCAGGAACCTGGTCAAGTGAGAGATGTCCATTTTGAATGTGGGAACTGGGAATAGATGACTTTTAAAGTTCTTTCCAAACTGTAACATTTTACCAGTATATGATTTTATAATATAACAACTTTTGGCTTAGACACCCACAGGTGCAGACAAGGCTAAACAATATCTGTAGGGAACTGCCATTTACATGGCTGAAACTAGTTAAAACTGCATGAGCTGCCATCCATTGATTCCCAGGTTTTCTACCTTCACTGTTAAAATCTGTCCAGGTTTGCTGTTATTTTAGTATGTCTGGGAAAAAAAAAGACTATTATTATACCATTTCTATGTGTCCCTGTATCACTGGAGAGTTGGAAATTTGAAGATGACAATTTTCTTTCTCTTCTTACATTTTTCTTCTTGCTTCCATTCGTCTCTATGAGGATACGTATGTTCAATCAAATTTTGTTACCATGTTCTTTTGCTTTTGAATCAATGGTTTATTTTTCCCTTCAAGATGATAAATTTTTTCAAGCACTCTTGTCCCTGAAAAATAATTTGTTCCATGTCAGTTCTACCTGTTTCCTCAGCTCTTTTCCTACCCTTTTGTGCTTCCTTTTTTCTGTTCTTCCTCAATATTTTTTTTCCTTCTACATCACTCATCATCTCAATAGCCCTGGTTAATTACTGCTATCAATACACTACTATTATTCACTATTGCTCTCCTATAGGGCACCAGCAACACAGTAAAAGTGTTATCCCACCTTTTCTTTTTCTGCTTCTTGTAACATCAAAAGGAATGTCTCCGTAATATCTCTGTCTGGGTACTGTTAATAATGTTTTGCAGGTTTTGTCTGTTTGAGGAGAAATTCTGTCAGTTTTTCATGAGACAAAAAGTGTCTGAGTCCTAGGACTCCAAGGACCTAGTTCTGACAGGAATTTTCTTGCTTTCAGATGACAAATTCCCATTGATTCTAATGGGACTTGAGATCAGAGTCCTTGTTGCTCATGCATGCATCTCTCTATACCAACAATTCATATTCACACTGCACAGTCAAACCAGTCACCCAGTGACTGAAATCCATCAAGCCCACTCATACAAAGAACAGGAAAGTGCATCAGCAGGCTTGTCTAACATTGATATCCGTGAACATATATGAGTACAATAGGAGACAGAAGTAGCACTTTAGAGGTAACTAACCAGTGGTGCTACAATACTGGCAAGATCAAAATCCATTTACTCTAATCGGGTTTCTGATTCCTTGTCTACAAACTTTCAAAGGCCTGATTGTACATAAGGCCACTAATGAAGTGGATAGTGTATATGATTCTATGCTGTAAAGGGACAGTGTAATGTGATTTCACAAATTAAATGTTTCTACTAAAATGTAAAAAGAATGAATGTCATGTTTCAGAGGATTGCAGCTGCAAGTGACTACTATCCCAATTTTGATAGAGATACACATTTACAGTCAGCAGGAGTCAGAGATCTCATAATGCTGTCATGTTATAATTTTATTCCTTCCATTTTCATTATTTTGCAGCACAGAAGGCTTGAGACTGATACAATATAAGGAAAGGGGCTACTTAAAGACTAACAACTAGAATTTACATACTGTTTAGCAACTCTGATGGAATGATAGAGGAAAAAAATAAAAGTTCCAGAGGTAAGAAAGTTGTAAGGAAGCACCAAATGTCTGATCTTTATGCCCAGATCTAGAAAGGTGTTGACTGTTACCACAGGTAAACAGTTTTCTTATTATGGAAAAAGCATGGATTCCTTTTTCAGAATCATAGAATATTTTATGCTACAGAGATGTCTGGAGATCTTCTAGTCTGACCCTCCCTCACAGAACGTTAAATCAGGTTGCTCAGGCACATGTACAAATCAGTTTTTAATTCAGTGATTGAGATACCACAACAATTTTGAGCAACCTGTCCCAGTGTTTGACCATCCTTATGAGAAAAAAATTTCCTTTTGTATTCAGTCAGAATTTCTTTGTTCCAACTTTTATCAACTGTCTCTCTTCCTGTGCACCTTGGAGCAGAGAGTCTGGCTCTCTCTTCACCGCTTATTGATTGCCTTGTTTTCCTGAGGTTGTATAACCTCAGTTCTCTCATCCTTTCCTGCCAAGTAATGAAACTTCAGTCATCTTGTTGCCTTTCCACGGGACTTGTTCCAATACGACAATGTGTTTCTTGTGTGGGAGAGACCACAACTGGACACAATACTCCAGATGGGGTCTCACAAGTGTTGAACATATGGAAAATTTCACCTCCCTAGAGCTACTGGCAACAGCTTGGCTTCTTTGCTAGAAGGGTTCAACTCATTCAACATGTACATCAACTCATTTTCCTTGGCACTGCTTTCTATCAAATTTCTACCGTTCATGTGGTAATTTCATCACAGATGCAAGGCTTTGCACTTGCCTCTGTAGAGCTTCATGACTTTTCTGTCAACCAATTTCTCCAGCCTGGTGAAGCCATTCGGAATGTACAGATGAGTGAGCACTCCACACAGTCAAGTTTGCAGTCTCATTGAGAGGGCACTCCATCACATTACCAAGGTCATTATTGAAGACACTTCATCACAAAGGTTAAAATATTTTAAAAAATGTTTTTTTCACAGATAAAGAAAAATGGAAAAAGAGAAGTGCCTTCATAAGAAACGGCATTTTCTCTGTGTAGCAAATAATTCTGAAGTAGCATCTTTACTTGTCCATTTGGTAATATTGTTTATATTGTTTATTATATTATACTTATATTTATATTATTTATAAGTTGGTAAAAGTGCTCAGTCAGCACTGTTCTGATGTGATATGAAAGATAAGAAAGAATCAGTATTATTATTGTGCATGACTGCTTTAATTTAGGTTATTTTTTTGCGTTGGGCCATAACAGAATGTATCAAGACTGCATAGAAAAAAACTGAAGAAGTTCCAGGTGACTTTCATCCTTACATATATGACCAGTGAAATACCAGTACTGTTTAGATTGCAACAGTAACATCATCCATCATCTTAATCTCCTTATATCACCTTTTAAAGAACATCTTACTGAGGAAAGGAAATGATTTTGTGACAGATCATCAACTACTGTTTTTATCCAGTATTCCCAGAATTTTGTCTGCCTGCTTTCCAGCTGGTTGTATATGAAGATCTGAAATATACAGAAATGTCATTTATGTTAGACACCAGTTAATTCCACATTTTTTGTTTCAGCATAAAAGATATTACTTCTTCCTAGTTAAATCAAACAGTTTGGTCTCAGTGTGAACCAATGGTTCCAACACAAAAAAAAAAAAAAAAAAAGAAAGAAAAATGTCCTAGTGCAACTCATTCTTGCTAAAAATGAGTCTACATGTTATAAATTTAAGGTTAAATGAAATACTTAAGAAAAATAATGAAGAGTTACCATATCAGCATTTCTTCCCTTTGCACCATTTTCCTGCTAATAAGCGGGTGCTCTGACCAAGAACTGGATTTAGAGATTCAGAGGACTAGGGCACTGAATTTTTCCAATGCATTTTAGGAAAGCACTAGGTTTCAGTGCTCACTGGAACATATGATTAGAGAGTCATATTTCCTAACATGTCTGTATTCTGCTGAGCCATGAAGAGTGATACTTTTTTGGTTTTCTTCTAGTGATATAACTAAAAAAATGTATAAATTCTTATTGTCTGTCCTTTTTTTTTACAGTGTACAGCATTTAACCAAGTAATTTATTGTAATACATACTTCAGTTCAAAGTATTCTAAAACATAAATATAGTAAATTTAAAAAAATTAACTTCCACTTCATATATATGTGTGTGTGTCTATAAATATATGTATTGGGAGTGAAAGAATAAAAATACAAGAAAGTAAAAATAATAATAATTATTATTTTTATTGAAGCATATTTGACCTGAGAAAATTTTGCTGCATGGGCATAATCCTAAATACACAACTTAAGCAAATACCCCAGTTCAGCAAAAGAACAGAAGTTCTTATTAGAGTATATTTTTTAGTCCTTGTGTTACAGAGGCTGTAATTCAGTCCACTAGTCTTCTATAAATCATGCTTCTTGAAGGACTACAACTTCAAGATGTAATATAGCTGATTTAGCAGCAAAAATATATGAATAGGATAGTAAAAGCAATATCACGCAGATCTACTGCTGTTATGAGAAATATAACCAACATGGAGAATTCTACTTTGCACCTGACTTTTCTGAGCTCTGTTGATTTGTTAGAGGTAAACTATAATTCCAACTTTATTTGTTCTTCTTTTTGTCTTTTGTCTTTGAGAGAAATAGAAAAAACATTTTTTTCTCAGAAAATACTTTTTTGCCCCCTAAGAAAATCCACTGAATAATTACTGGATTTTAATACTACAGATAGAAACCTTGTTTGTTAGACCTACACTGTGAAGAATATCCAGAGGGTGGTGACATGACCTCTAAGATTAACCATGTCTGGTTCTGAATATAAGCACAAATGCCACTTGTCTATATCCTCTGTATCTTAATACCAAGATCTCCCAGTGCATACTTTTACACAGGGATTTCAAGGCTGGAAAGAGTAAATACATGCACTAACTCATGCAACACATCATGTTGTCTTTTCTGTAGCAATCAATGACTTTTGCAAATGTTCTTCGGGTGCAAGTGTCCAGGGAAATTTAATTTCCATCACATTCTCTAACAGCTTGTCAGCATTTAAAATCACAATTCATAAGGTATCACTGGCTGTCTTTTTCCACATCTTGTAAGCTGCTTTTGTGTCTAACCTGCTGTGACACTGAGTAACTCAGATTTCAACCAAAGAAAAAGAAGCTGAGCCATTAACTAAGAACAAATAAATAAATAAGTAAATAAATAAATAAAATGGAAGTTATGAAAAATAAAGAGAAGGAAAGAAAGAATTTAGACAAAAATGAAACAAAACCCCCAAACCAAAACCAAGAGCAAAATTATTCACTGTAAATACATATACATCACTTTCATATTCAGTTATTGGAGGTATAAGTGACTTTTTAATGAGTAATAAATCAAAGACAGAACACTTACAAGTCAGAAGCAATTTTTTGAGTAAAAACTCCTAATATTAGTGACATTTAGGAGATAATTAACAAAATGTCTATTGGAAAAATGAGTGGTCTTTGACAAACTTATTATTAAAACATTTCCTTTGGTATAATATTTCTATAAAAAATTCCAGGAAAGAGATTATTTGAAAAAGAAAAAAATGCTATACAATAATAATATTTTAGCAGCATATTAATAGGTTGTTTAAAGTTTTTGTACTAAAAAATTACCTTTCTACTGCAGTTCCAAGAAAAGCAGCTTCAAGCCAATGATAAATGAATACCTGCAGGCGATAACTCACATGGCACTAAGAAAGAGAGTTCTTTGCCTCTCAGGAAGTGTGATCAAGTGTTTATATAGTGCAATACTCATCTTTTTGCTTGTTCATGTACAAATCTTTGATAATCTCGCAATGAACATGAATAAATGATTGCTTCCATGCTTTCTAGACTTTATCTACACAAACCTCTTGGCTGTCCGTGTGGCTGCTGGCCAGGGAGAGCACAGAGATGGCACCTCAGCTTCTGTGCTGATCTGGAGACCAGCCCTCCTGGCTGAGCTCCCCGGAGCTGGAGGTCATCTCTGCTGCCCTCAAACACCTCTTCGAGGAGCTGGTGTACCTGGCAGCATGCAGAGGCTTGCTGGCCAGAGCAGAGCAGAGGCTGCCACATGGCCGCTACAGAAGATGTCAGCAATTGGGAACAGGTGGGCAGTGGGCCCCCGCTGGCTAAATTTCATGCCTAAGGCAACAAACTTTTTGGTCTGAGACTAGCACTTGTAATATTTCACCTGCATGTAACTAAACTGGTAGTGAGATGTGGGGAAAATTTTTAGTGAAATAGTTTTGAAAATGGAGACAACAGATTTTGGAAAATCCCCAGTCTCCTAGTTCATGGTGCCTGGGATGAGGCAGCTGAAAAATAAGGGTCCTTGGGAACTCAAGGATGGAGGATTTTGTGATCCTACTCCTTAGAAAAGGGTGTGAACAAGCCTAAAACTGACAAGCAAAAAAAAAAAAAAAAAAAAAAAAAAAAAAAAGGACAAGAGAGCTAGTAAAAAGCAGTTAGGAAAATGAATTTCAAAACTGATTTGTCTTGTTAGCAGGTCTCATGGAAATATCACATTTCTCTGCAAGTTTGATCTCAAAAAATTCTGGCAGAATAAGGTTGCAGTAAAAGAGGTTCTAGTGGTTTTCCTAGTAAGCAAGACAAGGAGTTTGGGGAGTTGAACAATGATCTAAACTTACTGTGCCATGAAGCTCCATGGTATGCTAGGCAAAATAGTTATCTGAATTTAAGTGAGTCCCTACAGTCTATAATGAGTGCCTTAAAAACCTGGATATCTCTGGCAGAAATTCTGACAAAAATTCTGTCAATGCATTTAAGTTATGTATTATATTTAAAGAAAAGTAAGATGCAAAAACTCATGCATAACTTGTTTAAATAAGGACAGAGCATTACATTGCTCATTCTAGCATATATCTCAGTATACCTACTAGAGAGATAATGGAAAAGTAGTGTTATAAAAGTAGATGTATTGATGCCTTTAAAAAACTTCAGCATGCTAGCAAGTGATGATCACCATTAAAAGTATGTATGGAAATTCTTCTTTCTTCAAATCATAGTTTGGATTCTGGGCGATAGAAAAATTCCTAGTCTTAAAAACTTAGTATTAATAATATGTAGCTTTCAATGATGTTAACTGAATGAGAGGCTAGATGGGAAAATATGTCAGAAAAAATGTGACCGTATTAGGAGAAGACTATATCAAAGTTCAAGTACATAAAAATTATGCTGTTTTTACGGCCATATAAATTGCATTTCATAACTTTGAAAACATTTGGGAGTTGAACTAGATCTATAAAGGTCCCTTCCAACCTATAAGGTCTATGACTCTGTGACTGTGACAGCATTGCAATGTTCACTATATTGTTTCAGGTTCATGCTTTCATGTCTTGACAGATATTTGCTTTTTTTTTTGGGAGAACCTAGTAACAGGCACGCTCATCATAACTGAAAGGAGAGTTTAGCAATTGGTAATACCTACCCATAGAAATCCACAGGACCCCTCTAATAATTTCTCATTTGATATTTTCAGTATTGTTTGCATTTTCACAGATTCATACTATGATTCATGTTTTGTTTAGAGTTCTTTATGAAGTACAGCAAAACATTTTTTAAAAATCTGGTTTAGGGCTAACTTGGATGTAAGTGAAAAAACAGGCTTCACATACAAGAATGTAAAAGCAGCAGGGATTTGAAAGTGCTTGAAAGGAAATATGGAAAACCAGCCTAGCAGTAACAAATAGGGGATACGAGGCACAGCAATGGGTCAAATTCTACCCTCGTTTGAGCTTAGTTTACTGAATTTTGGGGCACCTAATATGCAGAGCACTGAAGCACCTTTGGAGAATAAATATCTTTTTGAACAGAGCATAATAATTATAATACTTACATTTTTTACATATCATCAAAGAAATGGGACATTTGGGTTTTTCAAATCAGTCATTAACTGCATTCCAGAACAGTAATTACAATATGTTATTTCTAGATATAAATAAATCAGGCTATCAGTACAGGTCCTGTATATGACACTGTATAAAAAAGGACTATAAGAGAACAAAAGGAAGTTCTGGATTCTAGGAACTTACTGTTCAAACATACACTGGCAACCTGACTTTGATTCCCAGGTCTTGCAATATTTAATATATTTAACATTTTTGAAAATAGATATATTCAAAGATCACAGAATAATATCTTTGTCCCAAAACTATAGCCTCAATACTAAGGGATCAACCTTCCTCAGTGAAAGTATTAGACAAGATCATTGTCTTAGGAAATCTAGTTTTGAATCCTTTCTGTGCCTTGTTATTTTTATCACTTGCTTCCTCAGAGGGAGGAACAAAACCAAAAGCTGTTGTCCAACATGTCTAGATCTTTCTTCCAGCTTGACAAAATCATTCACATCCCCTTGTGCTTTGTGCTGAACTTTTGGCTGTGGATGTTGCTAGGAAAGGACAGAAAAGGCCTGATAAATTACCCATACAAGGAATTATGGTGCATTTAGATTAGAGAAGGCTTTGCCAAGGTGGTTGCTGTTCACATTAGGATTTTCAAAAGTCACAAACAGATAAGTTCTAGACAGCTCTCAGTTTGAAGAGGCAGCATCTTAGTCAGTTTTAAGTGCCTCGACAATTAGGCAGCAATTCAAATGTGTAAATAAGCATGACATTTTTGTCTAAATACTGTTACAGTTGTAGTCAAAGAAATTTTAGTCAAAAATTTCTGTTCCCAGAACCGAATACAATGGTTCGGTGGTTATACTGATATATATATATATATATATATATATATATATATATATACCTATATCTATGTCTAAATCTATATCTTTTCTATCTCTAGCCACTGTAGAATCTGTTGCTCTATATTTCTATTGCTGTCTCTATCTGTTGATATTTACATATAAGTGGGGAATTCATTAATTTATAATGGTTTTGAATATTCTCCCAAAGTTGAATGAGTAGATATTCAAGGCTAAACAAGTCACCCCACAAATGCTTTATGTTTATGTTGCATCCCGGGGTTGAGTTCAGATTAGGGGTTCTGATATATGTTAGTTAGCCGGTTCTGTGTACCCCTGTGTACCCCCATGTTCCCCCCGCGGTGGTCTGCTCTGGGTCAATTACCATTGGAACATCACCCTGTCAGTCCTGTAAACCACCCCCCCGTCCACTCCTGAGAGTTCTGTGTCTGTTACCCCACCCCTGCATTCCCATTCGTCCCGGAACCCAGCACACACCCCTATCATGTTCCCATCAGTTACCACGTTCCACGTCACTCCCCCGTTGTCTGTCCCCATTGGGCAAGGGGGGCTTCCGTCCCCATCAGCCCACCCCCTATAAGACCCCACGTGCCCCTTTGTTTGGGGTCACTCCTGCCCATGCTGGTTTGGGAACAGCTGCATTATCCACCGCTGCAGCCATGCAGGAATAAAGAGTTCTCAACCCCGTGAGCAGGGTGCGCCATTCTCTCACCCTTTGTCTCTCCTCACCATCTGGCTAAGGCGTGGCAGACCCACGTGGAGGCTCAGCCCTAGAGCTCTGCACCCACGCGGCAGCCCTGGTCTTGCCGAGAAACAGTGCGCTAGCCGGACACCCCCGCTGCACAGGACCGGAGGGAGAAAAGTGAAACGCCGCATGTTTAGAAGAGTGGGAAAAGTACCTGCAGAGTTTGATTTGTTTGATCCTAAAAAAAAGCATCTAAATTGGACTAGATAGCTTTTGCTTGACTTAATATTATTATTCATTTAAAGCCTTTAAAGGTCTTCTAAATCAAGTGACACACACACACACACACAGAGGCACACACATATGTGCATATCACTATACAAACATGCTAGAGTTGATTATGTCCCCTGAATTATTTTTTCTTTTAGAGGGAAAAAATACTATTACATTTATATATATAATTATATATGGTCATAAATATATATAGATTGATATAAAGTCTATATATACAACTGAACTTTTTTTTGCCTGTTTTTTTTTTTTGTTTGTGTTATAGTGTGTATGTATATGCACACAATACATAAAATAGTTGTCAAAACAATGAAAATAGTCTGATGTACCTCAGCAGCAACTAATTCCAAATGCAACGATTAAGGGTAAAGTACATAGTAACAGCATTCCTTTGGTCTACAGATTGCAAAATTTTACAGCAACACTATCTCTTCAAACAATAACATGCTGTGCTCATGTATTAGAGAGCATATAAAGTAAGTTCCTATAGCTATATACATATTGTTTCTTCTCAGATGCATGCTGTGTAGCATCAGTGAATTCAGCTTATTATAACTATTTTAAATTAGGTTAGAATCCAGACAATAGTTGAAGTGCAGTTGTACCATTCTTGGGTAAGTAAATATCTGTTTATTTCTAAAAATCAATTTTTAGTGATAGAGGAAGTTTCATCTATTGGATAAAATGATTTCTAGATTCTTAACATAAAAAAGACTAGTGACCACAGCTTCCTCAAAGTAGGCTATATAATTGATTTTATTTGCTTAGTCTTAACTCTGTATTGTGTGTATCTGTCAGAATCACAAAGTTCTACATAACTTTGAAAGCACCTTGTCCTTGAAGTAAAAAAGAATAATTTTGGCTTCAATTTTTTTTTCTATTTTATTTCTGCTTTTCCCATCCAGCAAGTTAGTCAAATAGACTCTGCTGCATGAGTAAAAACAGATGACACAGGAACACATCACACTCAATGTCCTTGGGCAGATTTTGTTGACTTTAAATAGTAACCAGCACTTCATGACAGAAAATCATTTCTATTTCAGAGCTTTAAAAGCTGAAATAACAGAAGGATAGGTAGGCCTATAGTGGTTCACTAATTACACAGGAAGAAATGCTTCAAAATATGTCCTTGTCTGAAGTCTTTCATGAATCAATTAATAAGCTGAGAACCTGAGTTAGAGGTCCTATTTTAATAGTAAAATGGAACTTCTTTAATTTTAATGGCAAAAAACCTTCTTGTGTTCTCTCTCCTACTGAGCTATACAGTAATGTGCTAACTAGAACTGTTCACATTTTATTGGTCTGAGAGAACAAGTACAAGAATCTGCCACAGCACATTGTTCTAAAACTAACAATTCATTAGTGAATGTGCATTGGCACTCTTGTTATATTAAAGACTTGTGTATATTTGTCTGTTGAGGAAAAAGAAGGACGGAATTTCCATTCCTTTTTTTCTTTTCAATAAAGTTCTTACAATGTGAGTTATTTTGTTCTATCATAGTTTAGAAGTATAGCCTTTCCCATGTGACATATGAAATATGTTGTAAATTGTTACAGAACACTATGCTTGTAGCTGGTTTATGACAATTAAACAATTTTCAGACACTATAAAAATACTTTTTACTCTTGTTGTCCATTTTCAAATAGAGATCTTAACTTATGTAAATTTAGAAAGTGTCTGCATCCAAGAAAGTCACTTCTGGCACCCTTCAAAGTCACTGAAAAGAACAGGCTCTTTTAAGGTGTCATGTGATAGAGGAGTAGGTTCTGATGACGTTATTTTAATTTAATCAGAAAGTGTTTTCCTGTTCCTATTGACTATAAAGGAACTTCAGGTGTCAATTTTAGACACAGCAGCCTTTATTTTAGGCTTTGCATTGGTGAGATTAATCTTGTTAAAAATGTCCATTTTTCATCTACAGGGTCAGTCAAAAGAAGCCTGTACAAATGGAAGAAAGAAAAAAGTACGCTCACTGAAAACAGAGCCCATGGCACCTACCTGCCATTCTCTGCTCTGCCTGCTGATGGAAACGTGTGCAAAGCATATGCAGCTTTAGAGTGTCTGTCCTATCACCAGCCAAGACATTCACCAGTATTCATGTGAATTGATTTCAGTGTTCTGAATCCTCACAGACAGAGCAGTTTAAAGCTTTGCCCTTTTTGACTAATGAGCAATGAATTCTCAATATGTTTTTTCTTGATAAAGCTTAACTTATTATAGATAAGAAACAGTGACACGTGTTTGCATGAATAGAAAATCAAATATCAATCAAAAGTCATTAATTCTCTAAGATATTATTTCCAAAGAAATGTTAAGAAATATTGATCCTTTAGAGAAAAATAAATAACTTTTGAGAAAAGTAAGATAATATAATCAAATAAGCAATGAATTGTGAAGTACTTTCTGAGCTGCAAAATATCTTTAAAGTCAAGACATTTGAACATAGAAATTAAGTATGTTTATGAAGTAAAACATTTAACTTTACACATTTTATTTCAAAGTTACTGCTGCATATTCTTAAACACAAAATTAGCCATAAGCTGACATGCTGTTTTGACTTGGTGTAGTTCAGCTATTTGATATGTGTGTAATCTGGAAAAAATACACATAAAAACATCTAATACACGACCAAATTTTCTACAGGATCAAAATAAATCTCTATTACAGGTCTTTAATAACCCATAGCAATAAACATTAAGAGATATTTGGACATTTATAGATGACCATTGGAGAACAGCTTAAGAAGTTATTTCTCAGTGAAAATGCCATTTCTCTATCTACTATACTTAGTCTACTGCAGTGTAAAGAAAAGTGGAAAAAATATAAAATGAAATTATTCTGAATGCACAATAAACTATTTTTATTTCTGCTTTGGATATGTTAAGAATCAGCTGACATTCTGTTACTTTTCATGCAATGAATAGAGATTTAAAAGAAAAGGAATCTGTACAAACCAGGTACAAAGCAGATTGAATTTTTAATACATGGATAGCATTTGATAATTTTCAGTGCATCAGAAAACGTGAAAAAAATTCTACCTCGATTAAGTCACCTGTCCTGCTAAGAATAGCAAATAGGGAAGCATTTAGCCTGTTGTGGACAATACACAACAAAAGTTTATCTCAATTGACAGGACAGTGACAGTTTCTCTGTACAGAGCATGACATTACTTTTCCTGTGTTTTGAGCCTCTCATGTGATAATCTGCACATAGTTACAATGGTGGAACTCTTCAACCTTGGCACATCAGCCTCAATCTCTTGGTTGTAAATTGTTTCATTCTAGTGTTTGAGAGATTGGCTGTCAAAAAAACCACTCAAATCTTTATTTCAAATGAAATATAAATATTCAAGTGTATTAGAAGAAAATCTAGCAAGAATAAAAAAAAACCAAAAAATAGTGAAAGATCATATTGTGGTTTATTTTCTCAACCTCCATACTTTTAGCTTTCTGAATTCCTGTCACAGTACGTACATAGAAGCTTTGCAAAATGGCTCTTTCTGTCAGTAGTCATTCCAACGATACTTTGATTACTGCAGGTTCTGTTTCTTTATACTGAGCTTCTATGTGGATCCTCAAGAGACTACTGTAGCTTTTTCTGTCTTGCAGTGTTGTCTGTGAGCATTAGTGTGTCTCTTCTCATTATTTAGCCACTAATTTTTGCAAAAGTTGCTTTAATCTAGTCTATTTCCTTTGTTTCTGTGACATATTCCTCTGAAAAAAAAGACTAAAACTAGTCAAAGGTTCAAAAGGATCTGGGTTTTTTAATATGGTTTGTGGAGTTTCTGTCTTTGTTTTGGTTTTGGTTGTTTCTGAGATTTTTTTTTGCAGGGGGGGCAGATTGTTTTGTTTGAGTTTTTTTTCCCTACAAAAAAGTAAAACATGGTTTTATTAAAAATATTTTATTTACCAAGGGTGAGAGGGGGAAGGACAGACACCGAACCCCCTTGAAAACAGAGAAAAAACTACTCACTATTATTACTGATGTTTTAAAAGCACCACTGCTTTCCTTAAAACCTAGTGTGCTGAAAGCATAAATGTGCATTTAGAATTCTCATTTCTAGAATCTGCAGAGACTTCTCACTCACCAATAAAATGTTTTAAATTGCATAGATAAACATAAAATTTCTTTTCTAAAAGGTTTTGACAGTATCTTGATGTCCATTATAATAAATCTGATTTTTATTTCTGAATGACCCTCAATCAAAGGTGCAAAGATATTTACACTATTGCAGGCCTTGGGACCCCTTCCTGTTGATATATTCATCTTAAGATCATTCCTGAAGCAGTCATCAATTGATTTTATTTTACAAACAATACCAAAACATTTTATATTTGTAATCAGAGTTCTTTAGAAAATCACTCAGAGCTGGACTCTCCAGAGATATGACCTAGATATAGGTCATAACATATGGTAGAATGGGATGATTTGCTGAAGCTGTATTTACTGAAGCTGAAAAATAGGTAAAGAAGTAATGTCTATGTGTCTGAGCCTACTCTTTCCTTCCAAAATAACCATGAAGGAGACGAGGGAATAATTGTACAACAAATGGGATGTTGTATAATCACTTTCCACCTGGATCCCTAACACTGGGGACTTCCTTGAATGAGGGGGCAGCAGAGTCCCATAAGATTAATGTAACATGCATCAGTTGACAGATTCTTTGGTGCCGTACAGCTGTTCTGCATCAGATCTCCAGCAAAAGCTGAGTTAATTTAATTGAGTTCAGGCCCTATGTAATTCTAAACATGAGGTGATGTGATAAACATATACAGAGAAGTGGTTTGGGTGGTCTGTAGACTGCATCTAGACCCCATTCTAGCAGGAATAACTATGACTCTCTTAAGACAAGACTGTGGTTGTACTGGGCTCAACTGCAGAGGTCACATCCCCCTGTAGTCCTACCAAATATCCCAGAGGTAACTGAGTCGGTCTCTGTCCCAGTGTTGCATAGTTATAATTAATCTTACCCTTTTGCTTGAACTCACTGACCAGTGATGGCATCAATTAAGATGAAACAAATTTATGGTAACAATTTCAATGTGTTTTTTTTTCTCAGAGCCCTGCCCATGGGTTTTCAGTTGGGCACAGGTTGACAGTTACTGAAGTGATGCTGTTGGCTTATACTACCCTCACACTGATTGATTTGACCAAAGTTGACAAAATGGCCCAATTGACAAGCTAATATATGCATTGAGGGCCACACAGACCAGTCCTTCAGACTGGAATGACATTCTGGCTACACATTTGACCACAATCCACAGTGAACTGGTGGAAGACAAAATTGTTTTGATGAGATTGGAGTTCTATAACACTTTTGAAGTTGATATGGAGGGATATTCATGCTTCCATCTGGTGGGAGGGTCAGGTATTCCAAGGTACATGAGGTTCCCATCTCTAAACTCGCCATGGGAAGAACATCAGCCATGGTGAGGGAGAGGGTGAGAGTAGCAGGGAAGAACAGGACACTCTCTGTTGCCTACCTCCCCTACCCTGGTGAGCAGCATAGATCTGGCATCAGAGGACAGGAAGGTCCTGGACTAAAATCCATCATGTCCATGCTGTGGAAACCAGACCTACCAAGTTCTTGGGCTAACTGATCATTTATAAAGATGTTATGGGGTGACGCTTTGTTTCAATGTGCAAAATGTGGGAAAACAATTAGAAAACATCCCAGTGTCCCTGCCATTTCCCACAATGTAAAGGGGCTGCAGAAATGGCTCCCATTGAAGAATGAACTTGTGACATGTAAGGGAAAAGCTTTAAAACAAAAATTAGGGTGGGACAACATAAATAATTAGTGCAACCTGTTGTAATTAAGTAATTCCTTGTTTTGATAAAAGTTTTATCTCCTAAAATTCTTTTCCCACACAGAGTATAGAAAAATCATTGGTCATTCACAAAAAAGAGCCAAATATAAAGGTATCATAAATTGTTGCATTTCAGTAGAACTGATTACATCATTTGGGATAGGTGTGAGACAGTTCTGTATTATAATGAACACTAATAGCAAAAGGATGTTTTTCACATACAACTCTTAAAATAGCATGATGCTCTTCTCTAAAGAAAAGTTGTCATAATTTAGGATTTTCCTTATTTAAAAAACAATACAGTCTGGTCCAGAAAATAAATAATATTACTTTCACAACATCATTAATAAACTAGCAAACAAATCACTTCATAACTAGGAAAACTGAAAAAAAATTAAATCATTATTAAAATTTGCCTCAGGATACAGTCTGTTTTCCCCTTATTCCTACTATCTGCCAGTTCTTTTTTTGATAACTAGTTTGTTTAGAGGAATGGATTTAATAAAAAAACTAAAATTAAAATCAAGAAAAGTTTGTCTTCTTGTGTCGGTTTTGGGTTAATGAGTAAATTTTCTTCACAGTAGCTTGCATGGGGTTATGTTTTGGATTTAAACATCCTGAACACTGGGTTGATAATATAGGCACATTTTTGTTATTGCTGAGCAGGGCTTACACAGAGCCGAGGTCATTTCTGTTTTTCATGCAGCCACAGTGGCACAAAACTTTGGAGTGCATGGAAAGCTGGGAGGTGACACAACTGTGACAGGTTATCCCAGCTGACAAAAGGGATATTCTAGACCATAAGGCATAATGCTCAGTACATAAAGTGGGGGGAAACTGAGGAAGGGGAGGGTATTTGGAGTGATGGCATTTTCCTTTCTATGTCACCATCATGCATGATGGGACTCCGCTCTCCTGGTGATGGCTGAACACCTGCCTGCCCATGAGAAGTAGTGAAAGAATTCCTTGTTTTGCTTTTTTTGTATGTCTGTGTATTTTGCTTTCCCTGTTAAACTATCTATATCTCAACCCAAAATTTTCTAGATTTTACTCTTCTGATTCTCTCCCCACTCCCTCTGGTGTGGGAGTGAATGAATCTCTGCATGGGGCTTGGCTGTTGGATGGGATTAAAGCATAACACTTATTTACTTGATGCTTAGGTTATATCTTGCAGTAATAGAGAGTAGTCTCTGCTGTTATTAAGTGTGTGCAAGGGTTTCACATTCTTGGGAAATGAAAAATAAATATTGATATTTTACATCACATTATTCATAGAATTGATGCATGGAAACACTTTAAAAAATATTCATACCATCACATACTGTGTTTTTATTTTAATCTTACAGGCACCCCAGAGCTGGCTCAAATTTCAGTTCATAATTCTGTGTCATATTAAGCTTAAAGTATATTGTAATAGGACGCTGTTAATGAAGATGCTGAATATGCATTGTGCACTTACATGTGTTTGTTTTCTTTTATTATAGAGAGTGTGAACTAAAATATTTCCTTCCCTAAAAATCTTGCCTAACTATAGGTCCTTGGTCTAAAATACAAGGTTTCATATCCTGAAGGTCCTGTGGGCCAGATATATGAGAAAACACATGTGTCTGACTAAATGTAATTTAAGAGTCTTAAAAACAGTTAAAATTAAGTTTATTCACAACAGTGAAGTTGCTTGCTCTGAAAGGAACATTTTACTCATGGAAAAGTTTAAAAAATGGTGGTTTAGAGAGTGTGCTGGTAGATTCTTCTGCACCTGAATACAGGGCCAGATATATGCTCAAGTTAACAGATGTCAGATTCATTTGTACAGGGATTTTTTTACAGGCATTCAAATGACTCTGCCTAAATTTCCATTTACAATCTTTCTCTTGTGTTGAAGTGGAAATTGAGACATCCAGAGATAAATTTATTCATAGCTATTTTCTTCTAGCAATCTAAAATACAGACAATACATTCTCAGTAATAAGTGGCCCAGTTTCTACTGAAGAATCTGGGCTTGATTAGCTTTCAAAAATACATCTCAATTAGGAAAATTTTATTTTGCAGATGAGTCTCAAAGCTCAGTGGCATAAACCTGTCTTCCACTGGTTCATAAGACACATGACTGAGCAATAAAAAATGGACAGAATAATTGCTAAATTCCATAAATTACTTGAATTCAGCTAGAAAAATAAAACAAGCTAGCTGTGTGCAAAATGCATTTTTAAAAATGTGACCTCAAATTATTAGAAAGACCAGCAAATCAAAACAAGTTGTAGCTTGTGCAATTAAAACTGGAAGGATCATGAAGTTTCTTCAAATTTAGGACGTAGATGCATAATAAAAGAATGTATGGTCTTTGCACTCAAAAAAAAGAGGAAGATACTGAATATAAGAGAAAAAGTGAGTTGACTAATGGAAACTCAGGTGAAGCAAAAATAATATTACTTAGTTCAACTTAGTAAAGAAATTTGAATTTTGCCATCTGAGAATAATAGATTTAGTCAGAAGCTTTCTGACTACTTTAGTTTGAGTAGTCTCACAACAAATTATTCATATGTGAAAGCTTAACAAATACAAAATGAAATATGTAATCTTGGTTAGTCAATCATAATATATTCTAACATAAATTACTATGATTTTCTGGGTTTTTTTAGATAGATGAGACCTGCAGTATTTTTCATATTGGCACCAGAGGAGAGCATCCATTTCAATTCTTTATGCAAAAAAAAGTAGTGAAGATTGGATTATAATTTAATTAAAAAGCAAAGGAAAAACAACCTGAAAAGGGGATGACAAGGAATTTTGAAGGATCAGTTCAGTGGTATTTCACAACAATTTTTAGCACAGGTTTATTTAGTATTTTTACCTAAAAGAGAAAGGACAAGATTTGCCTCAGAGAATTTTAGATGAAATAGAGTTGGAAAATGTTGTTTACAAAAAAAAAAAAATTAACATATGCAGGGGGAACTAACCATTGAGATGACAGGAATTTTAAGATGCAGTATAATTGCTAAACATGCAGGATTATATACTTCAGGTTTATTAAGATAAACTTCTGTGACATCAATCTAGGAACTTATCTATAGAAAAACAGATGAAAGGACTTTATTGCTGCTTGTTGATTACGGAATCATTTCCAGCTGCTAACTTGAGGTAGCTGTGAAAAAGACAAAAAAATCTTAGTAAAGCAGAACAGAGATTTCCAGTGGAGGAAGGAAGATATTGATCTCACTGTAAACTTATGCCAGCTTAGTCTTCTTGCAGAATGCATATACAATTCTTGTTACTGATGGTCATGAAAAGAGAACTCAGAATGGAGCAAGCACAGGAAGGCCAAGGAAGACACTCAGAAGCTTGACAGAAGGCTAAAGAATGTGACTTTTAAAATTCCACTAAGGATACTGAGAAACTACCTGATCGTGTAATATCAAAGTTAAAATCAAAAAGTCAATATCAAAGTTGTTAATGTTGAGGAATTATTTTTAGGTATAAGTGTAGCTAATAAGAAAAACTAAATGTAGTGGCTAACTCTTATCTATTACATGTTAGACAGGGCTGAGAAATGCTAGGTAATGTATACCTTGACAGATTATTCAGGGGAAAAAATAACACAAAAGCCAACATGCAATTTAACTAAAGTAGATTAGGAGAAAAGTATTTACTTCTAGATCTATTTGCTGCTTAGATACTACCTATTTACATCTAGTTCAAAAGACCATATTGAAACAGTGGTAAGAAGTTAAGGCTGAAACTCTTGATCTGGATTCCTGCACTGTGTTAATACAGTTTGGAGCTCTAAATATACAGACATCTCTATATAAAATAGATTGTAACATGTTATAAAGAAAGAAAAATTTGGCTTGTCACATTCAGATTCTGATCATTGAATAGGTATGTGACATTTTTTATGATTTTTCGATCATTTTGCCATTTTGCCAAAAATTTGCTTTGTTATTCTAGCCATATTACCACAGTGAAAGAAACAAGAGTGACATTTCTGGTGTCCATTTTAGTTTGGGCTTCTGTAATTTAAGGTCCCTAAATATTAATTATTGAAAATGGCAGACCTTGCAGAAGAGTACAACAGCTCTTATGTGATGACTATCACATCACACAGAAGTACAAACTGGTGATGAAAAATTTAATCTGGAGTAAGATGAAAGTTCTTAATGATCAGTCAGATGTTCAGGAACAGCTTTGTTGGGACTGAAAGGAGGCACAAAACTTGCCACTTATGAGACAGAACTCAGTATGTTAATGAAAGAGATAGTGAGATGAAGTGACTAGAATAGCAGGGCAAAATGTCACCCACATTTTTCCCCAGTCTTTTTTTTTTTTTTTTTTTTTTTAAGGCATGAAAGGATTAATTGCTAACTAGTAAATGTAGTTTTTCATGCAGGCTTTTCTCCCATCTCCCTTTCACATGCTGTTACATTAATCCTTATCATCCCTCATTAGACTGAGGCTAATTGTAATGCTTTATTGCTTCATCAGTAGTCCCTTCAGTTACCTTTCTGTCCTTTCTGAAGTCCTCATCTGCACTTCCCATTTGGAAAAAAGTAACACTTCAAGCAGAAAAGCAAATCTTTATGAACCAGATTTGCACAAATCTGCTGATCTCCATTTCAACATTGGAAATAAGTTCAGAGAACACATCCAACTATTTTCTCCCAAATAGCAGTAATAGAAATACAGATCTAGTTGTTAGCATCTCTTTAAAATAAGTGACTCTGTTATGGAAAATCTTTATTTCTAGCTGTAACACACTTCCAGCTTAGGAAGAAAGTCCAAACTCTTGGACATCATTCATATTTCTGTAATATGATTTCATAGTCCTCATTTTTGTTAAAAAGATTTCATTGTGCTAAAGATAATAAAAAAATTCAGTTAAAGAATTAAATAACACCTTTCCTGCAGCTGGATGGACACCCTCAGCTAATCCCAAACTGAGCTCTGAATGTTTGTCTGGAGATTTTCGTGTGGTTGACAGGAGGAAGCATAAAAATCTCATTAAACTCTTTTCATCAGAGGACTTTGAAGAATTCTTAAAGGAAAGAAAATATGCTGTTTAGACAGACCTTTTACAATATTTTGATCTGGCTACACATTCTTGTTTTCTTCTAAGAAAGATAATAAAATCAGTTAATCTGTTCTCAGCACTGAATAAGGTAATTTGGTATTTTCCGACTTAGAGAGCAAAATTGAAATTTAAGACTCTGGGCATTCTGTGACATTACTGATAAACCTTAAAATATATGCCTGTCAGCATGTGTGACATGCATAATTTGTTCTTGAAAGGGGAAAACACCACATGTATCTTAGTCAAACAACAGTGAGGGATACTTATGCTTGAAATAATTTTTAAACTACTAGTGAAGCAAAAGAATTTCTCTTCCTATGAAAACTTGTTTGGGCTTTGTATTTATTTGTTTGCTTGTTTTCCAGAAAAAAAAAAAATAAGGAAGAGTAAATTTTTCAACCAACCTAATTTTCCACTAGGGAAGTCAATAAAGCTAAAGTTAATATTACAGATAGACAGAGGAAAGAGAAAGCCATATATATAGATGGAACATAGTTCATAGATAATACAAATAATCCAGGTTGTGGTAAAAGGTGATCTGACTTTTTTATTAGATTTTTAAACCTCCTTATCTAAGCCTTTATGTGGTCTACTTTTACATTTGTTTGCAGAGCTCTCTATCTTTTCTGGTTTTCTTCCTAGATTTTTCCCCTTGGCTTCACATGCGTTTAAGTCCCTTTAAATCCAACTTAAAACAAAGATAAAAACATGTTAAGACTGAAGCAAGTTCAGGATAGTTTGAGGTTGGAAATAACTCATTCCTGGTTTATGTTCTCTGTTGTATTTACTATTAGTTACTTGAAATGAGCAATGTTTTTTTCCAGCACTACAACTTATTAAAGCTTTTCTATAATCATATTTCTCACCGTGAGAAAGGGTTACTTCATTCAATTTTATCTGACCACCTACATTTAAATAGCATGAACATATTTTGATCCATTGTGCTGTCTTTTAGGAAGAAAATGAAAATTGGTTATTTCATTCTAATGTGTAATAAAAGCTATTTAGAACTAAATGCATGTATACGCAGGATTCTTTTTTTTTTGTAGCTTGATACTGTTCAATGTTGCATGTGAATACATGCTATATAAGGTGAGAATAGAACTCACCTTAGAAACGTAGCCTCTATTTACCTGTGTTATTATTTCATAGTTTACAGCACAAAATTCTTCATGAAAGCTGAAGTAGAATACATACTTCACAATTGAAATGATCATTCAGCCAGATAAATATGCAGTGGATACAAAAAAACATGATTTAAAAAAATTTATAGAACTGAAAAGTGAATCAGAATCTATTACATAAGTCAGGGGCGTGGGGGTAGTTGGGGTGGATTTAGAAGCTGAATTACATTTAACTAAAAAAAGCAAACAGTGAAGTGTGGTATTCACATTCTCTGAACAGAGAGAGACATGATTCTCTCCCAGAATTTTTCGTGGGAAGCTGTGAGACGAAGTGAGAAAGCTCAGAGAAAGAAGAAAACAATTCTTATCTCTATTCACTGTGCCTGTTGTTTGGCACATGTGGAATGTGTTATGGAGATTGTTTACCGAAGAACGATTTGTTAATGGGACACTGGTGATGGTTGTTTGCGTTGAATGGCCAGTTGGGCGAAAGCTGTGTTGTGACTGTCTGGAGACAGGCACGGGTTTTTCAGTAGTGTCTTTTTAGTATGCTATAGTTCTGGTATAATATAGTATTAATGTAATATAATTTAGCTTAATAAAAGCAATTTATTCAGCCTTCTGCAACATGAAGTCAGAGTACGCTATTCCTGCATCAAGGATCACTGCTTCGATAGTGACGTTAAAATAGCAAATCAAGGTCATATGCATACTTCTCATATAGGTACTACACCAAAAATTTTGTTACAGCCATTTATCAATCATTTTGTATGGAAATCATTATCTGCACAGGTTCACAATTATTAAGATGATGTTTCTTGATCAGTTTAGAAAAGTTGTAATAAAAAAAAAAGTCAACACACTCATGAAACGCAAAGGTGGACTAGAAATGCAGCTGCTTATTAACAGAATGGTACTCTGATACTAAAAAGTAGCTTTTCAGAAAAGATTAGTGATATATATGCAGTTTGCATCCATGAGCTACTGGTTACTAAGCGCTTTAGAGAAATCCAGTTGATTACTGAGTATTTAACCACGTGTCAGTATCTTCTGGAATGCTGACTTGTTTACATTGCAAAATTAGTCTTTAGCACCACAGATATCTTCTAGCCTTCAAAATGGCCAATAGCTGTTCATGTAGTCCAATCATTTTGTAAGCATGAAATGTGTGAACCTGAGAGATGTGGTTGCAAAGAATGGCACATTTAGGCAAATGGGCTTACAGACATTGAGATACATCTCAATTACAGATAAGGAATTCCTTAGCTGCACTTGCATAATTTTTAATGTTCTTTAGAAAGGTCTTCATGAAAGTCAGGCTGTGCATTCTTTCTTATTAGGAACCTTGTAACAGATCCTTCTTCAGCTAGGAAAGGAAGGATTCATTCACTTTGACTTAGGTTTGAGTGCCAAATTAGAAATAGAATGGACAGGGAAAAAAATAGTGTCTGTGGGAGGAGCTTGAAATAAAAACCTTTCATTTCATAGTCTGAAAGTGCAGTGGAAACTTAGGCAAAAAACAAATAATATGACAATGTTATCAAAAATATTTAAATGATTCAGGGTGATTTGGTATATTCATATAGGCTATTAAGTTTAGATCAGAAGACTTATCACACCTTGCCCTGTGTTCACATCATTTAAATCCTAAAACCAGACATGAATTTTCCTAGACTAAAACCAAAGCAAACCAAACCAAACCAAAGCAAACCAAACCAAAACAAACCAAACCAAAACAAACTAAACCAAACCAAGAAAATGTAAAAAGAGAGTGACGCTGTCTACTAACTACTGAACAACCAAATAGTTGCTTCGTTTATGAAGGAAATTATTCAGAAGGATGAAGAGAGGACGGGACAGAAAAAAAAAAGTTGGAACTAAAAAATTACACTCAAAAATGTTTGTTTTTTTTTTTTTTTTTTAATTTTAGAATGCGAGAGTACTTATTGACACATTCAGGTAAAAACTCTTAGGAAACTCTTACATAATATTATCTGTGTGACCTAGTGACAAAACTTGCCAGTGTGGTAGAAAATGCAAGAGTCAGAAAAGTATTGGTAAAGATATAAAACATTGAACTTGGTAACTAAGGAAATTTTTTTAATAACTCATTTGATGCTGTCAATGCAAAATGTATTTCTTTATAATTCTCATTGGAAACTTCATAAGATATAGGAAGGAGCTTTCCTCTAATGACCATGCAATACCTCAATTTTTTCCTTGAAAGTAGAAAAAGCCAAAAGCAACAGGTACAACCCTTTCTGTTGCTCTGGCTCTGAAACTGGGATTCCAAATATTACTACCTATAGCAATAGGTGTAATCAATCAGTTTTAACTCTATTTTGATGTTTCAAATTGTTCCACATTCAAAACCTATTAGTCATATTTCAGAAAATATTCTCTGAATCAAATTCAAATGGAAACTAGAAGAAATCAATATTTTTTTTACCTGCACAGAAAATTTCTCACTGTTCAAAGATCAAAAATGGAAGAGGAAATTGTCTGATCAGAATATATAATTTTTCACAGAAATCTCGTTGAAACTTTTGATTTCTTACATGATACAGGAGCTTAGCAGCCCAATTCTCTCTCTGTTCCCCATGGAACAAGGACAGTATATTTGTACAACATAGCTTTTCCTCCTTTCTCAGTTTTCTTCCTTCATTTTTCTTTTCCTTATTTCAGGAGACACAATAAACTAACATTCAAGTACACATATATCAAATTGATGCTGCAATTTCTGCAGCATGTTTGCACAACATTTATGATCTTTTCAGAGTTTAATCCAAAGTGTTACATTCTCAGGGAAGGGTGCTTTGAACCATGAAAGGAAGGTCTAGATACTTGGAATGGCCAGGTGATTTGACTGCCTTCTTGAAATGGACAGTCTACACCAATTGAAAAGTAAATATGATCCATAGCCACTCTCTGAAAAAAAAAAGTGCATAGTTTTGACTTCAGTAAGTTTAGGCAACTAGAAGTTATGTGAGTGTACTGTGATTTTCTGCACTGGAAAAATCAGTGCAGCCCTCACATTGCTAATAACATTTCTGGGGATTTCAGGGTATCTGATGGAACCGATGAAATCTCACTGAAATAACATAAATTAATTTGTGCATTTGTTGCTGGTTTTTTTTTTCAGAGTTCTGTTATAATCTCTGTTGTTGGGCAGCTGATATAATTAGGCACTAATGCACAGTAACTATAAAATTTAGGCTCACAACAGTGTTATGGTAAACAAACCATAGTGAAATCCAAATTAGATCAACTGACATAATTTTAAAAAATCAAACTATAACAAAATAAACCCCAAAGCTCCAACAAAACAAATTCCCACAGAAATGATAATTTCTGGGGAAAAAAATGGCACAGAGTAAGAGAGAATGTATAAGAAAAAACAAAACCAGCTATTCTTATTGGCTTTGAATTCAGCTCCTTTGTCTCTTTGAAATCCCAGCCATAAAAAATGAATAACGCACAGTTCTTTTTAAATCCAGAATATCCAGATATTTCTAGTGCAGTGACATTATATTTTTGTGAAGGATACTCCTTCACAAAAGAAGAGAAGAGCTGAACCTCTGCTGAACACCTCTGTGTTATTTGTATTCATTTATGCTCTTGTGAACTATCAGAAATCTGTTTTACAGATATAGAATATACCTTTTAAAGAGTGTTGACAGAGACCAGAGATAAAAACCCCACAAAATCTCAATGTCATTCTGTGTCTAAATGTAGAATAACACAGTCATGCAAAGTTATTTATCACATTATGTTTTTCTCAGCTTATATAGAAAGATTTATTGTATAAAGGGCAATAAAAAAATGACATTTTTGTGGAAAAAATTATCTTAAAAATATGACAATTCAAAAATCAGGACAGCTTCCTTTCTTTACATCTGGTCTTTCAAGTTATAGAAACACTGGATTAAATAAAAATCTATATAGATTAAATAAATCCCATATTTATGTAGATTATTAAAAAGATAAAAATTAATAATAATGTAGTTCAACTTTCTCCTTGCAGTATAGATGGAGCTTTAAATCTATAGATAGATCTACATTTTAATGATGGACTCATTAGCTGAGTTACTTCACTGATGTTCAGCAGTGGCAACACTTTCCAAAATAATGTTGAGAACAGACAAATATCTGAGAAATAAGTGCACAAGTAAGCAAAAATATTCTCCATTTCAAAAGTGTAGGTGATCAACCCAACACACTAAAAATGTTAAAAAGAAGCCAGGCAAAGCAGCTTTCATCCGTCATGCATGAAAGAATATCTCAATTAGTTTAGTGTGGATTTTTGTTTGCCAGTTGTACAAAACTGTATGTGTTTCCTGACAACAGTTGTTTTCCTGCTGAAGAGCCTTACTTCCCAAATTATAGACTCCAGAATCAGTGTTTTGGAAATTTTTAGATGAAGCAGAGACTGCAAGTTCATCAAAACTAAAGTGTTTGCAGGAGACAGTTCAGTTTTGACAAAGTTGTGACAAAAAGGGGCAGGTTTCCAACAGTAATCCACAACACTAGCTCACCCAACTGTCTTTTTTGAAAGTTGTTGGTGGATTTCCAGGCTACCAGCTCTTCAGGATCCACATGGCATGCTGTTGAGCTGTGAGTCCTGGCTGCCAGGTTACTCTGTCTAGCCAAGGCTTCGAGGCTCTTGGCTTCCTTTCAGCTTGCCTGGTGGAGAGTTGAGAACCTCCCCCAAACTTGCATTTCAAATTCCAAGTACCCAGCTGCTCAGCAGACAAAGCTATGATAGGCTGTGATCTGGGTCTACCTTTCCAGGTGTACACTCAGATACTTTATAACTTCCAAGATCCTTAGCATCCCAGACAGAGAAGATTTCTGTATTGGGTTTGCATGGCCAGGTTTTGATAGTGGGGCATTACAGGGGTGGCTTCTGTGTGGAGGTGCCAGAAGCTTCCTACATGTTCAGCAGAGCCAGTCCCCAGTAGCTCCAAAAATGGCCATGCCTCTGGTCAAGACTGGGTCAATTAGAAATGATGGTAAAGCGTCTGTGATAGCATGTTTAAAAAGAAAATAAAAGTTATAATGCAGATGTAATTTTGGCCAGAGAAGAGTGTAGTGAGAACATGTGAGAGGAAGAAGACTACAGATACCAAGAAGGGGGAGGATCTGAGATTCCTCTGCAGGCCATGGTGAGGACCATGGTGAAGCAGCTGTGCTCCTGCAGCCCATAGAGGACCATGGGGATACAGGGATCCACCTGCAGCCCATGTAGCAGACTCATGCCAGAGTAGATGGATGCCCAAAAGAGGACTGTGAAGCCATGGGAAACTCGTGTTGGGTCAAGGGCCTGGAAAGGACCTGCAGACGTGTAGAAAGAGGAGCCCATTCTGGAGAAGGTGGATGTTTTAGACATCACTAAACACTAAAGCAGTTTAGTAACTGCTTATTGTCACAGCTGCATAGCTCAGTACTCCCAGAAATATCTTTCTGGATATTTTCCATTGTCTGGACAATAACTTATGACTTTCACACAACTTTAAGTGACACTGAAATATCAAGATTGTATTTAAGGCTTTAAAGAAACCAGCTTCTCTAATCAACAGCATATTCTTACTCTGTAAATTGGTTTTGCAGTACCAGTCTTTGCCCTAATGATAAAAGACAAAGAAAAAAAAATGTGTCTTGTAGTTTCATTAGAATCTTGACTTTTATTTTTTTAAACTTAAATTAATACTCTCATTCTTCGGTGTCTTCAGAGGAGTATCAATTATGTGGTGATGACACAAAAGCTCCTCTAACTCAAATTTGTTTCATGGCTTTTTTCAATTAAAGAACCTACACTCTGTGAAAGCTACATCTGTCTGTTTAAGTAAAAAATAATTTGTTCCTCAAAGCTATACAACAGAAAAAGAATAAAAAGCCCCTCTGATCATTTCCAAATGAATCACTGGAAAAAAAGTCAAAGGGAAAGAACAAGCTGGTTTTATCAAGTTATGTATGTATGCAGATTTTTCATCTTGTACCTCATTCTACCACAATATAATCTAGTTTCTCAGAGAAAACTTCCAATCTGCTCTCATTCTGTTCTTCAGCCTACTATACTTTTAAGAAAAATCTTTATTAGGGCCTTCTTTTTCTCTGTTTGACTCCTTTACTTCCTTTTACAATGTGATCTCAAATTATGAATGAAAATGGAATCCAAAATATACCTTTCAAAATAATATATTGACACTACAGATTCAGATCTGTTAGAAAGCTTTCTTTTTTTCTTTTCTTTTCTCTTTTCTTTTCTTTTCTTTTCTTTTCTTTTCTTTTCTTTTCTTTTCTTTTCTTTTCTGATTTTGCATGTTTTTTGGTTTTTTTTAACTATAATTTATTTTAATTTTTGAAGGTATTATAATTTGAGGTTTTAGGAATGCCTCCTAGATGGATTACCATTATTCGTGTAACACTAGTGCCTTAAACATACCTAGTTCTCCCGAATAAGAAATGTTCAAAGAGAAAATGGAGTGACAATAAAATCCAGCTGTTGTTTGCTTATATTGCACGGCAGTAGCACCATTTGAAAAACAGTGAGACAGACCTATTGCCTGGACTACCTCTAATGCTGCTGCCTTCCCTGAGAATTAGAGCAATGCTCATGTTCTCATTCACTTTTTCCACTTCATCTGTTTCCACCTCTCACTTCTATCAGTGAGCTATGGTTAAAAAAAATGCTTTGATCTGAGGAATTGTCAGCAAAATGTTATTTTCTGTACAGTAGGAAAGAACATTCTGAGGGAGAGAGATCTTTGGCTGCTCTGTCAAACACTTAAAACCAAGGGATGCCAAAACTGGGGTCAGCTTAAAACCTCTAGTTGTTTGGCCAGAACATTATCTAATCTTAAGGAGCCGGTTACTCTTAGAAATTATTAATGGTTAATATTACAGAGTTAATTAATTCACTGTATTATCTGACATATTGAACTAATCCCTGGGTCTTCCATTGTTTTTTCTTGCTCTGTTGAGCAAACTGGCCCATGACAATGAAAGAATGAAATAGCTTATTAGGAAAAGCAAATCTTTTCACATTTTTGTCATGTAAAGTACAGAATTCTTCTGCCCCCCTCGTAATGATTCGGAAAAAAGTAATATCATTGGGACTCTGTGTTCTTTCGTTTCTACTCTAGATATAATGAGAGAAGAACTGAAGTCTACAAAACTATTGCAAAATTATGAGTACTGTAATTGTTAGCTTCTTTTTATCTTCAGCTATGAAAGAAGCATGCTGGAGAAAGGCAAGGATTTGGAAGACAAAACAAACTATAAGATACATAAAATTAATTCCAGATGATTCGCTGCGACAAAAATCAAAACAGACACATCTTGCTTGAAAGGACAGGTAGACTCAGCTAAGCCATGGAAAATAGGAAAGACCATAAACTCCTGCCAGGCCAGAGGGCTCTCTTGCTCAGTCTTGCATATGGGGAAATTTCAACTGATGTCAGTTATCAACAGCTAAGGGAAATAGGGATTTCAAGAGACTTTTCAAGGATTACTGCCTTTCAGGGTAAAGAGAGTAAACTGTGAATTAATCACAAGACAGAACTTCTGCTATACTAACTTCTATTAGGTAATAGAAAAATTTTATTCAACATTCATTAATACTCTATTCTCATCTATCAAGTCCAATTATTTAGCACCTCTAATTATGTTTCTTAGGTTAAATCTTTGCTAAATCAAGAGCCATATTTCTTTAAAAAATTTCATCTTCTTGATTATACAATTAAACACCTGGACAATTGTGAGTATCAAGACTTTTCAAAACACCTTAATATTATTCTTTTTCTTAGTAAGCAAAGATGTAATAAGAAAGAAAGAGAGTGAGAGTAAGAAAGAAAACTTCATAAGTATGATTTGAATCACTATCACTTCTAAATTCAAAAGTGTTAGGAAGGTAATTTATGAGCATTCTTTGCTGCCTGGCTTCTTCAAAACAGAAGGCTAAAAAAATATTTTTAGTTGCTCACTTTAACACACACATGCAATAGCTTAGCTCTTTCTCTCTGTTGCCTTTTGGCTTGAGATGGCTTTTGAGTCTTCATACTCTGGCTAAAATGTGTAACATTTGTCAGCTGGACTTTTCAGAACTTAAATTAAAATACGCTGCCATAGTTTTCAGAAACCATATGAACAAATAACCCTTGTGAGAATATTCAAATTTAAAAGCATTAACCCTTAAAGAAAAGGTTGTTCAGATCAGTTGACTGATATCAGTAGAATTCATTAGTGGCCATGTTTTGTGCCCAACATTGTACTGTAATAGATTGTCTCAATATGTTACCGGAAGATAAAGCTATGATATATTCTCCCACCGAGTCAAAAAAATCCCCAGTTCTTTATCATTTTTACTACCTCTCTGTGGGGTTCCTGTGGACTGCTGCTTCCCTTATTCTGTTGTTACAGAAATAGTAAGCAAACAAAGAAGGAGTAACAGCATGTCATAGAAGAACAGAGGAGAAGAATGCAGGCGATAGATTTTATCACTTTCTGCTTCTCATCAAATGATTAAAAAACGGCAAATTTTAATCAGATTTTCTTACTTTAACTAAAAGCAGCTTTTGATATATTACCATTACCATTATTAATAATACTTTATTAATTTGCTTGTCTGTAACATTCTGAAGTGTTTTGTGGAGTCATTGTTGGTACAATATAACATACCTGTGTAATATTTGTCCCACTTGTTATTTACATCTGTGATTATTTCTTGCATTGTATAAAAAAAAAAATGTATGCATATAAAGGTTTCAGTTGTCCAAGTTTTAATTTATAAGTTGCTATAGGTATAAAAGAACCTGAAATTTTTCAAAAATTCATGGAAGAACTGTGTACTGAAGAGATGTATCTAGCTTAACTTTAAACATCTGTGATGTATACATCCAGAGAATAGCTAATTAGAGAGGCTGTTTTTGTTGAAAAAAATTAATGCTTTTCTTGTGTGATTAATCTAATCTATTTTAGTTATTTACTTTATAATGAGATGAATTTGTTATTCTGATTCATCTCCATTTACAGTAAAGGGAACCGTAGATGACCAGCTAAGCTCTAGAAGTCATCTGTTTTATGTCAGATGAAATTCAGCCTCATACTCTAGTTTCTTTAGTTTCTGACTGGAATGCATAATTTTTTGATGTGAATGGCTTTGAAAAATATAATTCCACTGCTTTTCTACAATCCTCCTATACTCACCATTTTTGATCAGATATGTAACCTGTTTTATTACAGCTAATGATCCATTTGCAGCATCTAATCTCCTAGAATGTAAACCACAGTCTTCCTAGCTCAGAATTATCTTGGTTTAGTCTTGACCTTTTAACAGCAATCATATTTATGTGGCAGAAGCACATACAGGGTACTTATAGCCCACATATTCCATAAATTTTCTCCTGTTTTAGTGTTTAGATGTTTCAGGCTACTATGTGAAAAGACAGAGAGGAAGAGAGAGAGTAAAGTTATTTCATACTTTTTATTTGCATATTTATCAACCATAAATCTCCCAAACCTATGTTTAGCTACTGTTGCACCTTTTGTGGGATAAAATCATTATATTTCCCTTTTAATTTCATAAGGAACATCATATAAAACTCACTCTGAATACCCAGGTATTTTATGTGCAATACAAATAATTTTTCTTTGCAACAAAGCTGGTGGCTGCCTCTTCAGAGACTAGAAAATGAAAATTAGTTATCATAGTGTCTGTGCTGCCTTCATGACGCTGACTCATCAGCTGGCATTATCTAGTAGTGAGTGCTGTGGGAGTTAATATATAAATGAAGGATAAAATAATGGAGGAAACCAGAAAAAACGCAAATTGAAAATTATATTTCATGGGAAGTAATTTCACAGGACTGGAAATGGCTCTATGCTCTAAATCTGTAATAACAAGTTTAAAGCCATATGCTGTGTTGAATCTGTACCTCTCACATCTTGCATTAGGGCTGAAATGTGAGATACTGAAGGCTTGAAATTTGCGTTTTTAAAAAGTCAACACACTTCCTTAAATTATAATTATATTTTATCAAGCTTACCAAGGTCTGAGTTAGCTGAATCCTTCTGGAATAAAGGGAGTTGTATATTTTTTGATCCCTGACTATAATACCTAAATAGTCAGTAATAGTTTATAAAGCTATTATTTTATGACCAGAAAATACCCAGAGAGTAAGATCTCTGCCAGTGCCTTAATAAAGTCATAAAATGATGAACAAACAATACCATGTCACTGATCATCATCCATAAAAGAAAAAGAAAAATCAACCCAAAAAGAAAACAAAACAATCAACAAAAACAAAACATAGTAAAAAATGAGTTATGAAAAGAGGGAAAGAGATTATATAATGTGAAATACTTTGGCTCCTCTAAGAAGTCATGTGTAAAAGGAAAGAGAAAGAAGATAAGAAAAATAATGTAAAATAGTTATGGAAAACAACAAAGTAATCACAACAGGGTGCCTTGATAATGCCTTTCAATTTTTTCACTGTGATGTTGTATCAATACAAGAGTACATAAGGTCATGTCGGGATGACATATTGCAAATATGTTGTAATTCTCTGTGACTATTAATTGACTTAATCATCTCTTCAGCTCTTCACTGTGGTATACCACTCAATAAAGTATTCAAAGCAATGAATGTCTTCTAATATCCTTTAAAATTTCACACTCTGTGTGCTCAATTATTTTTCAAATCACTCGTTACATGACTAGTTCTGGAATGAATTGCCTTGATGCTTGGGAGAAAAAAATGCAGTTCATTTCTTATTTTATAAAGCTATGAACACATGAAAAATTGGGCAAGAATTGTCAGAGCAGGAAAAAAATACTCGAATAGAGTTTTAATATTTTTTTATCTTAAGAGGCAGCTCTAGGTTAATTAGAGACAAAAAAAATAGAATTAATGGCATTAAGCATAGCACATTCTTTAAAAATCTCTTATACTTGTTTTAATTTGTATTCATGGCCCTAAGAGAAAAAATGTATGTCTTAGGAAGCCCACAAAACAAAACTCTCATGATCAAATTTATCCATGAGAATTATTTGTATCCCATGAGCATTTAGAAATCAAGAAGTATTTCATTTATTTCAACAAAATAAAGTGATAGGGGTCTAAGTGGTGACAGATAATGGAGCCATATGCTCAACAGAGTAAGAATAACTCAGGCACAGTATTTCCTGCCAATGACTTACCCATTCTCTCATTTGCAATGATCTTGGTGGGAAACAGAAGCTGAGTAACATCCAAACTAACAGATGTCTCTCAAGAAGTGGCCTTTTCTATACTTAGCAGATCTACAGTTCAGAGCACAGTAATCCCTCTGCATCACAGACAAATGTGGCACCTTATCCCCTTTCTTTGCATGGATATAACAACCGGCACAACCAGGAAATATTCTTTTGTCACTAATCAATAATCTTCTTCAAAATTACATATCATTACTATTCCAGCTTCAGAATGAGAGGAACATTTAGCATTTCCTTGTCTGCAAATATCTGTTTAAAACAGTCCTTTGCTTACATTTTCCCTTTCTAGCAGAAGACATAACGTAGCCATTGCTGCCATAAAATGGGTCTCGCTGATGCAAATTACATCAAGACCAAGTTTTATATTTTTACAACAGCAGAGCTTTCTCAATTGATACTAATCTTCTGAAAAAAAATTCCCACTTTCAAAATTATTAAAAAGCAAAATCAAAGTCATTATTTAAGAATTTATTGTCATATGGACAATATGGCTTAGATAACAGATGCACAATTAAGTTTTAATAAAAAGTCATTCTTAGAGATATTTATAACAGGTTAATACTTTTTGTTGTAATAGAATAGGTTCCTCAGCTGAGAAGATAGTGTGGTTTCTAATGACCAGATGAATTCCAAAAGGAGACACAGTGTAAGCATCAGGACAGTTTAAGGGTATCTGCATAGCAGAAACAGCTTCTTTGAGTTAGACAATATATCACATGTCTGGAATACTGCTTTTTACATATGGAGTGAATAAAAGAAGAGAGAAATTAAGGCTTTGGAAGCCCTTCACATATGTTCTATCACAGAAACTTGGTATCGATTTTGTTTTTATAACCATTAAAAATTACAAATTAAAATAAACACAATTTCACATTAGAAAATCCTTATCAGGAAAAACTATAATGCAAATTACAGTGAAAAATCCAATCAGCTATGCTTATCCTTCAGTGTAGGTTCCTAAATCCTTTTAACAGTAGTAAAAGTGTTGTACACATGTAACTGGGACAATTCAAATCTTATAATTTGTTGATTACTTTTTTTATGGTCTTCAACATTTCTGTAAATTTTATTTGGGATATATAATTATAAAAGCAATTTTCTTTTCAGTAGTAAATACCTCAGTGAAGCAATACTCTTACATTATGTTGCATTATTATTAGAATAGAAACGCAGCAAATCCAGGCGTGTAATCTGCCAAAGTTGGCTTTAAATATGACTGAAACTGCCAAGATATATTTAATTAACTAACTTGATGTGGATGTTTTATTTTTTTCCCCTTTATTGTCCCCTTTATTTTTACTTATCTGAGAAATAGGATTTTGTTTTGGTTTATATATACCAAAAGATGGGGCAACTCATTATCAAATTTCCTTTACACTGATTTGGAATTCATTCAACTATGATACAGGATTAAGTGTGTACTTTTCAAAATAATCCTCCATTTTTTATGTCACAGCAACTATGACTTTGTTTCATGTGGTAATTCATTGCAATAGGAGTTCCTGTTAGACACAAACTATATTTTGAATGCAGAAATAGAAAATCTGTAAATTGCCTTGTCAAGACTCATAAATCATCTACCATCCAAAGGGTGTAACTCACGTGCACTGTTCTCCCTTTGTGCTTTGAAACACACTCTGTGATTCCTAAAAAAAAGGAAACAAAAAGCATTAGACATAGCATCCATTTATAGAGTAGATGAAAATTATTGAGAAAGTCATGGACAATGAAACATCAGACATAAATAAGGACAAGGGAAACCACAGCTGACTGAGCTGGTCGACTGTCAGGTTTAGCATCAACATACCGGGAGCTCAAGACAATTTTCACTGACTGTAAAATGAACTTTGTCATCGTTCAACCTCTGTGTGTAACACACACCTAATTATGTTTCTATGTCACTATTTTAATTATTCTCCGAGTCCAATTTCTGACAGGCAGAAATTATCAGAATGTGAGAATGTGGTAAGGGCACACTTATTTATTCTGGAAGAAACCCTTTACCACAAACTTTGAAAGACATAACATAACTCTCTGTGCCAATTATCAGCCCATGCTGGATCTCTTCTGTTAAAGGAGAACATTCAAGATAAAGTTATCCTCAAGTGGCCTTTGGCAATGGCAAGAGCACAATTAAGACTGAATGGCAATTATGAAAAGCATTGCCTGCCTGTGCGAAAATTCAGCTTACATTTTGATCATTCCATATTATTCTAATTTCAATATAAATTACATAATATAAAAACATTAGCAATAATCATTTATTCTGTGCAGGATGCCTGCCTGCAGACAGACAATGAAAAGCAAAGCCTTAGGAGAATATTGTGTCACAGGAACTCAGTTGGCATCTAATTTTTATCTCAGACCAATGAAAGTGTGAATTAACAACAAGTAAATTGTTGCATGATAATGTATAACAAAAAACAACTGCTAGTAAAAGAACAATAAGATGCCAGAGAGGCACCTCAGCCCAATTTCTTTAGGAAATTTATCTTATGTCTGCTGTTTGTGTACATGTCAGTTGTTAGGACATCGTCACCTCTCTTAGCATTCCCTTGCCAGCATTAGGGAGCACAACCCAGGTGCCTGAGCCAAAGAGTGAAATCAGATGCAAATGTCAGAGAAATTACAGAGTTTTTTGTTCTGCTGTAAACAGAACTACACTGAATTTGTGCAGGGCTGCTCAACAAGAACACCTTACAATCACAATAATATAATTTACTGTTTTCTCCTCCCAGGTTGACTCTGCTTACCACTTTCCTTCCCTCTGAAATAATGGCCAACCTCTGTTTCACTTTTTCCCATTTGCCACAGTTGTATTGACTTTATATCTTGATTTCATATTTTTCATATAGATGTTCACATAAAAGCTTTATGTTTAAAAAAAAAGGGATAACCTGCACAGATTATCTGAATTGATTCACTGAATTTTAGGACTGGAATAGTAAACAGGAATGTTAAGACAGGAACCAGTAAACACCTGGTCCTTAGGCACACAGCTGCTATTACAGGTTACATTTTAAAGAATTGAGTGCAGCTGGGCTAGCACATGACAAATTATGTGGTTTGTGGGACAGGGTAGCAATCAAGTTAAAAAGACAACTGGCTCACCAGCTTAGTTTTGGGTATTGAGCACATGGTGCTGAGCTGGCTGGAATAGATGGAGGTCTCCAGCTGGCAGGAAGGAAATTGCAGCGCCCACCTGGGACAGGGTAGCCATCAAGTTAAAAAGACAACTGGCTCACCAGCTTAGTTTTGGGTATTGAGCACATGGTGCTGAGCTGGCTGGAATAGATGGAGGTCTCCAGCTGGCAGGAAGGAAATTGCAGCGCCCACCTGCTTACTGAGAAATTTTTGCTTCTACAAGACAGGCCACTATTCCCACTGGGGGAGGTTGTCTTTAGAAAGAACTCACATTTCCCTTTGTCTGCTATCCAGAAGAGGCTTGAGAAAGACAAGATTGTACAGATAAGACTGCAATTATGCTTTTCTTGTTCTGAACAGGAATAAATCCTCAGAGTAATTTTGTTGATAGAGTAACTGTAGATCATCTGTTGTGAATCACACAATCTGACCTCTCCTATACTTAAATGTGTAGTACTGTGTAGTGGGATAAGACTTTTACTCTAAGAGAAAGATTTAGACAACTCTAGAAAGTGATTCATCCTGTTCTAAAATGAATTTCTGAAATCAGTAACATAAATAACTCTGTGGAAGCTCATTTCTCTCTTAATGGGGCCTTAGGTCAGATGCCTATTTATTTAGCTAAAGTTTGTTAAGAGGAAACTCACCCAAAGAGTGTTTTCTTTATATCATTGCAATTGTGTTTATACTAGAACTTCATATTCTAACAATTCTTAAGGCATAGGTAAGTATAGACTAAAACATGAATTTGAAAGATAGAGGCTGTCAAAAGGAGTGATTAAAAGAAGGCAATTACATAGGAATAGTTAAAATATGAAAAACTGTAAACAATAGAAAATAATGTCTTGTGTGAAAAAAGGTTGTGCTTAATAATTACAGCAAAAATTAAATTACCCTTTAATGACTTGCTATCATTTCAGCTTGATAAGAAAATAACATTTTTTAAAGTGATAAAACTAAGATGTTAAATAGCTTACTTTTTGGTTGCAAAATAGAAAAGAAGCTTATATCAATACTCTTTACAAAATAAAAATAATCATTATTTGTGTCAGGTTTAGCTGCTTTCTTCATACTAGGTAGTTATTCATAATTCATGAATGATTGCATTGTGGTCTTCACTTCATATTGGCCGGTTCTGTCACTGTGGTATTCATGTTAAAATACATTTTAGTGTTTATTGACAACAATGGATTTAGTCACCATCACTCCATGGTGGTATCATCGATCAGCAGAACTTGAGGATTTAGCTTATCAGTGGAGAAGATTTCATTGAAAAGAAACATCGGGAGCATCTGTATTACAATGAAATTTTAAATCTCATTTTGTGTGTCAATCTTGAATACTTGAAGCATTTAGGCTTTTTTTTTTCTGGTTTTGAATTATTTCTTAATCATTATTGAACATATTTTCATTACTGTACTCTCTCTGTAATGGAAAAAAACTGAAAAATTTTTAGTTTTCATCCTTATTTAGACAAATAGTACATTTAAAGCACATTTTCTATAAGATATGAATTTCCCATATTTCAGTGAGAGCCAATTAAGATATAAATGCTGCCTAATATTAATTTGTAAATGATGATTATTACCTTTTCAGAGAAGCAGAGGATGTAATTGTCATTGCAGGTTCTAATTTTCAAATTCTTTGGCTTAAAAGACATAGAGACTAATATATTTATTAAAATAGCAGCAAAGTGTTTATAATAATGTTGATAATATAATAATAAATTTTCTTCCATTATACTTGCTTGTTGTCATTGGAGATATTTTAAGTCACATTATTGTCAGTACTTATTTTAGTATAATAAGAATATAAAAGAATACTTGCAATCTGCAATGGGGTGATTTACCTTTCTAAGCCCTGCTTTATGTTAAGTGTAAATATGTAGACATTTACTGCATCAGATTTCTTTTTCCATGAAAAGTTTCTCCCAGAAGCTCATATTCATATTGCCTGCAAATAACACTGTCAAAGGTGTCTCTCATTTATTGAAATCTGCAGAGGCATTTCTCTTGAGACAAACATATGGTGAAGCAGCATATGTTTTTCAAAGTAAGACCTTACCACTTGATTTTAGTTATCCTAATTGGAGCTTTAGGAAGGAAGGGAACTAAAATATTGAATGACCATGGTATAAGAAAAAATATATAGAAGTTCTTTCTTTTATGCTGTGTTCTATCGTGATAGTTATTCTATCATGTAAGTTGTACACAGAGCATTGTGTGCAATTTATATTGTAAATATACTACTGTTATTATTTCTTACAGTCTAAATCTGGAGTTTACTACAACATGACAATAAGATGACAGTGAATGAAGTCTGATATTGTTTTTGCTGCTGTGACTAAAAACTCTAGTCATTAATAAGGATATATTAACAGAGACTGAATCTGTGTTGAATTAATATTGTCTAGGCTCAGGTGCTCAAATGAGGCTTGAGTAGCATAGCACTCAAGAGCCTACATAACTGTGGGTAATGGAAAATCTGTGCAACTCCATGCATCTAAGATCTATTTGAATTATGAGATCCATCTGAGTAGTCTATATAAACTATGCAGATAAGCATTTACAGGGTTATTGATCTTATGCTCAATAGGACATGAATATCCCACTTTACATAAGGCTTGTGCCCCTGAGAAAAATTCTCTTGATCATTTGGCTGGGTTGATGCAACCTTCTCTGTAGAGAAACTTTTATTCTCATTTTATTAAATTTATTGACATTGGAAATTACTTTTCCAATTAAAATCAATATTAGGAATTCTTTAGCAACATGAACAGCTATTCTGCCTATGGTGTTGCAATGAGTACAATTTTGAAGTACATAGGAGGTCAGGGTTTTTTTTAGATAAGCATGGGGTGTAAATTTACAGATTCAGAAAATATGGCACAAAAAGCCAAGTTTTTCTAAATTGAGTATGAATTGCCAGGTTTTGGTAGTGTGAAGGTTACAGGGGTGATTTGATTGGCAATAAATTAAACTGATTTCCCCAAGCTTAGTCCATTTTTCCCCATGTTGGCAATTAGTGCGTGATCTTTACCTGTCCTGTTCTCAACCCACAAGCCTTTTTTTTTTATTTTCTCTCCTGTGTACAGCTGACTAAGAGCAGCTTTGGTAAGTGCCTGACATCCAGGCAGGGTCAAGCAAACAGTTTCTCTGCAAAAATCTGCGGATTTGTTTCTTAACCCAGAATATTTGGTTAAAACAACGATAAAGTTGTAAATTTTCCCCTATAATGAAAAGTGCATAGGTGATACAATATTACTGCAAGGAAAGATCATTTTTGTTAATAAAGCACAGATAAACCAAAGCAACTAAACCAGAGTAACTCCACCACCATTACTTATCTAGTTCTCCTTTATATTTCTGATTAAGACTTTCTTTCTTAATCTTCACTAATCTTTTTCACAGCTTTTACATTAAAAGAGGGAAAGATTGGCCTATTACTGAAACCTCCAAATTATTTAATGTATTATTTCATTGCAAAGAAAGACAGGAGCAGCCACCTGATAATTCCTCTAAGTATTATTATGTATATTATAATATACACTATATATATAAATATTATATATCTATATATAAATATAATATATAATATTAATGTGTAATATTAATTAATGTATATTATATTAATATATATAATATATATATGTATATATATTCTGAGATATTTGCCCTTCCATGTGTATAGGCTATATTCAGACTTGAAATTATCAATAGAATAGTTGCTTTCATTTTAGTTTCTGATTTTCTTTAATTAATAGAAAGTATTAAAAAAAATTAGTAAAAATAAATTCTGGTACCTTTAATAGCAAGCCCTTTCTCTACAGAGTCTCATAGATTCACCTACGTCTGACAAAGCACAGTTTCTCTTATCTATTCAAGAAAAGGGGCTTTTTTTTGAAATAAAGTCTAACTTCTGCACAATTACTACATTTAAAAATTCCTAGCATTTTCTTACTTGTTTCTTCTTCAATTATGTTTTGATATTCATTGACTCTGTTTATCTAAAGATGGTTTTAATTCCTGAAGCCTCATTTTATCCATTAGCTTATTAATGGATTTTGAATAAGTCCTTATGCTTTTCCACTTAAAATTTGTTGTGATTATGAGAAACTTCACCTGTTTATGTTACATTTTGTTTAGTAGCAGACTTTCAGAAGAGATTGGAAAATTGATCCACTGAAGACCTCACATTTTCCCTCTAATTTTCTACTGATAAAGGTGTTAGTAAATTATTGTTCTGCACACATACTTGTCTGAAAGGCTTGTTTATTCTTCTGTGTTGGTTCAATTAAGGTATTAAGTCAAGCAGTGAATGTAGAACAAGAATTTAAGTCTTTCTTTTCTGAAAAGGACAGCTAGCTACTCCTTATATGAATAATCACCAGCATACGTTTTCTTTTCAGCCTCAGTATTTTCCACGTCTGAAGTCAATGCAGTGAAATTGCTCATGCTGAGATTAGTATTGTTGCTTTTGTGCTGCCATCTCTACTTAGCAGGAGGAGAAAGCAACACTTGGCAATGTTTTGAAGATGTGATATCACCTGTAGGATTTAAAAGTTTTTTTTATGCAGAGCAACGGGAATATTTTCTAATGAATAGTTAATGCATATGCATGTTTCTAGGGGGTGGGTGGGTTTGCTGTTTTGTTTGTTTGATTAATTTATTTCCTTTGGCTTTGAATTAATAAAGTCTCATGGTGATTGGTATCAGTTGTATCTTTATTGGTCAATATATTGTATATGGCTGGTAGGTGGCTTAAATACTTAAAATCAAGAGTTTTGGAGACTGCATGATTTTAAAAAAATGCCAACTAAATAAGACCAGAAGTTTTTAAACAACAGGGCACTTAGTTGTGACAAAGTGGTATCTAAAAACTTTTATTCTCTCATTATTTGTGGAGAATTTTTTTTTTTTGAGTGTTATTTCTCCAAAGAAAAAGGTTTTCTTCTTCATACTCTTTATGAATTTGCTTTTTGAATGTGAAGATGTTGAATCAATACAGTATCTCATCTTCTGGCTTCCAACAGCCTGTGGAAATCCAATCTGAAATTCATTTAACCAATTTTTGGTCCTCTGGCAATATTCTTACCTTTTTCAATTCCTGTATAAGTGGTGCTCATCACAAAGGACACAATTTATCTAGCTGTCCAGGCTGTCCAGAGAAGTGGTAGATGCCCCATTCCTGGAAGCATTCAAGGTCAGGTTGCCTCAGGCCTCAGAAAATTAATCTGGTTGAAGACCTTGCTTTTCATTTTGAGGGTGGGGGTGGGGGTTGGAGTAGATTACATTTAAACTTCCAACCCAAAATATTCCATGGTTCTATGTTTTTTTTTCATCTGTTCTTCATCAACATTGAACAGATACTAATGATATACCTTATCACATTCTGCTTAGCATCCTATTTTATTTATATATTGCTTCATGTCTTTTTCACAAATAATCAAAATTTTTGTGATGGGTTTAGTTTTATGTAGTTGAGAATTTTTGGATCACAGATTTAAATCTATTTTTGTTTGTCTTATCAACAATCCTTTAACTATATGTTTCTAAATCATGATTTGTTATTTCCTCAGGCCATTGCTTCTTATGGCTTGGTCATGTCCTTCTAATCTCACTTTGCAATTATTTCAGGCCTTGCCCATGTAGTCAAAATACAAATACTGAAGAATAAATGGGAAAGAGTTTACTAAAATATCTCCAGCTGTTATTAAGAATAGCTAAATATCAGTCTTTGGTGATGATTAATAGAAGACTAAAAATTGCTGTTTTATTCACAACAGTTTACAGTCTCAGAATTTTCAAGATTACCAGATGCTGGAGTGAAAAACATTATGGTAATCCATCCATGCTACCCCAGAGGTTTGTCTCTATGGATTTTACAGTTTTATAACTAACTTGTCAATCAGAATTTAAATTTTGTTATCTCTTGTTTTATGTTTGCCTCTCTCAAGAAGTACATTTGCCTAAATGGTTGCTGTAGTAATACTCTGAAATGAATAGTGTGAGTAGGTTCCTCATCTTGCTTAAATGTAAGACAGGTTAGTAGTTCAAAATGTGATATTTAGCACTGCTCTGGAATGGAGCATTCATTGATTGAGCTCTGATAAATCCACCAGGAGCTGTGCTGGACTGGGTAAGGATACCATCTGGTCCCAGCATTTGGTACTTTGTGTTCCTGTTTAAATGTTGATGTTGAAAACATAATGAAGTGTCATTAGCTAACTACCCTTCTGTGTTCTCTTTTTTTCATGGAGTTTAATCATTTTTACTGAGAGTGACTCTGCTTTTACCCCTCTGTCGATAACAGTATTACTTTTCCCCTCAATTTCAATGTAGCATGCTCTTTTATTTTTTCTGAAAATAGGAAATATTCCTTCTTATTTTTATGTGACTGTTATAAAATGACAGACTGGTTTGGGCTGGGACAGAGTTAAGTTTCTTCATAGTAGCTATGGGACGCTGGTTTGTGTTTGTGCTGAAAACTGTGTTGATAACACAGGGGTGTTTTTGTTGCTGTTGAGCAGTGCATACACATCACCAAGGCCTTTTCTGCTCCACACCATTCCACCAGCAAGGAGGCTGAGGGTACACAAGAATTTGAGAGGGGGTACAGCTGGGACAGCTGTCTCCAACTGACCCAAGGGACATAGTCTACCATATGGCATCATGTTCAGCAATAAAAGCTAGGGGGAAGAGGAGGGATGTTGGCAGTTACAGTGCCTGCCTTCTTAAGTCACCATGATGGTGCCCTGCCTTCCTGCGGATGTGGTGAATGAATTCCTTGTTTTGCTTTGCTTGTGTGTGAGACTTTTTGCATTACATACTACTTTGTCTTTATCTCAACCTATGAGTTTTCTTATTTTTGCCCTTCTGGTTCTCCTCTTCATCTCCATGGGGTGCGGCAGTGGTAAGCAGACAACTGCATGGTGCATAGCTGCCAGCTGATGTTAACCCACAAGTGGTGATTAACTCTGATACATTCAGTGCATTTCTTTCAAGTTTTTGCTCCTCTTTTTATAATTTTTCTTTTAATTTTCTTCTCTGAAACCTGTTTTATATGGATTTCATTTATTTTTTGTGTTATTTTGTTATGTTATACGTTGGGTTTTTTTCCCTTGAAATTTGATAGATGATAATGCTTCATTACTTTTATCAGATCTAGTAACTATCCAAGGGGTACTACTCTCTATAAAGTTATACCACATAGGGTTAGTAGTTAATAACTCCTGACTAGTTATTTGTGTCTTAACATTTCTTATTTTCTCTCTGAATTGTTCTAGAATCACTCTTATCTCTTCAAAGATTCTGGGAAAAACACTGCTTTTTAATTTCAAAGTATGTATCCATACACTATATGGGGTTGTTTTGAGAGAAAACTAGAGGTTCACAGTCTATGAACACAGTCATTGCCTGGGGCAGAATTTCCAGTGTAGATTTATTGCTTGAGTTTTAATTTTCTGCTTTTCTTTTTCCTGAGTACATTACCATATTTCTGGTTTCCTTTTTTTTTGCCTGTATTGGTATCCCTATGTTTGCATAAACCCATCTATTAAGTATAGGAATTGGCTTGTTGTCTTTCAATCAAAATAAGACAGCTAGAAAAAAACCCTTAGCTTTCATTTATCACCATCAAGATCTTCATGATGATGCTTGCTGTTTGAATACAGAGCATAAATGAAAAGACATTCTACCTTTCAATCCATCTCACTAATTGAATTAATGATTGTGTTGTGTTTCTAGGTGATCTCTGTAGGGTGTCTATTATGCATCATAAGATGATATCTGAAAAGATAGCAATCAAAGAAAAAGAACAAAACATCAAACATTTGAACAAAAATGAAGGAAAATAATGTAAAATAGGGAAAACAAAAGTGATAGATAATTACTGCAAGCTTAGGATAAATTTTATTGTCTTTTAAGTAAAAGCGACCAAGATTAATAAGATTGTTCTTGCATATTTTTTTCTTCATAAGTATGATGACCTTTCTTTAAGATTTGAAAAGCATGATATATTTGGAATATCATCCATTGTATGTTTTTACAGTGAAGAGCAAACTAAGAAACTGGCGATTCTCAAAAATCATGACAAATTTTTTTTTAAATCGACGTGATCCCTATAAGTTCAATAAAGTTGTTCTTAAAACTAAAAATTTGAAGAATACAGGGCTAAAACTCACAGCTAATTATAGTATACAATGAACTTTAGGTAATAGGAAAGGTATTTATAACCAGCATAGAGTACTGGAAGAAGAAAGATGAATAGAAATTTGATAAATGTGGAAATGATGTTGACAGAGACTGAACAGCAAAGGGTAGAGCTACAATGGATCCTAAAGACAAGAGAAGATGTGAACCTCTTTTTAATGAAAAGAATCTGTCAGGAAAAGGATGAAAGTAGAGCAGGATGTGGGAGTGGACATGCACAGGAAAGGAATAGAAGCATCCTAAGTAAGACTGGTTTGTGGGTCTGAGTCCATGTTTTTATCACCACTACAGATTAATATTTAAACAGAGAGAATGGAAATCTTGCATGAAAAAACAAACTCAGATTTAACCACATTGGGCTTAAACTGAGGAGAGAACAGTATCATGTTTTCTGATGAAAACAATGTAAGGACCCCAGAAGCTATAGAGTAGTCATATGGGAGCACTGAATGTAAAGGAAAGGGTATGGGTTGTCTGTTTCATGAGACAGAGATCACCTTTTCATTATGCTAATATATTGTGACTAATACATTTGCCAATGACAGGAGGCATAACACTGTCACAGAATCAAGATACCTATCTGAAATTAAATTAATTTGAATTTAAAGGTCTATGTTTATATTAGTTTAAATAAAAAGCCTTACATTTATTTCAAATGTATTGGAGATACTAAAAATGTTTCTTGTAGCCTGTGGTGAAGTCATTAAAGAACATTCTCACAGTTACTGCCTACTGATTTTATGGAAAATTCAAAATAGGCTAATTTCTTTTCTTCCTTTATATCTTTGCTCTAAAAGTACATCAATTTCACTTGTGGTACTGTTTTCACCTTTTGCTGCAACCATAAGACATTGAAATACTGTTAACGGAATACCAGTATATCAGTACTTATGCATGCACGCATGAGTGTAATGTTTTACAAACAATTCTTTGTTTTCTACATTGTCTGTAAAGCTTAGATGATGTACAAGGACTTGTTTTCCCACTAAAAACTCTGATCAGGAGTAGAGAAAGCCTTCAAGACAAACAGATGGCAGTTTCCTTGATTTAGTGAATTTTTATTTCCATTCATTCTGCCTAAAAAGAAGTTTGCACAGGTTACCATAGTGGTTCCTGGTACAGCTTCCCTGTCTCACAGGAGACAGCACAGCATTTCAGGAGAAAAGTCTGGCAGGTCACACAGTCCTTTCTAGCCTTGTTGTGCTCATTCCAGGGACAGGGTTTTGGGTTCACTTAGGGTGTGTTTGGTTCTTTCTTTCTCTATTCTTCAGTTCCCAGGGCTATTCTCTCCCTCAGGTCTGCTCTGATGCAGCCCCACCCTGAATCCTAGGTCTAAATCTGGGGCCTTGAGTTGAAGGACTTGGACCCTTTGAAACAAGTCAAGAGGAGAACCACCAAGATGATCCCAGGCCTGGAGCACCTGTCCTGTGAAGACAGGCTAAGAGAATTAGGTTGCTAATACTGAAGCAGAGAAGTCTCTGGGGAGTTCTTATAGCAGCCTTCCAGCACCTAATGAGGGCTACAAGAGAGAGCTGGAAAAGGACTTTTTACAAGAGCATGCAATGAATTCCTACAGGTAAGAATATATTCTACTAGAGCTTATCTTCAGCCTTTTGTCGTGGAAACCTGGGTTTATTACACACACAGAACTGCAGTTTTTAAAGTCATTCCTCAAATTAATATCATCACACCTATTTTGTTATCCAATATATTTTTCACAAAGTTTATTAAAACATACATTGTCTCACATTGTATGGCTGCATTACAGCTCTATGCTCTGGCATTAAATATACTTCAAAATTATCCATATAAATAATGGGAAGAGAAGCGTGGCTGCACATTACTTTTCTCAGCCCCGGTCAGCTCTTGAGCGCCAGGCTTGGGCATCTCAGCTTCTTGTCAGGGCCGGGGCTTGCTGCAATTCCCAGGCGCTTCTGCTGCCGTGCTCCGGGTTGGGCTGCTGGCCATGCTTCGCCATCGGCACGAGGGAAGAAACAAAGAGGTAGTGAATTTGTACAAATCCGTCTGCATGGCAGCTGGATGCTTTATTGGCCACGAGAGCTGCGGTGGAGAAGCTGCAGCCCGCTCCCAACCTCACATGGATGAAAATGGCCCCAAGCGTGGAGTGAAGTGGGATGAAATAGGGGTGATACAGGGCAGACGGGGAGTTCTCCTGCCCAATGTATACAGATGTCGTGGTGATGATGTGTACTACAGCGACCAATGGGAACATGGCAGGGGCGGACACGGGGCTTTGGGGCGAGTGGGACTGCGAGAATGGTGTGATGGGCACGGAAACATCAGGAGTAGGCAGGGAGTGGTTACAAGAGTGACAGGAGGAAAACTCCAATGGCAGGCAGCCTGGAGCTAATCATGGTGGGGTGGGGGGAAACCTGGGAGGTGCACGAGGACACACAGAACCGGAAACCTAACAAAGAAAAACCCATAATTTGAACCCAAACCCAGGATGCAACAGAGAAGGGTGGGGAACTCAGCAAAACATTTGAAAGCTCTGAAGTTTAGTTTTTTGCAGCAATTGTCCGTTACGACCTCAAGCAGCTAAAGCGACGGCCAGCACTTTGTGAGGCATAGCCACTATGTTTACAGGCACTCCAGGGCTGCGGAGTACCCCAATGTGGGTAAGCAGCTTTGGTAACTTCACACTGAGAGGAAGTGAAGGGACGAGAGAAGGACATTTTGCTTGTGAAACAGAGAACTTTTATTCCCCCATGCGTGGTCTGAGTGAATTGCTCTCAGAGCATTGCAAGGCAAAATGGCCCTGGACAAAAGATTACAACAGATTAAATAGGGGGTGGTCGGACAGGGGTGGAAATCTGTCTCGCCCTATAGGGTTAAACCGAGGTAGGGTTTCACAACCAATGGTGACATAACAGAGGTGGGTAGAGCATTCTGGGACAAATAGAAATGCAAAGGTGGGGTGATTGACACAGAACTTTCATGAAGAAGCAGGGAGTGGTTACAAGGTTGACACCCCAAATGGGAGTGACAACCCCTGATTGACAGAACCATGTAAGGAGAAACCCTGGGAGGAGTGAGAAGATTGACAGGTGACTGTGGATCTGTGTGGCAGGAAATCTTGGAGTAAACAACCTGTGAGGGAAAATAGGGGTACAAGGAACATACCTAACTAACATTAAAAAACCCCTGACTAAACTAACCCAACCTACAACAGTTTTTTTCTGTAGAGATTTCAGATTCTAATAGGCAGATTTTTTTTCTTATTTTCTATCTTTGGTAATTTCACATAAAAGGATCACCATAACATAAATAATACAAATGTTGGGGGTTCAAACCTGCCTGTCGAATGTGATCTCAAAATGTTGGTTTTTTATTCAGTGCAGTTTTGCATAAAAATAGTTGTATTATTTGAAGAAGAAATGAAAAAAACATACCATACAATAACAGTGAAGGGTGTACAAAGATAAATTCAAGACTGTAGTTATTTGTTTGCAGTAAGTATATTGGTTTTGTGCCTTTTTTTTTTTCCTTATTTTATTTTGTGTTCTATGTTTACTTTCAGTTATTGCTGCCTACAGAAGACTACCTTATCCCTGCCAGTAACTTTGCTGGAACAAATTGAATAATCAGTTTGAAGGGAAAGAAATTGTTAGACCAAACCTTTGTTCATCTTCAGAGGTTTCAGAGAAATGAGCTAGAGTTTAAAAATCAGCAAAATAAGATTAAAATCTGCTGTGATTAACATTTGGAATCTATCTAGAGGAAGAGATATGTCTTTCTTCTGTATTAATGAGCTATGTGAATGTCAAACAACAATTGATTTGTGTTAAAAGACCTGAAAAATCAAACATGCATACAAAATAAGTGATTTCCTCCTGAATCCAAATCTTCTGCCCAATGCAATGTCTTACTTGAACAAATTAGCTAAAATGACAGTTGTGCCTAGTATCTTCACTTTAGTACTCTTCTTCCTGTCTTCATGCATTAGCTGTCATGAATAATTCCTTTTTGTTGTAATATATTAAAATATTTTTATAGAAATATATATAGGCAAATATATAAACATGATATAGGTAAAAATTATCTGATCATAATTGAATTGACTGTCCTCTATTATTTTTCTACCCATGCATTTCTGGTGTCTACTAACTAAGTGCAAATAACTAAAGTTATATTAATGTTTTCAATACAGAAAGCGTGGTTATGTGTTTATTTTATTTTTTAATGTATCTATAAAAATTAATATTTCTTGCATTTGGGTGGATCTTTTTTCACTTTGATTACTTTAGGTCACAGTTTCTTTGAGGCAAGTTTAAAACGCAGATTATTACTTGTATCTATGATTAATGGAAGGAGTGGTTTTGTACAATGGTTATAAAATCAGATCTGATTTATTGAGGTCATTGCAATACATAGTGTCATAAAGGGATCATGAAACTAAGTTAAATGTAATTGGTTTGTTTCATTGTATTAAAGTACTGCAACACAGAAAAAAAATATTACTTTTGGCAACAGAAAGTGAGTTTCTTTGCCAGCATTAGTCAAATTTTAGTCACAACTTGTCTAAACTAGCATCCTTGTATACAGTACTAACAGTCTGTCTTTTTTATTGACAGTGTTTTCTCAATAAATTAAAGTTATATAACTTCCAAAATTATGTGGAATTATTTGCTGTAGCCTGTTGAATTACAGCTCTCCTATCTGGCATGGCTTATTAAAGATTAATAGTAGAGGCATTCTCTCTTTTTAGACTTCAGTTCAGTAGTTAAATCATGCCAACAAAAAAGTGGTTTTAAGTAGAGGTAGCATACCACTTCACATATATTTTTAGTTCAGAGTGTGTTCTTGAATGAAAGGTGAATTAATTATTCATATGAGCCTGATGTGAGATTACTTCTATTTTCTATCATGGAGATGAACTAGTTTATGGCTTGTTATGCCAGTTTCATTTAGTCTGAGATTTCCTTTCTTCTTTATTTTCTTTTCACTCACTATTTCAAGATTAATTCTCAAGCAAATTTGTGATTCATGAACCTCTATGAAGGCCAAGACTATGAGAGTACAAATTCCTCCAAGTAACATTTAACTCAGATTACATGCATATACATATATACAAATCCACACACATACACATATATCTATTTATATTTATATGGCTATATGCAGAAAGTTCCTGAATTGTTAGCTATTGATTAAGCACCTGGATTACTTTTAAAGTGCAGCAATGTACAGGCAGCTGACTCATCACAGTTGCTCAAAATTAATGGTTCTTTCTAATTAAGTATCTGCTAACTATCTAATCCAGATATTGTGTTTACTGGAATACAATGGCTCTTGGCTCAGCTTCAAAGTTCTAATGAAGAAGAATATAAAAACTCCCCTATTTCTCTGAATTGCAACTTCAGCAATTAATATGTTTCATTCCCATCCTCTGAGTCACTCTTTTCATTCCAGGCTCCCTGATAAAAGGCTTGAAATGTGTAGACTGAGATCACATTGGACTTCCAGTTACTTATCCCCACCATACCTTGTCCCCTGATATCATCTAATCTACATGATCAGTAGAGCAGTTCTGGAACTGTGGACTTGAGGGAGAAGACTTCTTGGGTTCACATCATCAAATGTTTCTAAATAATGTAATATATGCATAAATTCTTAATAATATGTGATAATTTTGCATGGAACTACATAAGATTTTTCATTCAGAACTCAAACATGATGGCTGGTCTGGACCACAGTGTTTTCTTTGAATGGCCAACATTCAAAATGGTGCAAAGAAAGGCGAGAGAAGACAGAGAAACATGTAAGTGTTGAAAAAAATCAGATGCAAAAATACTCAAACCCAGAGCCATTATTAGGTCTAAAACCTCTAAAGATTAGCTATTTCCATGATGACTTTAGGGAAATATGGCTATGGGCATCGTGTGGATAGAAAAAATGTGGACAGAAAAAATGTTCATTGCACCCTTTGAAGAGTGAGAAGGGGATTGATTTAGGATATAACTCTTGAAAGGTAGAAGACATCCTTAGGTTGAATCAACCAGTTTCTTTCAGTGTTTTCTGCTGTATCACATCCTAGTCTTTGTGAGACTTTGAATGGCTGAACTCTGTCTCTCCTCAGACTACAAACACTAGTCTAAATAATAACCTGTAGGATTCACACGTGGGGTGCAGGTTAGAAACAAAACAACATCATAGCTGGTAGTATAGAAATAGCTGAGTAAGCAGCAATAACAAAATAAAAAGTATGCAAAATGCAGCCATGTTGAAAAGTACAGAAAATACTACATTGCTGTGTGGGGTTTTTTTTGTGGTAATGGCTTCCAGATTCATGATTCCCTTTACTAATTCTGATACCTACCTGCAACCTCTGTTGTCAACCTACTTTTTGCAATTTACTTTGAGCCTTCAAAACTGAATTTTGGCAATTGTTACTCTTTACTACCAAAATCCCTTTTCCTATTGTAAGCTGCTGCTGAGCTAGAGGGACACAGGAAGTTACTGTTCAAAGCCCCACCCAATATGATCTGGAACACTTCAAATGAAGGGATACCCACAACATCTCTGGGCAACCTATTCCATCATCTCACTAATGCTCATTGTAATAATTTTTTGTATGTCCAAACAATAGCTACTCTCTTTCAGTTTAAAACCATTGTCCTTTGTTCTGTCACTGCAGACTTAGAAAACTGCTCTAAGTGCTGAAAGGTTGCAACAAGCTTACTCCAGAATTCTCTCCAGGCATCTCCCTCTCTTCTGCATTTCTAATTGGAAAAGTGTTCCAGCTCTCTGAACACTTTTGTGGCCCACCTCTTACCCATTCTAATAGGCCCATTAGAAGCTAGAGTGAAAAGAGTATTCTATGTGGGGACTCACCAAAATGAAACATAGGGGATAAAATCAGCTGCCTTGACCTGCTGGTCATTCTTCTCATGACACAGTCCATTAAACAATTGGCTTACTGGGTTGCAAATGCACATTTTTGACTCATCCATCAGTATCCCTGTTGTGGTGTGGTTTTTGCTTTGAGTTTGTGTTTGCCGACTATTCTCCTCCTTAATCTCCTCCCCTCCCGAGTTACCAATCTCCCCAAGGCCCTTCCCTAACTTCCTCTCTCCCAAGATGTCAATCGTCCCTATCCCAACCCCTTTTTCCAGAGTGTTCCTTATCTATCTTGTAGTATTCGATACTCCATTTGTTACTTTGTATTATCCCCCTCCCCTGCTGTATCTGATAGATTTATAGAATGTTAGTCCTGCCCTAGACTCTTCTTCTGCCATGCTCTCATTGGTTGGTTGCCCTATACCACTCCCCCTATAAAACCCACTGCAGACCCCCTAGGTCTTGTCTTGGAGTCAAGGAATAAATCCACACAGTTCTACCCCAAGTTGTGTGTCATTGTTATCTGTTCCTACGCCAGGCCAAGCGATAACTGGGAACAGCAGAGCTTACGGGGGGAAGGTCGCACCCTTGCTGTCACTGCCCAGCACAATACGACAGTGCACTGCGACATATCCCCAAGTTTTTCTCTGTAGGCTTACTACTAATCCAATCATTCTCCAGTCAATATTAGTATTGGACACTGGCCCAGACTAGGTGCAGGATCTTGCACTTGACCTTGCTGAACTCCATGAGATTTCACACAGACTCATTTCTCAAACATGTCAAGATCCCTCTGGTATCCTTTCCCTTAAGTGAATGAACTGCACCACTTAGCTTGGTGTCATCAGCAAATTTGCTGAGTTCACTCAATCCCTCTATCACTGCTGAAGGTATTAAGTAGTATCAGTTCAGCACCCTTGAAAGACACCACTCCTTATATATTTTGGCTTCAAAATTGAGTCATTGACTATAACTCTTTACATGTGGCCATCCAGCCAACTCCTTACTCACCTAACAATTCATCCATCAAACCAACAGCTCTCCAATTTAGTGGCAAGAATGCTGTGGGAGATTATATCAAAGGCCTTACAGAAGTCCAGGTGACTCTGATGTAGTCACTTTACTGTAGAAGGCCACCAGATTAATCAGTCACCATTTTCTCTGGTGTAGCCATGTTGGCTGTTACTAACCACTTCCCTTTCTTCCATGTGTTTTGACATATTTTCCAGGAGGATCTGCTCCATGTTCTTACTGGGCACTGAGATTAGGATGACTGGTCAGCAGTTTGCAGGATCCTGAAAGTAGTGTGATATTTCCTCTTCTCCAGTCACTTTAAAAAGCTATTTAAAAAAAGGTCTGTTTTGGTTCCTCATATGTGAACCCTAATTTTTTTAAAATTAAATGCAGGTTTTATGTACAGGGAAAATGCATGCTGATAGCAAAGGTGTAGCTCTGAATATTCACCTAGTGCAAAAATAAGTTCAGCTGAGGCTGACAGGATTTAAACCCTACTTAGCCTAAGAAAGCAGCTAGAAAACCAACAACAGAGACCACCTGATGGAGAGAGAACATAAAAAGTAGATAGGGTACTCTTACGCTTTTGTATCCCAAACAAGATATGCAGATACTTGAGTCTGCAGACTGTTATAATTGTCTGAAAATTTCAAACCTGTCACTGTCACGAGATGTACATGATGCTTGCAATACTCTTTACTGAGTATTAGGAGAAAGGTATTAATATGAGACTAGTTAACTGATAAAGATTCCTGGATAAGAGTAGGAAATTGACATTATTTTTATACACACATTTTTTGCAATTATCACTCAGTTAATAGCTAACTGGCATAAAATTAAATATGCTTCTGTGGTCCCAATACTAAAAGTAAGTGAGAAATTGCCTTTAAAGGGAAACTAGGAAGAAAAGTCCACAAATCAAACAACCTTTCTGATATAACCACCTAACAATTAGCATCATTAAATCAATTATATTCTTTTAGGAGGCCATAAAAGTGACTACTATTTCTTGTGTTAAAAGGGTAAAAATTATGAAAAAAAACCCAACTTGTTTTGATTGAAGCAATATGCTGTGCTATCAGATATAAGCACTTCTGGCATGGTGTGGAGAAGAAAAGACAAGAAATTAAAAACCAGAAAAGAGAGGAAGTACATTCAGAAACAAGGAAGTGAAGAAGAATATAATTTACTGCCTAATATTTTCTCCTTCTCCCTAATCTTAAAGAAATAGAATAGGAAGATGAAAACTGTTTGTAAGCATGATACATATTTCTGCAGAAAACATAGACTGAATTTCAGTGTGTTTCTCTAGGTGCAACAAATTCAAAACTTCTCTTACATTATTTTGCTCTTATCAATGGAGAGGCTGCTCCCAGGGGTTAAAAAATATGCCTAGTCTGAGGGAACATTTTCATTCATTAGCAAGATACAGATATTAAAAGTGCAAATGTTACTATTAGAAGCCTACATATAGGGGCTTTCCGTTGCAATAGATGCATTTTTATTATTGAAAGAAGTGTTTAGCGTGTTCAAGGAAATTGTCATAGTTTTATTTTCTCTGTTTTTTTCAGTATGAAATGAATGTAAAACAAGTGTGGCCTTTCATCATTCTCTTCCTCCTTAAGAAACTGATGAACTCAGGAAATATTCAGTTTCTGTCTTTTATTTTAGCCATTCCAAGTTGTAGACTTTAAAAAACTGTTTTTTTAAGAAATATAAATCTTTTCATTATCTAGACATTCAGTCGTATAATAATTTTTTTAAAAATAACCAACCAACCAAAACATTTATGTTATATAATCACTGGTTGGGTATCACATGTGTGAACAGATTTTGGAGTCCATGAGAGGCTTTTTGATGGGAAGTGAATAACTGCAGTGCTAAACCCTGTTTGTAAAGGGCACAATCTCATGACCAAGTAAAATTCTGTGATTCCCTCAACAAATCAATGAAGTTCTCCGGCTCAGTCACTTGTATTTCTGCAGCAGTTATAGCAATATCAGGAAATAGAAAAAGAATATGGTGTAATGTTTGCTTTAGAGTATTGAATTTTCTGTCTGATGGAGCTTGAAACTATATATAGGCAAGTTTCTGCTATGTTCCAGGGAGCAAAACTATGAAGGAGCAGGATATTGATATTACTGATAAATAAGTAAATACACAAACACACATATATAGCAGAACATTGAATGTGTCAGTCACTGTCTGTTTTGAGGTTACATATCATGTGTTCCTGTGTAAATAGGAACTTAATGTGTGAGTGAAAAGAATACTTGTGTCTGCCCTTAACTCAGGCTATGGAAAGACTCAAAGCTATCTGTCAGGAGAAATAGATCTAATGAGAAATTAGATCTAGATGCTAATGAAAAAGGATCATAGAAGACTACGTAATGCACAACAATAAAATTGGCTGTAGAAAAAAACCCCAAACTTGCTGTTCTCTTCCAGCCAGACTCTTCAAGCTTTATTCAAGATAAGCAATGCTTGCTTACCTAAGTGAGTATAATAAAGTCTATTCAGTACAGGGCCTTGAAAGCAACAATCTTGGAAAATGAAGTGTAGTAGAGTGTTAAAGTTTTGCCATTAAGGGATTTGGAAAGAGATGTGAATAGTAAAAGTCAGCAGGCAAGGAAAAAATCTGCAGTTGGCTGCAGTTTTATAGATAGATTACCAAGATGGTCTGAACAGCTGGCAGGAAGGATTGTTTCTGCTAGGAGAATGACTGTATTACACACCAAAGATGTATTCCCTGCATACGTATGTTTGTTTATATCCAACAGGAATAGGAACCCAATTACTCTTTTCCCAATTGTGACTGAAATAAAAGATAATTTCTTTGCTTCACAATCTGCAAGGCAGAGAACTGTTTACCCAACAAATTGCACCTCCAAACACTGCCATTTACAATTACTTCTGGTCTTTCCCAGCATCTGATACCTAAACCTCATCTTTTTGCAGTTCAAATGTCTAATGTCTGCAAACAGCTAAGTATGACACTTAATCAGGCTCATAAATATATAGAGAAGCAATATTTAGAGCATTAAATATTACACAGATTACACTAGGCCAGCTGCATAAAACTGAACAGGCAGTGCATTCAGAAGGATGAGATTTGTGCTGGCTATTTACTAAGAAATGGGCTTTTAAAAATAGGATGCTTAGTTCTCATTTACCCACCTAGTGTGACATAACTTTTTGTGTTTGTCATAAGCACACTATGTTAAAAAATTAGGCCAACTGGAGCTAAAATAAATTAATCTATTCATATGTCCAAAGCCTGTGTTCAAACTAACTCTGATTTGCTGTTTGCCTTGGATGATTATTTTATTACTTCCAGCTATCTTTGATACATAAGAAGATTTAAATGTTCCTTTCATTCAGCCTGAAACTGTTTGACAAACCCATTAGCTTGAACAAGCTTTGTGACTCACTTGCTGACAGCAATTAGGATTCCCAAAAGGTATCTGGATAAACCAAAACCCCAAGAGTTTCATAAGGTGAGAAGAAGGTCCTGAGATTTATTTTTGCTAAAATAGGGCTTAGAATCTCCTGGAAAGAAAATCAATCTAAAATAATTAAAACTTCTGTTCTTTCACTCCAATGAAGATACTATTCCGTTGCTAGGCACCTGATTTGAACAGAGGAATTTGGAGTGTATCTCCCTACTCTTTCATCTCCTTCAGGTGAAATTTTCCCATTATCATTGAATTTGCATTCATTTTTTTCAAGTTCTCTTTAGGAGAAATAGTTATTGGTTTATTAGTTTAGATAAAGAGATAGGAAACTGACAGTAAAGACCCTTGTCTGGGCACTATATTTGCATTTATGTATTTGCTCAGAAGGAAGACACAATCCATAACTTAACTCTGCTCTTTCTGTATCAATTTGAGCAGAAATCCAGAATTTTCCCCTTGAAATCTTTTAGATATAGTATATTCAACTGTGATTTTTTTCCTTTTAAAAAAATGTAACTAGTTTTATATAGATTGCAGAAGAATGATATGACAACTATACAGAAAAAGATAAACTGAGAAAAAATAGCAATAGAAATATCATCAAAATATAATCAACTTTAAGATTTAAAAAGCTCAGGTAGAACCTGTTAGTAAATGGAAAGAATATTTTTATCAGGTTTATGTAAAAAATAATTAACATCAGATATGCTGAATTAAACTTAATTTTACCTATCCAAAAATCAATTGTTTAAGTACACCTCCGAAGTCCTTCTTTGTTTTTTGACATATAAAGAAATTGAGTAAGTATTCATTGGTTTTCTAATGTGTAACCAGGTCCACTGCATAACAACCTGCATAACATTTCAAGTTTCATACAAGATACTCACCTCTTCTAATTCTTCATCAATTTCAGCATTATTCTTTTGAGATGAAATTTGATTATTTCAGGGTTATTTCAAACAAAACAATGACTTTAACTATTATGCTTGGATTCCTTTCAGCTGCTTCCAAAATGCAGCAATTAAAGCAATGTGTTAGTCAGTAATTGGCTTGAAATATAAACAGACACCAACTTAAAATTGTTCTAAAATAAAACCAAACAATAGTAGAAAGTTAATTGTAATTTATAATTCATTGATGTTGCTAATGCATCTTTTATAGACTAGATTCTCACTGGAGCCATTGGCAACAAAATACCTCATTAACCACTAAACATGACTGTTGCATGCCGGGTTGGTTCAGTTAGGGATTTTAATAAATGTTAGTTAGTCGGTTCTCTGTACCTCTATTTCCCCTTCACAATGGTCCGCTCCAAGCTGTATCATAGGAGCTCTGACATGCCAGTCTTGTAACCACTCCCCATTTCCCCACAGAAAGTTCTGTGTCAGTCACCCCACCTCTGCATTCCCATTTGTCCCAGAACACTGTACACACCTCTGTAATGTTCCCATAGGTTGCCGTGGTCCATGTCACTCCCCTGTCCCTGTCCCCATTGGGCGAGAGGGGCTTCCGCCCCTGTCTGCCCACCCCCTATTTCACCCAACGTTTCCTTTGTTCAAATCGCCATTTTGTCCGCACACGCAACCTGGGAACAGCTGCTTTTGACCACCTCAGCAGCCACGCGGGACAAGGTGTGCCTTCTCTCTCCCTTTATTTCCTCTCAGCGTACAGCTACGAAGGTGGCAAACCCATGCAGAGGCTCAGCCCTAGAGCCTCCGAGTCCCGGTCTCACCGAAAAGCAACGTGCCTAGCCGGGCACCCCAGCTGCCCATGGCCAGGGCAAAGAAAAACCAAAGACGCACATGACCCCTGGGAACACTGGTAGTGACAGACACACCAGCTCTTTTATGTTTTTGTTTCCACCTACAAAATCCTTTGGATATGCAAGTTACTACAGCTGCAAATGTGTGTCTACATTATTAGGAGCTCCAAAGGCTGATCTCTTGCAACCATGCCAAAAGGTGCAGGAAGTGAAGGAATTATTATTTTACAAACATAAGCTTCAGAAGTGACAGTTGGCATGTGAGACAGAAGTCACTAAACTTTTAATTCTCATCTAAAGGAGGTTAAACTGATTAATAAATATAGGATGACTTAATCTGCTCTAATTTTCAATGGCTGGGTAGTCTCAGATCATTTACAATGGTTTTGTTTTCTTATATGAAGTCCATACCAACACTTACAGGACTTAAATCGTACTGTAAGTAAAATCCATTTGCTTGAAAAGGAAACATTCTTAACTAGATACTGAGGCCCAGAGAACGACTGGTGCAAAGCAGGGCTGTAAAATAAAAGAAGCAGTCTGCCTCATCTTTCACTGACAGTCATTCCTTCCTACCCCTGCTTTTTCTGCTCTCTGTACTGCAACTGTCTATCCAGTGAATTAGTCAGGGAACAGATCCAGCTGAAAACTATCCCAGCAAAAACACAATGGCTATTATTCTTGGGGATCAGTCATACTGGTGTGGTTTGCCACAAAGAAAACCAAATCTCTCTGCTGGTGTTGATCTGAGGCTCAAAATAGTAAGGTCTAAAATGCTTAAAAAGTTATTAAATTGTAACAAAAAAGAACAATAGCAAAATTTGGTCATGATGTTACAGAAAATATTCTGTTTAGAAAGGTGTGATTGCAACTGTATAGAAAAATAAGTAACTTATGAAGAAAAAATTGTCAGTTTTAACAATTCCCAAAATCTTAATTCTATGAAAGACTATTGCTTTCATGGTTGCTTCAATAGGAGCATTTTAAAAAATTATTTTTATTGGTATGGGGTAAAAAATAAATTTCAAATAAAGCAGATAGCAAATCACAGCTACTTTATAATAATCAGATTTAAAACAATGTTTTTCCATGTTGCCTTGTATGCATTCATTTCAACATGACTGTCACCACTCATCTGAAACTGGAGTAGCATAAGCAGGCAAAGTGTAATTCTGCTTTTGATCCCTTAACATTAGATTTACAATTTATTAATAGCCAAAGTAAGGCTTTTGCAAAGCCTTTCCCAAAGACAGTAGCAGGTAACCCAAAGGTGTAATCAAAATTAACCAACACATGATGAATTTTAAATATGAAAGGTTTTTAAAAATTGCTCTAGGCTTATCTGTACTTCAATAATTATTCATGGATGATGTGTACTTTATATTGGCTGTGGATGGATAATCTTCAAACAAAAAAAAAAAGCAAAATGTGTCAAACAAATTAAAAGTTATGAATTATTTGTTCAGCTCTAATTTTACCTTACTAATTTAACTTTATTAAAAACATGCAAGCATTTTCAATTTATAAAAGTGAATTGAACTTGCAATAATAACTTATCTGATCTGAATAAATCAGACCAAGTGCTATAATGTAGGAAAATATCTTTTAACAAAAGCCATTAAAATATCAGAGGGATATCAGTGTTTTAAATTATGCTTTAATCCATTGTCTAAATTTACATTCAGTATACACATTGAGCATACTTTGTAAGGCCCTTAGCTAAGTATTTAGACTTTTTTTTAAGTTGTAAAAGCTTTCATAACATAGCAGTTGTCTGCTTTAATTTAAGTATTTTAAAATTAGATGTTTATTTCTAAGCTGATTTATATGCACTGAAAATTATTATGCATTTCTTATAGATAACCTATCACCTCCTAAAAGAAGTCCCTAAGACAGGTGAACAGACATTATTATTTCCATCTGTTCTCATTCAGTAAGGCAGCGTTTTTGTAGAAAAAAATGTAGCATAAATTCCCTGAAAGGAGAGCTGAAGGAATATTATAAATGCCATTTACCTTCAAAACATTTGAGTATATTTTATTTTAATTTTTAACAGCAAGAACTGTTTCGTATATTCATCTTGTAATACACCAGATGCAGAGAGTAGCTAAATTCAAAGAAAAAATAGGTTAACCTGCATTTTGTATAAATTTGATCAAAGTCTGAGCTTCTATTGAACAAAACAAGGCTGGGTGCAAATGTTACAGGAAAGGAAACCAAAAACAGTGTTTGCATGGATGCTGCAAGGCAAAGCCAATAAATGTTTAATGACTCTGCTAAAGAATTTGTTGTCTCATAATTTCTCCAGAAGGTGACTTACTTTGAAAGGTATTCATCCCCCTCCTAAATATTTTGTGTGGATTCAAGTCCACAAAGCACCTGCCATCCACCATGAAGAATATTATATATCTCCTCCTTTAGAAGGTTGTTTCATGCAGTGCCTCAGGAGTGTTTTTATATGAGATCAATAATATTTTTGAACTTCTGAGTGATTAAGAAATGTGTCTGAATTGCTCTCAGGGACAGATAAATATAACATTTATGGGAATAAAGAGATGAATATAATAGAGATGAAATGAAACATAACATCTAGAAGAAAACAGTGTCAAGGCTGGTATGGCTATATTTCATCTTCCAGACATTTTGGTTTATTGGAACAAAATAGTGTGCTGCATTCACCTCAACCCCCAGAACATACAGATTTGCACTTTTTAATCCTTTCTTAAATAAAGTGAAAATGTAGAGGAAAATAATTTCAGGCACATCACCAGTAAAGCAGGTGAACAGACCATGAGGAATGCAGGCTGCCATACCCACAGGCTCACTGCCACCTGTAAAAATCCAGCCTCCTCCATCCAGATCCATCTAAGCAACTTTCTTGAACACAAATGTATCAGCTCTGTGGTTTGAAAGGAGCAAAGTAACAATATTTTTGGGCGTGATTTAAGAGAATCCCTTGTCCACTGCCAATATGCCCTGTTCTTAGATAAATGGATAGATATGAAATAGAGTTGATTGAAAACAAGAACAAACAAAATGTTAACACTGAAAAACATCACTAATCAAAGGGCTTTACCCATTCCATCACTCACAATGGTGAGTGATGTTAATAGCAAATACATTGAAGAAGAATGTGATTCAAATTGTCCAGGAGAAAAAGGAGACAGGGAGCACCACATTGTACATGGAAGTTAGGGAAAGACAGCAAATAGATGAGGAATAGGAACTTCTGTGCCTGTCCACACTGCTCTTAAAGAGATGTGAACATGGAGTGGCTTCCAGACAATATATTTCCTTTCTGTAGTCTCCAGGACATTCAAATATCCTGGTAGAAGAAGTATTCTTAAAAACACACTGATAAGCCTGGTCTACCCCCAAAGGCTGACAGCTTTTGCACAATAACAATCTGAAACAAACAATTAATTTGATTTTGAAATTACTTAATTAATGCTACTCCAAACATAGTTCAAATAGTTTCTCTGGGTTAAGACATGGTGTCTAAACAGTTTCTCCTTGAAAATACTGTGGGGACAGTGGTGTCTTGATACCTTGGAACACTTAAATAAATACATGTTGCTTTGTGATCAAAGTATGCTGTGAGTGCTGAATGGCAATTATTTCAGGGAGTCAGTACAGTGTGATCCACCCTCATTATTGTGCCTCACTGCAGAAACCCACAGGGCAGGGTATTAGAATTCACTTGTCTGGATTATTCCCCTCTGCTTCATGATACTACCACAGCCAGGTCCCAGATTAGGAAAGTAGTAGAAAAATATTCAAAAAGGAAATTTTAAAGCCAATGATAAATTATGTTTTTAAATAAATGACATAGAAGAAAAATTACTTCAGATCTTGTTGCTGTAAAAGCAGAAAGACACTAAATAATTTTCTAAGGTTTTTTTTGAAATTTCAACAACATCCACTTTTTCAATTTGCCATAGATTATGTTACTATAGACACACAAAAAAGGTAGTCTTCAGTGAAGATTTCAGTTCTGCTAATGCTTTGCTGACTAAATCCTGTTTAATTCTAAATTAAATGAGAAGCCACAGTAAATCAAGTCCAGTATTCCTGTCTTCTTCCCTACAGATATAATTACATGCCCCTTTATGAGCTCACTCTATCCACTGCCAAAATGGTAAATATTTAGGAGAGTGGGAAAGTGGAAGACTTTTTATACAATCACAGCATGTGGTAGCAAAATCTTAGTGGCTTAGAAGAATAAATGGAAAATTTACTGGAGGTGGTTATGCAATTCCATCCGTATAAATTCTAAATTATTCATGTGCCTGCTGGGCCTTATAAAACAATCTCTTCAACTATATCCTTTACTCTGAATTCACTTAGGGTTTCTTGGATTGGGGCAACATCTTCAACTAGAGCAGCAGCAGATTTCTTGTGAAAGAAATAAAATAATCTCTGATACAGAGTCTCTTTCTTGAGAAATTAGAAGAAAATGTAATTCTGCAGTACCAAGTGTTGGAATAAGTGATTTAGACATCTATGTAAATGTAGACACAAAATTTCTGAGTGCAATTTCAATTAGGGGAAATTAGTATAGTGGCTAGATTTCTATACTGATTTCTCCCCTATTTTCCTCCTTAATTGATTTACTTCTGTTTGGTCTGCAACACAAATCTGAATGTTCTATGTCCTTGAATAGGGAACTGACATTCAGTAGACAGACCATCATACTCTGAGTAATAATTGAACAAAACTGAACAAAACCCTGGGCTATAAAACCAGATTTACCTAGAACGCTTTCTTAAAGTGATGAAAACTGGACTGAATAGAAAATTGAGGCCTTCTTACCTAATCTTGAATTTATGTTTTGTGCTGATGCACTCCACAGACATTCAATAGAACGACTTGCTGGCTAGGCATAGCGGCTGCAAGATCTTTTTGGAAACAGGAGGCCAGGAAAGATGAGCTGTAAAATTATAATGGAAATAAGTTTTTAAAGGAAGAAAAAATAAAACAATTGCTATTGATCATTACACTAAATGTTAATTTGTAGCATTAAATCATTTCTGCAGGGTAATGCTGCAGAAAAAAGGAAGAAAAAGTACCCCAGATGCATGTATTTAATGATTTTGTCTGGCTAACAGGTATTTTAATCCATTTGTAAACCTGTAGTGTGGTTTGTGTGTGCTCTTATATGTTCACACCAAGGAAAATATTTATAAGTAGTATATTTGAGAATAATGGAAAAGAATAAACTAAGGAAGAGAAAATGTGAAAGGGATAATAACAGCATCCTTTGGATCTCATTTTACCCCAACGTAAACAAGGATTTTATGGGACTACTCTCAGGGTAGACAGTATATGAAGCAGGGTTGTAGCACATAGTAAAAAAACTCCAACCAAGAACAAGTAACCCACAATGAACAAAACAGCAATATTTTCAAGTGTTACTAACAAAGTTAGGAGACTGGATCATATCTCCAAATATGACAAAAATGGTGGGGAGAGGCTTGCAATATGACTTAGTACTCAGGAATCCCAGTGTATTACTTTTCTTCTGTTGTAGTGAAAATCTCAGCCTGCTGAAGACCAAAAGTGAGTGCGTTAATAAAAGCCACAAAGGAAGACATTACCTAGGCTCTTATGATGTGATTTTTTGTCAATTTACCATGGCATAATTACATATCTGAGCCCACAGTTTTTCACGTATTTCTAAAAATGTAAATTAGATTTGTAACTTTCTTAGGGAATCTGAATATTTTACTCTTTTGGAGTTGTAAGAGATTCTTCCTCTTTTACCTTTCTTACCTAATATGAATATGGAATATCACATTAGCTACCAGTTATATCTCAAAATGTAAAGACCCTGCCTAAAAAAATCCTGAAATCACATTAAAGGCACATGCTCTTACATAAAGAACAGAATTGCTGACTAATTCCTTATTCAGATTAATAATCTTGGAGTTTACGTATCTCCTTAAATGTGAGACTGTGTAAATGGAAGAGTATCTTTCAATATTTATGGTTTTTCCAGAGTGTCGGAGGCTCACTGTAAGTTGTTGTAGTTCACTTCACATTAGAACATCTCTGAGAAAGTTTGTTGAAAAAGCTACATGATATTTCATGTAGTTCTAGAAAAAAAAAAAGAAAAATCTGCTCTCTAGTCTTTTCAAAGTCGTAAATTATAAAGCTAATTCAAGTCTTGACATAAAGAACAAAATGATGGACATTTTCTTGTTTTGTAGGGCGTAGCTTAGCCTAATGGGAAACTTGCCTGCAATTTACCTATATTGACTATTTCTTTCATATTTTATCTCTGATACACAGATGGATACATATTTGTTGAGAAAAAATCAGCCATCTAGAGTATCATAAAATAGAAGAATCAGATATTATTTTAAATGGATGATACCACCTCTTGAAGCTAGTGCTTATTTTGGTGTGCTACAACACAATTAAAATATACAGATGCAACTTGCAAAATAATTGAAATTTATTTCCCATTGTGTTATTTCTCTAATCATGAAGAAAGAAAGATACTTTTCTGTGGGAACTCTGAGTAAATGCTGCATGTGGATAAGTGATGCCATTTTAACAGTTGCTACTGCTCTAAAATGTTTTTCATGTCTCCATGGAGGGTGCTCCCTCCTGTCAGTGATTTCTTTTTTTCTACCTATGTCTACAAATACAGTACTGTTATGTTTTGAATAATATGCAACTGTTCAGATGTCTGCATTTGTATGCTAAACATAACAAATATTCAGTATAAAATAAGACCAAAAAAATCCAATTAGTGTATAATTAAATCTTCATTTAATTAAAAAAAAGCCTAAGAAATAGGAAGCATTTTCTAATTTTATTCTTGGTACCAAATTTTTACATTATTTTAAGTGTACCAGTCAGAAGGAGGACTTTCATAATATTAAAATTGTACTCAAATCAAACATAAATACAAAACATAAATTTTTTACCTAAGCAGGCTGCTATAATAAAGAGCTCTCTCAAATTCAGAAATCCATCCATAAATGCTATATCCATTAATATCCCATCACTCAGAAAAGCACCTTAAAATTTATAGTTCTTCCAAAATCCAAACTAGATAAGGCCTGAAAGAGGCAATCTATTTGACCCAAAGAGTTTGGGTGCAAAGCAAACTATCCCATAAGTCCGTGGAAGAAAAGAAATTATCATCTTCCATTGCCTCTCTCTCTAGTCTTGATATAAGTTACCACCTGTCTCAAAACTCTTATTCAGTCTTCTTATGGCATTGTTCAGAGCAACTGTGACTCTTCATATTTTTCACCCTTGCAGTTAAAAGTGATAATAAATAGTTTTGCTTTGGTCAAGCCAATGTCTTAAAACATACTTCAAAATCAGTTGAAAACCAGGAGAAATTACAGAAATATTGGTTTAGAGTATTTGCTCTCTGTAATTCCTTCAAATAATCTATCCTTTAGGAAATCAGATATCTAAGGAAAAAAATTCAGCAATTAGTCCAACATAAAAGCCAAACAATGATTTTCAATAGAACTCTCCTTCATGGTCAGAGAAAAGCCAGAAAAACGTCAAAGACAGATGGAATGGATCACCCTCTGGAGATACTTACCTCTCTTCATTAATCATGCAGGAGTGCAAAAGACTAAATTAAAGTGCCTAATGTTAGGAAATTGATGTTAGACAAGATGAATAAAAGTCTAAATGCAAATATTGTTAGGAAGAATCATGTGCATAAACTTTTTCTAACTGCTTTAATAGGGACCTTTGTTGTCTATCCTCTTGTGTCATCACACCTTCTACCTCTACAATAAACTAATTATTTTAAAATACTATTTTTAAAGTCTGATTTTTTTATAGCCTGTTCTATTTATTTTTTCCTGTCTCTAAGTGTATACTGGCGGAAATGGGAAACATGAAAATAAATAATGATGAGATTGTTTGTTTATTTGTTCTGCCCACTATTTTTCTTATTTGGCTCATTGATTAGTTTATTTACTTTGAATTTTCCTCCAGTCTTGCTTTAATTCTGCTCATACAAAAAATTGAAATGACTTAACTATCCTAACTCCATAATTATAAGGTCTAAAATAGTTTTATACTCTGCTCAAGTAATTTTTCATACTCCTAAGGAAAGACAAGGTTAGAATTCCATACATCAGAATAAAAGCAAGATTTTTGAGGTATCTACACGCTGTTTATTTCTATTGTTTGTGATTAACCCACTGCACAGGCACAACAAAAATCTGTATCACAGAATGACACACAAGGCTGTTTTGTTATATCATCCTAAAATGCTCGTATCACTTTCAACATAGAATAATAGCGTTTTTGTAAGAGTACCTTCCTATTAATACAAGATCCTTGACTTCAAGGAGATGGGGATAACTTATCTGCTCTGCAGCCAATCTGTATTTCTTAGCCCATCTCATCAACTCTGGAAACAAAACTCTCATCTTGCTTTAAATGAAGCAAGGAAAGCACATTTCCTTTTATTCTGTTAACTAATCACCAAATAATTGTTTTGTAGATCCAAGATGCATTTTTGTATCCAAGCAGTATATTGGTGTTAAGAATATGCTTTCAGTAATTTGGGAACTTATGTCATTCTTTAGTAGTTTGCCAAAGCATATTTGAAAAAAAAAAAGTTCAAGGATTATTTTAGAGGAGGCAACACTAGACAGTTGCATATGTGCAATATTTATTGCACATATTATTATTTCATATTCAGCATTGCCATATGTCTCTTATGATGAGTCTTCATATTGTGAAAATGTATTTTTCTTTTAATTTTAAACTTTTAAGGGGACTTTTTACTTTTATGGGCATAATACAAAATAATGCCTAAAGAAAAAAAATGTTCTGGAAAATACTCTCCAAAATCCTATTATTAGCAACTGGATTGAGCTATTTTACCATTATTTTCACTAAATATGAGGTAACTGATAAGTGCACAGAATTTTACTTTAAATGCATTCAAAATTCATGGTGCTTGGCCTTAAACATTGAAGAAAAAAAGAGGGGGCTTGATATTTCCAATATACATATTTAGTGCACATTTGTTCAAACTCCAATGTCAAAATAAAGCAAATCATAGAACATGTGAAAGCACACAGATTTTACCTGAAAGATTAATATGGGTTTTGAAATATAAAAGTTCTACAATAATTAAATTATGTAGAAGTGTTTATTACAAGAAAAAAAATGGTCTTCAGACACTGAGATGTGCAGCTTTGTTTTCTTCAGTGTTTTGATCTTTGCTACTTCTTTCTTGTGTGAGACATAGCACATTTTAACGAGGTAAATGTCAACACAGCACAGTAAGGGATCAGTCCCAAGAACCCATCTCTATTTAATAAAATATAGAAACCTCTTAAAGAATAGTGCTACTACAAATTCTATTAAGAAATATTACACTTCAATGATTTTTGTAGTAAAGGAATTTTTTCTTTTTTTGTAGAGATAGTTTATTTTGAAGTGCAGTGTTACTTTTAAAGTTATTTAAGTTTTAACTATTCAGAGATGAATGTATCCAAATATGTATAGTTAGATTTTAGGGATGGCTAGTGTTTCACATCTGTCATCTAAATGTTTTTTGATTCTAATTAGTCAAAAGGCAACAAAATAATTGCCAGAATTTTCTTTTATTTCCTTTGTTTCAGGAAAGTCTTGCTTTTATGAAAACAACCACAAAAAAACCCACAACAACAAAATAATGCCAAATTTAGTCTCAGACAAAATTATAATAAGAATAATAATGTCCAGAAAAAAAGGCTACATTTTAAAAGGGAGCCTGTTCAATATTTGATGAAAGAGGTTATACAATTTATTATGCCCAAAATAGCAGAGGTATTTCTGAGGATACCCCACTCCTCCCTTCCTTCCTGTTCTTGTATTCTCACAGGGCTGCTACTGTCATGGCCCTCAGTCGAACACTCTTTCCCACCATTTGACATGATGACAAGAATTTAAAATTGAGGAAAAAATAGGTAATAAGCCTAGATAAATAAATGAAATTACTGTGTTCATTTTGCAAGAGTTTCAGAAATTGACATTCCTAGGTAGCTGCAGAAGCCTTTCTGAAAGCAACTATGCCATTGTTCCCAATCGTCACTACCAAGGTTTGTTGTCTCTTCTGCTCCTGCAGAGCTATTTGGATCTTCAAACACTACTGCCAGCTTTAGTGTCTTTTCATATACTTTTGTGGTGTTTTTATTTTTGGGTTACCTCTTTACAGGCACCTCTTTTAAAATTATTTTTCTTTGCACTTGTCTGGGAGATGGAAATATGTAATATCAAGCACATATTACAATGCTGTATATTTCTTTAAAATTTCTTCAATTAGACTGTATATCAGTTTAATGCATGATCATGATTCTGTAAATGGATTGTGCCATTCTGCAGTGTTTCATAGAACAACTACTGATTAATTATTGTTTTCAAGAGAAGAAATAAACCTTTTCCTAATGAGTCATCTAATAAAATTATTTACTGAAGTGTTTCTGTTCATATCCTAGTTAATCAAGTCATTGGTAGTAGAATACTGAGAGCTGAGAGCATTAGGAACAACAGGATGTCATCATCAGGCTTCGAGTATATGCTATCCACAGAATGGTAAATTTACAGTTTCATACTTCTTTTTGAGAAAGAGAGTTTCCAATCAAAATTCTCTACTGTTTTTACTTTGTTAATGTTTCAGCCTTATTAGCATATTTTTATTTTTTATTATGCAGTTAGGGGCATTTTTCTCCCTGTAAAATAAATACAAGATATGGCATATGAAATTTCAGGGATTAAATTCATATCACTCTTTAAAGAACAGAGGTGTTCACATTCATAATGGTCTATTTACAAAATCTTATAGAGCACTTCACCTCAGAAACAAACAATGCATGTCACTGATATAGAAATGTTAAAATTATCTTTTCAAATTCATAGTTCATAAATGCTAAAAGATTTTAAAACCAGTTGTATCCTTGGGTAATTATAGCTGTTTGCATCAGTGTTAGATTAGAATGAAGCTGGGAAGTTAGATCAACTGTTTTTCTGAGAAATGCTTTTGTATGGCAAATTCCTATAGCAATGTAGAGCTGTTGGGATAGCATTCCAGTACATAATTTCCAGCACCATTAGCGAAGAAGTAGGTCCCAGGCAGAAAAGGTTATTGCCTTACTGCTACATCCTCAGAAGGTATCAAATAAGTACTTTTGGTTTCCTCATGATCTTTGCTATGTATCAAACACAGTCATAGAATACACAACATTTTTGCAAGGTTTGACAATTATGACTTAATGTCATCATTCCTGAGAATTAGAATTCCATCAAAGTAACAGATTTGTGCTTTGAATCTCAATGTCTGCAACTGAAACCTGCATGTAGACATGCAAGTAATTTTCTTGCTTCAAGGTAAGACCAGATCTAATTAACTCTACACTGAAGTACAAGAAATATTCTCTGAGGTGAGGCGAAGTATAAAACAGGAAAAAAAATTAGATGTGAAAATTTTTCAGAACATATTACTTTGGGGTATGAACACATATAGGTAAAATATTCAATTTTTGTAACTGTTAAATGAGCTTCTTACTATAACAACCAGAAAAAATTGTTTGAATATCATACAGCATAGGAACTGAAATCCAGTTGCACTTGAAATGAGGCACTGTCACAGGTGGAGTGGGAACTTCAGACAAAGCTTATTAGAGAAGCCCTTCTGTCAGCTCATGAGGTGCAGAAAAGACCCCATTGCTTTCTAAAATCCTTCTCAGAGAGCCTTGGCACAGCTGGATCCAGTGATTGCACCTTTGTACAACTTTGTCCTGCATGATTAAGGATGGAAAACCAGATATATTTATATAAAAATAAAAAAAATTGTTATGATAAATAATTGAGCAAAAAGGATCTTAGTCAAAATCTTTACTACACAGTATAGAAACTGAACCCACTAGTATAGTATAGTGTACTGTATTAAAGCGATTATAATAAATCCAGCACAAAACCTCACAATAATTAGGAAGAGATTGATCTTACTCACTCATACCAATGACCAAGAACAATTCTTTTTCATTCAGCCTTGAAGAGTAACTTGAGGGGTGTCCCCATGCAAGGGAGGAATTTCCACACACACGCACGCAAGGGATATGTTAGAAGAACGTGCTATTTGAAAGTGGAACTGGATTGTATACTATAAAGTGATTGACTGTCAGACATATGTCTCCAGATCAGCTGTGTCAGCTTAACATTTTTAGATAGGATATTTTACTATATCTGACACACCTTCACCTCACAATCAGAATTATTAACTTTGGGACTGATGAGTCAGCATGATTTTAGCATAATTCAAAACCAAAAGCAGCATGATACCACACCTTAGGTCACCCCTGAGAGTTTTGCAAATAGGGCATTGTTTGAGTTTTTTTTTACTGCATTACAGGCAGAGCGTTTTTCTACAGGCAGAAAATATGGACTTATAAGATAAAACGTTTAAATTAATTTCTTCACAATTTTAACATTTATAAGATATTTAGCATATAATGAACGTTCATTATAATAGAATTAAAGCAAAATATTTAAACATTAAATTGAGCTCTCTTTTTATCATTTTATCCTGATTCTTGCTGTATTCCACTGATAATACAACCACAGGAAAAACAAAATACATTAGATTCATATGGGGTATCTAAGATATAAATTAGTGATGTCTTCTGCCACGGGGCCAATTAATCACTTTCATTTCTTCTCTTAGATATTGTGTAGAGGAACAGCACTGTTTTGTTGTTGCAGTGTGAATATATCATAAAAGTGTCTATAAAATCCACAGTGAGTTAGAAATTGCTCGTAAATATAAATTGATATACAATAGAGAAGTTGATTTAAAGCTGTTCTCATGCACGGTAGCTGCCAGTAATTTGGCTGTATTTTTTTCAGGACATTTTAAACACAATATAGAAAAATATCTTTTTTGTAGTGCATATGTATTGTTTGTTTGTTTGAAGATAAATCTCATTTCATTGTATGTTTCATTCTCTTTTTTTTTTCTTGTCAAAATGAAGTTTAAGATCTCTCGTGGTGTCTCACTGTGTTTTCCTGGTCCCCGGGCAGCTCTGGCACCTAGAGCGGTACCGTCTCTCTCCGGGACCCAGGATCGCCACGTGTTTCCGGACTCGGCTCTGTGCTGATGTCTGGGTGGGGGTGGGAGTGCAGTCTCGCCACTACGAGCGAGAGACACCAGTAAAGAGTGAAGGAATGTCCGGATTCCCCACGCGTGGAAGGCTGAAAGTCTTTTATTGCTATGAGGAGCTGTGCAGAGGCACCACGACCCGCTCCCAGCTGGCACGTGAGGAAAACAGTGGCAGACATTCCGAGGCGTGGGATTATATCGGGGGCGGGGCGAGGAGAGCAGGGGCCCTCCTGCCCAATGGGGGCAGGCACCGTGGCGATGACGTGGACCACGGCACCCAACGGGGACACGACCAGGGCGGACCCCAGGCTCTGGGGCAGACAGGGCTGTGAGATCAGAGTGACGGGCACTGAACCCTCTGGGCAGGACGGGGAGTGGTCACAGGAGTGACAGTGGAAGCTCCAACAGTCAGGGACCCAGAGCGAACAGCCGCAGGGGGGGAACAGACACAGGGGGTGCACCGGGGTACACAGATTACAGCTAGCTAACAGGTCCGAACCCCTAACCTAAACCCCAAACCGCGATGCAACAATCTCTTTAGTATTCTTTCACATAAGGGTCATATACTGCAGCAAAATACTTCATCACCCAAGGCTACTACATATTTAACACAGCATATTCAAAGTCCACTGAGAAGAATGTGTTTACATCCAAAATTTAAATGAACTAAATATCACAGTTTTAGTTGCAAACAGATAATCTAGAATAATGACTTTTAAAAGCCTGTGTTTCCATGGCTAACATAATAGGTTAGTTTAAAACCGATTGACATAGGTAGGTAAAGTTGTACAGTTCATTGTTCTTGAATGTTAAACAAAAGCCATGGCCCAGCAAAGTGTGAATTTGCTGCTGATGATGGGAAAAAAGTAAAAAGTTTCAAATACTTTTAAAACTACCAAAAGTGCATTCAGACAACTACAGACATCTGTTTTCAATAATGCTGAATAAGAAACATAATAATTTCCTTTCATTCTTTTGGTAGGAATTTTGTCCCCTTGAGAAAGCTCAGCCAAAGAAGAAACAAGAAGCAGAGGACAGACAGTAAAATGATGCAATAAATCTACCTTGCTGTTTTTCCCTTGCTGCTTGATGCACAGTATTTTCTGAACTAGTCAGAATAAATAAGTTTGTGGGAAACATGAAGGATTGTGAGAATAAACAGGAAGAAACAGTAGTTTGTTCTCAATTTCTGCCCATCTAAGTTCTTGTAAAGAAATTTCAGCATCAGAAGAATTTTACATTAATTTTCATGTATTTCTAAACATTCCCATTATATTATCTCGAGTTCTTTAATTAAAAATCTAGATGTGCTATTAAAGTAATGACTAAGAGCTGAAAAATAGAACATACTTGAGAAGATGTTTTTGGAAGTTCTTCATGTTTTCATGAAGTGTGTAGCTGAAAAGGGACAGTTGGTATCTAAAATGGAAATATAATACTGAACTACAGAATTAAGGAAAAAAAAATGAAGAACTCTTATGCAGAATTAAATAATAATCCCCTTTAAATACAAGATATGTCACATGGCTTTTAGAACAAATGGGATTAGCAATCCATCTGTGACAAAAAAAGGCTGATAATTTTGGCCTTGGAGTTAGCAAATATATAATATTTCGTTAATAAATTACAATATTGCAGTAGTCATTGAGCTTTGCATATAAGCAGAAATAGTTTCGCTTTTGCTAAAGTGAATCAAAAATATTTGAGTGCCGATCTTGCAGATCATTTCCACTGAGTGGTTAGAGGTCACCTTCAGAGTTATTTTTCAATAGCCTTAAGTCATAATTAAATAAACCTGTCTTTGTTTGCCATGATTCTATTCAATTCCTCTTTTGTTTTTTTAAGAAGGGGAAGCATCTGAGATCACGCAGAAGCCTTTATAGGCTGTGATAAAGGCCATATGTTAAGCTACACAAATCCTTTCCAGCTTTTAGCATTTGGTTCCTTGGCATATCCCCAAGGAAACAGTGTAGCAGCTTTGGAGTTGCCTGCAAAATTGTGCTATGATTTCTCTGTGAGGTAGTTGAATACACTGTTTTCTTGCCTCTCTGAAAAGAAGTTTCTTTTCATTTACCTTATCCTCATGTAAATGTAAACATTTACAGTGGTGTTAATTTTATAGACTTTAGGGCGGTTTCTTTATTGTCCCAGATAAAAGGACAATAGTTTCTTTATCTGATATAATGAATGGAGGTCAGTGAGAGAGTGGCTACATTATTTCACATCAAAATTTTCATTGTATAGAGTTTTTCTTGCCCCATGCTTATAAGAAATTTAGTTTCTTCTAAGTCCCTGGTTTCAAAACTTTCAGACATAATTTTCCTTTTTAATGACTGTTGAAGTAATTACTTCAATTTACTACAAATTATTACAAGAAATGTAACAAATTACAAATTACTACAAATTATTAAAAGAAACTGATAGAAACTGAGAAAGTAGTTCAGCAAAAGAATTAAGAGAGAATGAACAAATATATGTTTAATATATGAACAAACTGTAGGAAAAAACCCATGATGAAAATTCCCTTTTACACATTTGCTTTTTTCAGTGTTTGGTTTCACATTTCATCTATTGGAATCAATATGCCACATTTTAACAAAATTTTTATAGGAAATATGGCAAAAATTCCATCAGAAAGATTATCTCATCTTCTTCAAGACATTATCAGTATGTAATACAGAATTTTTCTTTAAGCACAGACTTTTTTGTTGTATTAATTCTTACTATATCATTGCTTTAAAAAACATGCTTGATCTACAGTAATCAATCTTCATTTTACAGACAATCAAGGAGAAAGGAATGAGAGCAAGTTACTATCAAGTAAGTCCTTACAGAATAATTAAAATAAGAAAAAATAGTCATTACAATGAAGAATTGGTCTTGACCCTCTCCTAAAGTTCAGAAAATTGTGAAAGATATTTTACTCTTGTCATGCTTCTAAAAAATTATAAATAATTATGAATTCAGGAATGATATTTGTTCATTTGCTTATGCCTTAATTATTTCAGGCCTGAAGTAAAAGTGAAAATATTGTAATATAAAAAGATATATGATTCCTTTAGCATTTTGGAAGATCAGCAGTTGGAAAGTGGAAGGAATTTTTCCAGTAAATATTTCTTTTAGGTTGCACAAAGTTATCAGCTTTGTGTGCTCTCCTTGCAAAGAAAGCCAGCACTAGCTGCCAGCTGATACCAGTTTTCAAGGAGAGCACATGTAGCAAACACATTCTGTGTAGGCAAATGCAACGTGGTCTCTCTGTGCTCCACTGGTCAGTGGCACAAGGGTGCACAACACAACTGAGAAAAAACAAGATTCTGCTCAGACATCTGACTGGAAAAAATGTTCAACTGGAGCAAAATCTGCAGGCTGTACTTTTTGTATTCATCTGTCTGCGTCTTCCTCCTTTATAGACTCTTCTCTCTAAAGATTTGATTTCCTGAGAAACTAAATACACAATATCTTCAGTATTAAAAATTAAATTAAAAATTTATTGGGCTTTTAATAAAATATTTAAAGTAAATGTATCCATTCCTGAGCAAATGAAGACAGTTAGTGAACACAGAGTAACTGGATGGGAAATGTGGTGGTTGCTGTTACTGAGTTTTGAAATTTCCCTAGGTGAAATTATTTTGAACTGAATTTTAGATGCCCTTGCAGACAATCTAATGACTTTAATTTATATGTCATGTATTGGATATTTATATGTAAAATACTTTTAAATGTATCACCCAGGTTCAGAAATGAAATTTAGAATATTAAAACTCTCTTAGATAAGTAAAGAACGTGATCTTAACATCTCTTATTTCTATTTTAGGCATGAGGACTTCTGTTTTCTTTTTTAAAAAGTTTTTTACAAAGGAAGACTCTTAAATGTTCCAGCCTGGACTCGCCCCATATTTATGGAAGAACCATGTAATTAGCATGTGTATGAAATTTTTTATGTGGATACAGTATTCTTTTTCCATGTTACTTCAGCAGTATTTATCTGAGGCAAAGCCTTTGATAAGTGATAGTTTACTCCTTTGTTTACAAAGAACCATGAAATGTTCCTCATGATTGATGTAGTAGGGAAAGAATTTGCATACTGAATGGTAAATTCACTTTAAAATGCCAAGCTTTTGCATAAAATGTCACTTTGAATTAGCTGAGACTAACTAAGATAAAAATTTTAATTTTATTCCTAATTAAAGAATTAGGTTCATGCCAAAACATGGATGTGTATTGAGAAGCAAGAAATGGGAAAAATGTCCTAAGACTGCAATGTGAACTTTTCTTGTTAATCTGTGCACTCAGTGGATTCACTAAGATCCATTTCTGTTATAATCTTTTGTGATTGCTACTATAATATATGTTTAAAAGTGAAAAGTTATTTTGAACTGAAAAATGAAATTTAAAATAACAAAACTATTTTTAAGCTATGTGTACTGTAAAAAGAAGGTATTGGAATTGATATTTTTGCAAGAAAATTGCAGTAATAACAAAACTCTTCACAGATAAATGAAAAAACAAAAATGTTCACAGATAAATGAGTTGAGCCTTTACAGAGAGATCATGTGCTATGTCTTGTTTTCCTGATGTGTTTCTGGTTTGATCTTATCCTGTTTTCATGATATCCAGCTTCCATTTGATCACTGGCATAAGAATCATACACCTGCTGATCAAGCCAATGGGAAAAGCTCTTTACACATATTTTTTTACAAAAAAATTAGAAATTATGTCCATTAATAAAGAACATTGGGTAAATAACTTCTACAATATTTTTTCTCTACCTGTTATAAAAAGTATACTTTCAGCATAAATGGAAATGCTAATGACACAGATGATTTGGAGAATAAAGGCATACAATACAGTGCTTAAAATGTAGAGAATATTAATGAAAATCATTCTTATTAGAAAACACTGGTATTCAATTTGGTATTCAAGAGATGTGGATAGGCAGTCTAAGTGCAATCAAGGTTTCCACTAGAGTATACTTTTGCTAAGGCCCAGCATTAGTTAAACGTGTGTCAGTGGCATGGGAAGATGTACTGCTTTTTATTCATTACATTAAAAAGAAAAAGAAAAGGTAGAAAATGGAAATTAATGTCATTCTTCAGTAAATTTAAAACACTTCAAAAATACAGAATCTGGATCAGTTAACCAGCCTTTACAAAAGAAGAAAATTTAGTGATGTTATAAACAATACTATACTATGCCAGCATTTATTCTTTGGTGCTTTGAGTTTCAAGAAGTTAATTTTACTGTTTGAAAGGAACTGGTCAAGAATTCACATGAGTGGAGAACTCAAAATTCTTAATCTAGAATTCATAATGCATTTCAGGTTGATGCCATGAGTAGGGCAGTTCTTTCACCTTTGTCTGCTACACTGCATAATTCACAGAGTAATTCACCTTGTGTATAAAAAGAAACCAACAAAAAGCTAGTAGTAGAGCAGCAGGTAGTCTGTAGCTCTGATCTTTACAAAAGATTAGTGCTGGAAAAATTTAAGCAGTGCAGTAAATAAAAAATATGTAAACACACAAATATTGTAAAATATATACCAAAGTAACATTTAGCTTCTATGGGGAAAAAAAAACATGCCTCTCACGAGTGTATTGATGAACTCATACCTGGTTTGAAGGTAGATAATATTCTAACTGACACAAAATATAGAATGGATAGCATCATCAAACTGAAGAATTTATGTCCTAAAGAGTTTGCTGACATCCACAAAATAAAATACCATGTTCAGGCAGACACTGAACCTTATTTATATATGTTTTGTTCTTCTTTCCAGATCCTTCAAAATCTACACAAAAAAGATGTGGAGAAAACATCAAATCAACCAACCGATCAAAAAAAGTCGAAACAAAAATCCACCTGAAATTTCTCCAATGCCCCAAACAGCCCTTAAATAAAAATCTATTGTGAGAGTCCAGGTTTGAAGGCTGATAAGACCAATGAAGTCAAGCCTTTTATAAATTCCAGGAAAGGAAAGGTATTCTGCCAGTACTTTTGTTTTGTGTTTTTTAGACTATTTACTTGATTTAATTCCTTTCAAGTGTAATTCAGAACCTGCTTTGGTGTTTTTAGTACACATATTTAGTTTTGTTGCACGACCATTTCCCTAGATGTGATCACTTTGTTTAACACTAATTAAACTTCTATTAACCTTGATATGCCTGAATTCATGCAAAAAGTTTATCATTAGTATTTTGCAGTCTAGATTATTGAAATTCACATGTTCACACCTTCATTGCATGGTTGAAGTGATAAGAATGTGAAAAAACCTTTCATAATCAAAGCAGGTTATAGAATGGTAATGGAATGAAAAGGTGAGAACTCCTCTTCCCCCCCAAATCAAAACCAAACACAATCAAATCAGTTTGCTAGCCATCCTCAGCAAAGATTGCTTCCTTTGCATGATATTGATCAAGCAGCTAATGTGTGATTTTAAATTTGCTCCTCAATTTGTGCATTTAATTTGTATCTAAAATTTGTATCTAAAATAAATATACTAGCTGAAAATTTAAGACCACAGTGTACTATTGTTACAGTACCATTACTGGTAAATAAACTTGATTTAAAGCTGGGTTTATAAAGACATGGAAGTATAGATTGTTTAAGATGATAAGATGAAAGTTCCATTAAATATGGTCTTGCATTTTCTCTAGTTTAGTGTTGATTCTTTGCTCCTGTGAAAGACTAATCCAACATCATGTTTCAGATAGAAAAATGGTGTTGTTTTATCTAGTAACATGCCACACAAGAAAATCTGATTGTTTACAAATACATTTTCAATCCTTGTGATAGAGAGTACAATTTGCTGTCATTTACAAAAAGCCGTAGGCCAGCCTATTGTTTCTGACAAGAAATTTATGAGGAGAGATTTTTCCAAGAAACTACTTAGGAATGAACATAAGAGTGAATTAGTATGCAGTGTAATAACAAAGGAGAAATAATTTAAGGCTCTTTGTCACTCAGGAGCAGAATATACCACCCAATAGAAGAGATTCACTGGTGTACTGGACACAAAATACCAAGCATAAGATTTGTTCTTGTCAGCTCAGGTATCAGAACTGATAAAATATGTTACGTAAAATGCTCTGCAAATGAAAGATACAAAAGGTAATATAAAAGGTGAATTAAAAAAAAAAAAAGAAGAATGAAAAAAGGGTACCATTTCCATGTGGGTGAAATAGGTGAAAGGAGTCACGGTGTCTGAATAATTTCCAGAATACTTTATAATAAAATATATGAAATATGTTCTGAAAAACCACCGAAGAACTATTGGCTCCTGTCTTCACAGTGTATTCTCTATAGAGACTGACAGAATTATTTTTAGGTAAATATTCTGCTTTTCTGAGAGAGTTTGCAAAAATCAACTTATTGTTTTTTGCACCAGATGAATTTGGATACAGAGGATGAAGGATCTGTGTCAGCAGAGAAGAGGTCTGATCTTAACTGACACCTGTTTCAGACTAAATATTCCTGCTTTCTTTTATTATCTGATCTATATTGCCAATTGTCTATCTATAATTATTATCTGCTTGCTATCTTGTTTGATTTACTAGTTTGCTATTACAAAGTACACAAATAACACAACCCAGAATTCAGCTTTGGGTTTTTTCCAAAGAAAAGTTTAAGACATTCTGGAGAAATCTAGGAAACAACCATATAGAAACTGTTGGAGCTGCATTCATTTTCACATAGCAATAACATGATATGAGAAGTTCATGACTCTGTAGGTATATTTGAATTTAATCCTGACATTTAATTGGCCTATTCAGACAGAGGAATAGGTAGAAGTTCCATGTAGTATTTGTTAATTGCAATGAGTTGAATTATGTCTTCATTTCACAGACTGGAGACATCTTCTGCTTTGCCAAAACTGAGTTTCTGTGGGAAAGTCATGATCCCTGACAGTTTTGAAAATAGATATTGCAGGGACAACAGGGGCAGGATTGATGTCTCACCACAGCTGGCCAAGAAAATATGATACCCTACACTTAATGTACTGGTTTATACATCAAACTGGATTCCACAAGTGTGATCACTGTTTCTTGGGGGAAGAAGATAAGTATTAAAATGCTAATAAAAAGAACCTAAATACTTTGAATCTTTTGACTGTATTTTGTTTTGAACTATAATTTTGTATTTTGTTTTGAACTGTTATTTATTAAAAAAAAATTAATCAAATTCTTTGTAGGGCTAGTTCATTACCAGTATGCTGCATTATTTTGCCTCTTTTCTTTTTAGCATAGCATTCAGAATTGATATTACAAGGAGGATTGCATATACCACAATGCTGAAGGAAAGATTTAATTAGGAAGTCACAATGAATTAAAGAACAAAGCTCCAGTTTTCATTTGTCTGCTTTTTCAGAACTTAGATGTGTTACACAATTTTTTGTTTAGGTTTTTTCTTATAGTGTAAATTTATAATTAGGCAAAAGGTTATTTAAGAAGTATCTTCAGCTTCTGTAAAAATTACATCCTGGTTTGTAAAAAGCATGTTGAATTCCTGTCTTTAGCCTTTTTGAACAGCACAAATGACACTTCTAAACCAGTGTTTATCATGGAAAAGAGAAGAAAATATTCCATTTTTTCCTTACAAGGAAGTACACATGACACTTGTAATATACAACACACAGAACTACAGAAAAACTGCAATAACACCTTTCATTCACTGAGCTTTGGGCCTTTGCCTCCTTTCCCGAAGTATATTCATACACACCAGCAGGTGACTCTTCTTTTTTAAAGAAAAAAACCAAACAAACTAGACTCACTGATTGCACTTGAATATAAAGAACTTAAAATTATTTTATGACTATTAGAACCTTGGTATACCTAAACCTATTTACTTTGAAAATTTTCACATGAACAGTAGGATGGATGTTAGCAAGATTCCTGGGTTTCTGAGATACTGTCTATATTTTTTAAATTGTTAAGCTTCTGATGTAGTCTCACTGAAGAGTTCATCTGATGGTGAATCGTCAGATTCAATCTATAATAAACACAGTTACGTTTGCTGGAGTGTTTTCCCCTCATTGTTTTAGTCCCTTCTTTTTACTGCTTGATTTCTCCTGTCAGGTTACGCTGGCACGGTGTCTTCAATTTGCTTTTTCATCTGCAAAGGCTGCCATTAACCTAACCAACACTCCTTAATGACGTGTGATGTTCCTTATCTGTTTGCCCTTCACTGTACCCAAAGCCAATTCTTAGCCCTCATGTGGACCAACCATGGGAATTCCTTTAATACAGGATGACTTATGGATCTGAAAATGCAGTCCTGTATCTCCCTCCGGTCTTGGAGAGAAGCCTCCTTTTTTACTTGGTTTTTCTTACTTAGAGAGATGAGAAAGGAAAAATGGAAATCTCAGGCAGATCACAAGTCAGAGCAAGTTTTCATAACTCTGACACTCCTGCTTGTTTTGTCTTATTGTTTCTGGTCCAAAAAAATTCTCTTTCAAAGACCATCTTCATTATGTTACAGCCTCCTTTCAGGCAGTGGGAGTGATAATGTCTCCCCTGAACATCCTCTTCTCCAGGCTAAGCAACCTCAGCTGCCCTTGGCAGGATTTGTGCTACAGCCCCTCTATCAGCTCTGTTGCCTTTCTCTGGACTCACTCCAGCACCTCCATGTCCCTGTTGTAGTGAAAGGCCAGAACTGGACACAGTACTGGGGGTGCGACCTCACCAGTGCTGAGTGCAGGGGGAACAATCACTGCTCTGGTTCTGCTGGCCACACTAGTTCTGATACAAGCAAGGATGCAATTGTACTCCTGGGCTCTCTGCTGGCTCATAGAGATGTCAATATAAAATGATTAAAAAGCAGACCAAGAAATATTTTGAAAAACAGCTTGCTAAATACATTAAAAGTATTAGTTAAACAGGAAGACTGCCAAAAATTCTGTAAAGTCAGATGAGAAAACTGGAATAGGAATGTTCAAAAGAGATGAGAAAGATAAGAATAGGAAAAATAAAAGTATTATTTGCATTGGTGTCCACTGCATAGGAGCTATGGGAGGTTTGTCCTGGAAATTTTTTTTTTAATGAGGAAAATTAAAGAAATTGTTGCAGATTAACATATCATTATAAGATATTTTAGATCAAAATGGTATAATGAACCACAAGAAATGTCAAGTATTCATCCACTGCCCAGAAGACTAAAAAAGAAATAAAATTACTAATGTCATAACTTATCACTTAATCAAATTATTTTCAGTAGAACAAAATGTGTTAAATATAATATTTCTTTTTCCAGGACTGGAAAAATATAGACCAGTCTTCTATATCAGGGAAATTAGTACAGAGCATAATAAAGAATAAAAGAAGCTGAAAGATAAATAAATCTGATAAAAAATACAGGGGTCATTTATAAAGAACTTTTATTTTACCTTAAATTTCCCAAATTTTTTTGAAAGACACGATGATATTGCAAACATAAATGATCCCAATATTTTGGAACCATATATAAATGTTTAGTTTAGGGTAAAGTGAAGAGTATTTTCAGGCTGTAGGATTTGGTTTTCATTGACTGTAATGGTTAATCTCACATTCTCTTATATGCACCTGTGAATTTCTCTTTCTTAATCTATGAATTATACCTTTAAATTTAATTTAATGTTAATTTGGGAAGAATAACTTCTAGTATAATTGCTGTGAGTAGATTTAAAAAGATAACATAAAACTAGGACAATATTTGTCATTGTAAAATTAGAAGGAAAAAATCCCACCCTACTGTACTATGATATTTATAGTGTTCAAGATATTTATAAATAATGTGGGTAGAGTATCATTAGTGAAGCTGTGAATAACAACAGCGCAAAAACATCCAGATGTCTAAAGATAAAGACTGACCATAAAGAGTTGGTACAAAGATTTAATTGCAACTGAGCTCACAATATTGTAAGAGTGCGAAATAAAGTCATAGTTGAAATGTAAATAGTGCACGTGGGGGGTAAAATCGAGTAAGATACAAAGCAATCCTAAACATGTCACTTTGTGATGTAATCTAAATAGAACTACTACAGTTAAGAAGGGTTTTCTTTGACTAATTTTTGATTTTTTTAATGAAAAACTGAACAACGTTCTGTGGAAAATGTAGAGATAAAATCAGGAATTATTAACAATAATATGGGCTATAAAGCAGAAAACATGACACTGTATAAATCCCTAGACTATCTGCATCTTAAATGCTTTGTACAGTTCTGCTGCTTCCCACTGAAATATTTGTCAGAAATAGAAAAATACATGGGAAAAGTGATAAAAGCTTTATCACTGCTGTGGATTAATTTATGTATTAGAGAAATTAATTAACATTCTTTACTTTGAAAAAAAGGATGAATCATAGAATCAAATGGTAATGGCACAAAGATCACATTTAGTAGGGAGAAGTGAATATATAGTGATTATTCACAATTTCTTACAGTGATTAAGAATTTATCAAAGGAAATTATTTAGTGCAGACTAATATAAAAGTAGGTATGTATGGAACTCTTTGCCTTGGGATGTTGATGAATGCTGAAAGTACATATGGACTCACAAAGGAATTATTCATAATAGTAGAACAGAATTCTACTGAAGGCTAAACACAGAGATAAATGCAACACTTTGTCTCTGAATCATGAGTGGCTAGAAGCTAAGAAGTTGTTACTGCAAGCTTATCTGTTAAACTCTCTTGCCAAATGTTCAGTATCGGTCACTGTCAGGGCCAGAGTATTTGACTAAGTGAATCTACCATTGCCATGCTTCTTATTTCTTTATCTAATACTTGAAAGAGCATAGTAATCTTAGTAGTGCTCAATTTAATCACCATATTTTGAAAATCTTAAGGAAATATTCCATGATCTGAATTTAAAAACTCTTTAGTGCTAAGAAAGGATGATTCCTCCAGAATGAAGTTAATTACTTCTACTTTCAGTTGTCTGGAGTTTCTTTATTCAGAGATTCTCTATTGTTTTGAATTATACTCTGACAAGCTGTCTTGGCTGCTGTTGAGTTGAAAGAAAAGATTACTCTCCTCAATACACTGACAGCTGTTCAACCATGCCTTGCTGATAGAGGTTATTATTCTTGTAGGTATGCCAAAATGAAGAGATTTTTTTTTTCCATCAGAATTATCCATGTCAAGAAACCTTAACATCTCAATGTTTAAATCAGCTCAAAACACTTTGGCACAACCAAAAGAATCAGAATACACATATTTATGTTGGAGATCTGGAAAATCAAGAATACATGAGATACACAGCCAGCATAATTTTTGTCTCTTTTCAAGCTGCCAGAAAACATACTTATTCTGGACTATTTTGAGGAAAGGAGGGATGGAGGAAAGAAGGAAGGGAGAAAACATTGTGACACAAAATAGGTACAGCTAAATTATTGGGTGAATTTATCTCTGTAATTGCCTTATTGAGGGCTTGCTCTGTATTTAATGAAACCTCCATTAAATAGAGGTTATGGGAAAAAAAATGAAATGTAATCTGTAATATAGGTACACACAATTTTCAATAGCTCCTCCTAGACCAGTATAGCTAAGTGTCATGGTTTAGGAATGGTATTCCCCCACTCAGTGCCCCAACCAAGACTCGTCCAAAACCCACACAGCTCTGTCTTGCTTCCCCTTCCCCTCCCCTTTCCCACTGGCAGGATGGACCTGAGAATTGGAGGCACAGAAGGCGAATATCATGGGCTGAGATAAGAAAAATTTGCTGGAAAGAGCAGTGAGATAAGAAAAGGAACAGTATCAGCAACAATATAAATAGGAGAAGTATACAAAAAGGAAGTACTTCACATGCAGAAATGCTCACCCCAGAGCCTGTAACAATAAAGAAATACCAGATGGCTCTCCCCACCCTGTTTTCAAGACAAAAAGGAACCCCATCTTTATGGAAGAGAGTACCTTTGCCCTGCTCTAGCGATGATATGGGATGGTATAGACCGACATGAGGATTCCAGCCATTTGTCTCTTCTGGCTACTGCAAAAATGAAAAATGAACCCTGTCCTGGCCAGAACAAGGACATTATGTCAGTACTGTATCAATGTAGATCAGACCTTATTAAAAGGGCATTATGAAACCATCATTTGGAAAAAAAAAAAAAAAAAAATCAAAAAAACCCCCAAAACATTCAGGCATTCAGGGCATGACTAAGAAACAAAATGAAGAGATAATGAGAAGAGATAATCGCACACAGGGCTGTTTTTTTAAACTTGCGTAAGCAAAATAGGGAAGGTAAAGTGAAAGGAGAATATATGTAATGACTTAAGCAATGCTTTTCATCACAATAAAAAGGAATCTGAGTCACTCACTGCCATATAATAAAATTATTTTTGAAAGCTAAATAAAGTAATAGAATATAATTAATATAATAAAATATTAATATTTTTGCTAATGAAAATAACTTTAATTTTGTAAGAAGGTCAAATATTTTTTATTTTAATGTAAAGGACAGTCAATTAGATAGTCCTCTTTAGGGAAACTAATAATTCAACTTATGAGGATCTGTGAACATGTAATATAAGTTTTATTCATTATCCTTACATTTATGACTTCTTACTCTCTTTTTCTAAAATTCCTTTCCTTATGGAGAAAAGGAAGATTTCCAGAGAAAGAGAGACTAATCAAGGCTTCATGAAATTGCCTGGGGGAGACAGACAGAAAAAGAAGGAAGAGAGATCTAAGGATTGTGTCTTTGTAGATGGAAATACCACATGCAGGTAAAGATCATATGCATATAATTCTAAAGTACACATGACAATAATGGTCTTTACTAGTTCACCTGATGTGAATAGGTTGAATGAGTTAATTGTCAAGTATTTCTGGCTTGAACTACTTGAAATTGTCTTAGTGATCTGTTCAAAGTGTTGATCAGAGGAGCAGGGAGCTTCATTTTACTGTGAGCAAATCAAAACCATTTGAATTAGACATTTAGCAATATTTGATGAGAACATCTCAGAATGAAAGACATAGCCATACTAAAATAATTTTAACTACCTGGTTATTGTCTGTAGGAAATGTAGTCTGACAATGGTCAAAGGGGCCCAAAGGTCTCTTCATAGGTCTTCTGTAAGGAACTGGCAGAATGTAATACATTAAATAAAGACCATTATGATTTTTGTCTTTGAAAATAGTTATCTCAGTGCAATAAATACTAATAAAATCTTTCTATAAAGCAATTTTTAAACAAGAAATAGAAGTTTTAATTTTATGCTGTTTAGCAAGCAGTCTACAGCGGCAGACTTACAAACAATATAATCACATTTGCCACTGTATTCTGCATGAGATATAAACTAAAAGTAGACTGATTAATGATTCTTGTAGGGGGTTTTTCCATCTCTAATATAATAGGAAAGTGGAGGAAAATTAAGTATTTTACTATTATTTACTGTTCATTTCTTCAATATATTTCATATACATAAGACACTTAATCCAACAACATCCTCAACATATAGAATTCTGCAGCTAAAGACTAACATTTTAAAAGTATTTACAAACCAATATTCAGCCAATCTATATCATAAACCATATCAGGAAATCATACATTTGACAAAGAGTAATGTCTTTAAAGTTTATGGGCAAAAAGGACCATCGGGAAATTTCTCAAAGAAAATTTGTTATCCTTATACCAACTATTCACGTGTGAGATAATAAATGAAATGAGAATGCTAACTTTGAAATCATAGAGGAAATGAAGAAAATTTCAGTTTTATCGCTGTTTTATTGAGCCAACAGCAGTTTTATGAAGCCAAATTATTAGCCCAGCATTTCAGAGAATATCTGCTAGTATGTTCTTGATAGTTAGTGTAGTCTGTTGGCATATTTATCCATGGAATAGTTGCACATTCTTAACAAAATTTTGGCCAATAACTGCAAAATATTGCCTTGCCCTGGTAAAAGGAAAAAAGCTTAATGAATAAAGTATTGATACATGAACAGTAATTCAAACTGAAGCTTAGTAGGGAAAAAATAGCTGTGGTGATACAACGTAATGTTAAATCAGGGCAAAGTATTCAATGGCATCATTGGAACTGATTTCAAATACTTAACATTAATATAAAGATTACAACAATTTAACCTATTCATTTCCAGGAATAGATCTAAAAATGGATGAAATCATTGCTATGGGTTTGTAACACCTAGTTTTCAGGAAGGACTGGAAGTATAGATTCAGATCAATGGCGTAAATTCAAAAATAGGACGACAGCCATTGAAGCACTAGTGATTGCAGCTATTGTGGTAGATAAAGTACATCAGCAGCATGCAAAAGCAATTTTAGTTAGTTCTAAACACACTGTTAATTTTATCAGTTCCATTTCTTTGAAGTGATTGATCCAAAATCTCTTTTATTTGCACAAGCATAATTTTGACCATTTGTGCTCACCTAAAGCCAGTTACACTGACATAGCTGGGAACATAATTTAGTTTAATATTTTTAAAGGGTAATAATAGTGTTTGGATATTTAAACTAATTTATTTCTTATATATGCACATGGTGAATATAAGCATCTACTCAACAAATCTACATTACAGAGTTAAAGTGAAAAGAAAGAAACTGCATATTTTTAGTTCAGGAATGTTGAACATCTCAGGCAGCAGTATTCTACTTTACTGTAATAAACAGACTCTGCACTTATTTCTGTGCTAAAGTATGGAGTAGTGAAGTAGCTATCAGTAGCACGTTTCTAAAGGGTTTTCATTTTTTAAAACAAGCCAAAAGTATCAAAGGCTTTCCTAGATACATTTCCATCTTTTTCTTTCTAATTTTTTTCTTTTGCTGTCTATGTCTCTTAATTTTCCCTTTGATGCCTTTTCCATTGGATTATTGACTAGATTATCTAGGTTTTTCATCTTTGAGAATGCCATTATTTATACAGTACAAAAAGTAATTCTGAGGGGTTTAAATGCTTTCTGTAAAAAAAATTAATAGTATGAAAAGACAAAACCCCTTATTTCCAGATTCATGCAAGGTTTTCATTAAATATTCTTAAAATAAAAAACTTCTTAAAATAAACATAAAAATCTGCTTTTAATTTTTTTCCTTTAAAAACTACATTTGAAAATATCACACAGAGCCAATATACCCAATAGTGAATTATAAAAAAATAATTTATTGTCCCCCATGAAAAAAACACTACTATATTTTAACCATCTATGGGATTTCTCTTCACTGCAGACTGCCATGTTGCACTGAGGTAAGAATGTGACATAGATTAGAATATAAGTAGAAACTCTCTCTTGAAACATTTAAAAGAGGAAAGGATGTAGAGTACAGTTAAGGTCAGAAAGTTTAGTGGGAAAAGAATTCCTGCTTTGGAAGAAATATTTTCTGGATGACCTAACATGGCTCATCCCTTCTAAGATTCTGCAAAATGGCAACATAAACTTGTCTCGGGTGTGTAGAGTTTTTTAATGCTCACACTAATGGTCTACAGATCTAGAGTCAGAGTACAATTCTGAAACATTTCAGCCACCATGATAAGTACTTTAACAATAAATCCTGGAGGAATCTAGTGTTACCCATGTAAAAACACATGCACATGTCTTTGAACAGCCATATCTTTGAGATGGTGCCAGGACAACTTGAGAGATAGGTCACCTTCACAACGTGAAGTTGCATAAAATCTGTCTTTAGATTGTAAAGTTTTGAAAAACTACAGTTCTTATATACTTACTTCTCGGGGACTCGCTGCAGCCCACAGGAAGTGCTATAGCTTCCTTTCCTTGGAATGAGAACCATTCACTTAAAAAAAAAAAAGAGCAGGGAAGAAGAAAGCTGAAGCCATAGCTTTGGCACATGTCACTCTGCCTCAGGCACATTCTCAAATTCACAAATTTCCCATCTCCCAGACTTGCAAATGCATTAAGCATGTGAAATAGAGTCTTTGGGGAGATAATATGTCACTCCCCATGACCACCTTTAGCTGACTTAGAGTACATCTTTTGTCCCAATAGTGCTAAAACAAAAGCTAGACTCTCCCACTGCTTCCAGTAAATGAACACAAATATTTACAAAGATAGAGAGATGGCATCTTATGCCAGTAACATATGCAGATTAATATATTTCCACAGTACAAAAATTGCATACTCATACATAATTGTGTTCTCTCATTCCTCCTTCCCAAATGATACATTTACAGCAATTAGAACAAAGAGCAGTTTATAATTTCGAGTCTGTTTCTTCTAGTTTACTATATTCAAAAGTTATGCCCTGCAAAACACATTCAGAGAATAAAATATCAGATACAAAATAACTGTTTAAATATACTGAAGTCTATTTACTACATTTGCCAAAGAAAATAGAGTAGTAAAATATTACCTTGAGACTACTATTTGACACCTCAATCCCTTAGGCTTCTGGATGCACACAGGGCTTTCATGTGACATATTCTAATTTTTAAGTCACAAGTTTAAACAACTTTGCCTGTTATCAAATCTGACATATAATCCCCCCCAATAATCTCATTTTTATGCATTCCTAGGTGCATATAAAACAGTATGACATATATGACCTATTATGACCTATTAAGATTACAGTTCCTCTGGCACTAATTAGTAAGTGCACCTTGAATTTTAAATAAATAGACATTGGAGTAGTTGCCAAAGAAGAACAGGAAAATAAAATGTGCATATGCCATTCCCTAAAGCCAAAAGAAAAGTTCAATCTAATTTTAAGCTGCTTTAATGGACATGAATGTCAAAAGGAATAAAAAATACCTGTACTGGAGTGTAGGTTTTCTTATCTCTTTATATATAAAAATGCCAAAGACATGCACATAATTATATGAATAAGTCTATTGTTCTAAAAGGATTTTTTTAACTCTGCAGTTCATTATGTTCCATTGTGTACTTAAAATATATTGCAAATTATTTGCTGTCTGTACCAGTTTGAAAGTTTAGAAGAAAAGAAATCTCAAACTTAAAATAGTTATGCATGAATACAACATCATGAGTCCAGGGCCTATTGAAAGAATAGGTGAGGATTATCTTGGTTCAATTTTGTTGTAATTTTTTTTCTAGTATTGAACTAGAAAAAAACATCCAGGAAAAAAGAAACCCAAACACAAAGCCAAAGGGCAAGCCAGTTCCAAAAATCAGTTTAAGGACCAACGATTAAGTAAGGCTCTTACATGTTTAGAAGCAAAACTGAGACCCAGAAAATCTCTCTTAGTCATTGCTGTCTGTAAAGAAGCCTGAGGTACCCATGAACTCTCCTTTTTCAGCATACTCTTTGCACCCACAGTGCTGCTCAGTGCTCACACCTGATCAGACCCACTTAAATCCCAACCCTGTGGCTTTCCAAACTAAGCAGAAAAATATTTGCATCTTTACATTGTAAACAGCTGTGAAAAACAGAAGCCACCTGATCAAGATTGATGGAGGTCAGGCCCCAGTACTTCCTTTGCTTTACAGATGAAGACAACTGGTATTTCCATCGCTCAGTCCATGACATCTTCAAATGGCACTTTTAAAGCAGATGAGATACCCCAAAAAGGTCTTTTCCTCTCTATGGCCATCAAAGGCACTCTGGCATGATTAGTATAGAAGCAGCTGTCTAAATCTGTTGTAGGTGATTAAAACACTTTAAACTGTAAATGCTAGCAGGCAGCTGATAATTTGATGTATGTGTGTGTGTACAGGTGAATGTCGGGAATTGAGGTTTTGCATTTTCAAGCAGAAACTTCCCAGCTGCAACCAGTATGGACTGGTTATGAATTCTGATAACACTTGAACTGAGCAAAAGCAACACATCCTGAATCCTACAATTAATAGATACATGAGAGAGAAACACCAATTAGGAAGCGACGCATGTGCACATACACTAATTAAGTTGTAAATCTCAGGGTTTGGGCTTCTGAAAAGAAAAACGGTGTTAAAAATAGGACCTCTTGAGAACTGGTCTTAGAAAGAAAAAGAGGGTCTGAAAAGGTGGTGAGTGGTCTGATTCAGGGATACAGAGGCATGCTGCTGTTACATAAATACAATTACATTTCTATTCAAAGTATTTGTGGACATTAACAATCATACAGAATCACACGAAAGCCTTATTGCTTTTTATCCCAGGCAACAGTGACAGAACAAGATGAAATTATCTCAGGCTGCACCAGAGAAGGTTCAGGTGAGACATAAGGAAGAATTTCTTCCTGGACAAGGTTGTTAAGCATTGGAATAGACTTCAAAGGGGGTGGTGAGGTCACCACCCCTTGTGGTATTCAAGAAATGACTGGACATGGCACATAGTGCCATGGTCTATCTGATGAGGTGGTGACCAGCCAAAGGTTCGAGGATTCGATGATTCTTTATGACTGGAGCAAAGATACTGGAACTGGAGTATGATCCTGGAGTTCAGACATGAGTGGAGCTAAATGTTGGGATATGCCCAAGGACTTGGGCTGAAACTACAAGCCACTGTCCAGACCTGACTGTCTGCCCTCCCTGGGCAGCAGGGATCTCTCTGTGGGAAAGGGAAACTGACAGCTAGTGAACATAGCACTTTTTAGAGCAAGTTTTTGAGATAATCAAGTAGGGTAAAAGCCTGAAGGTTCTTTAATAAATCTCAGAATCCAGAACCAATGCAGGTTGTTGATTCCTCTGACCCAGCCATAATAAACCCTTACATGTCTGAATCCGGGCAAGGTAAATTCCATCTAAATTGAAGTTATGGGAAGACATTGCCTATAATAAAAGAGGTATTTACCTCTCAAGGATGCTGAGCAACCACAGGTCAGCACTCTTTCCAGTCTGGCAACACTCCTTCTTGTCAGCAAATACCAGCTACCGTGCAATTGAGTGGTGGGTCATAGAATTTTTTTATCAAGCCCATAAAAACTGTCATCACATAACATAGAACATGATTTTGCCGGTGACACAAAAGAATCAAAGAAGCAAAACTTCTTGTGTAGGTGTTCAGATTAAAGGCCCCTATTCCCAGCACCGATCCAAGGGTTTATTCAAAAACTACACAAAATGTGTAAATAGCATTGTAGGAAGAGACAGATCTCACAGATAAGACGCTACCTGGAAGGTTAACTGTAGTTCATCTTTTTCATCAGTTTCCAAAGAAATGTGGTCTGGGAGATGAACAAGATACATCAAATGACTGAAACAGAATTCAAGTACTTAATTTCTCAGTTATGACAATATTCCTTTTCTCTTTAGCCTACTTCTTCATTCCAAACCAGCTAAACTCTTTCATCCTTTACATTTTTAACATTAGCATTCCCTTCACACCTGAAGTCCTGTTTATAAGGCTGTCAATATATGCTTGCACAATTTTAAACAGGTCCATACCTAAACCCAGTCAATGCCCAATGACTATTTAGAAATTAGTTGGTCCTTGTCCATGATATTGAATGCACTTCACCTTGTGGATAATCTCATAGTATTTTGCATACATTACAGTCCATATTAAATGCAATGACAGTAATCTCTGGTATCTACTTAGGAAGTTTTGGAGTAGAAGATATTGAAAGGGCCATGAGAGCATCCCCAGGGGCTCCTGGAGATTCAGCTGATAAGTGTCTCTGTCTGTTAAGAGCCAGTGCAATTGAGGGTTACTTCTTCCCAGTGGTCACCCAGGAGAAGCTCCCAGGAGCCATGGGGTAGACATTGGCTGGGAAAGTGCCTTCTATTGAGTGTCCTCCCAAAGCTCCACGTCCAGCTCCTGCTGTGATGCACCCATGTTCCTCCTGCTCCTGCTGAGCCACAACCACCTGGAAGACAACGTCCCAGACTTGGGCCCATGGAAGTGCCCAATGCCCTGGGACAAGGCTGCATTTATTACAAAGACTTAATTGTGACTGAAATATAAAACACAAAAATGAAAACACAAAATCCAGATTTTGCCTTATTGGTGGCTGCAAGTAATCTTAAAATTTCAGACAGAATTTAAAGCTTCTTTTTTCTTAATCCTTTTACTTTTCATACTTATATCTTATTTATTTCCCTTTTAACTCCAGAGGAATTATTTTTTATATGCTCATTTACTTCCTTATTATTCTATACTCACTTTTTTTGCTTGCCACAGCGAGTATGGCTTCTTAACTTATTATCCCATAACTTTATCCAAAAGTTTATTGGATTCAATAAAGAGTATATTGTCCAAATCAGAAAAAGAAATAAACTTTCCTTAAAACTCTGGAACTCCTAGTTCCTATTAACTAGGGAGTTTACCTTAAATGATGGATGCTCTTGTTGTAATCCTTGTGTTACCTCCATCAATGCTTGGTTGAATGCACTGTTCACTGAGCTGAGCCAAGTGGGTGAACAAGAACACATAAAAGAAGTGTCCTTAATAGCCAGTGGAGAAATCTTTGGGGCACTTTTCCACAAATATCTTTTGTTGTACTATGACACAAAATAACTTACGTACACTTCTAAGATCAAAAGAGTAAAAGGAAATAGTTTTATGTCTGACTTGGTAATATATAGAATTCTAAAAATGACAGTGGATTGGAGGATGAAATTGTTACTTCTCCAACCACACTGGTCAAACTAACAGTCTATTAATTCTCTTTTCTCACAAAGAAGAATGTAAAACAATCATTATTTACATGAACAGTGTGTGAGAACTCTAGTAGAAATATGTAAAGAAGGTATACAAAACATCAGAAGGTATAGAAAGCTTTTAAAAGAACTTTAAAACTTTTAAAAGAACAGGGTAACAATCATTCTCCTAAATATAGAGGAATTCTATGAAAATTAGCATCCTTTCAGACTGTCTTGTTTTCTTTGGGACTGTTTCCTTTTGTACAAATAGTTAGCTATTCCCAAGGTAACACAGAGGAGTTGTCTAGAATATTTAAATCCCTCCCTTGGTGGATTGCTAATACAGAGTAACATAACTCCAGGGGAAGTCACAGGGGGATAACAACTACAATACAATCCACATTGGAATTAGGAGACTCACTGGGCATAGAAGAATCTCAGGATCTTGGCAGAGGTTAGGGATCAGACACACCTGGAACTTGAACAGGATTAATAAAAAACAATGACAAATCTTTGTGCAAACAGGTGACAATCATTACTGAGAAATGGGATTTCTGGGTCATAACACACAGCTCCATGAAAATATTAGGTCAGAACAAGACCAGTCAAGAAAATAAATGTAATTCTATGAATTATTATGAAAAAATGGCAAATAAAATAGAAAATTTCATTATGTCTTTTTTTTTGTCAAAATGTATTGTATATGCACATCTGATTATTTTGTATAATTCTTCCTAGCAAAAACATTGTAGCAGAACTAAAAAAGATCTGCATGTGTATGGGGACAAGATTAAAAAACAAAGGTCAGCAAGGAGTGTATGTCTTGGCTATAGTTCACCAGAGACAAACTGTCTGCACACCCAAAGAGCAGGAACACTGCAAATATGAAGCAAAGGATTGAGCAACAGAGAAGTGTTGTGATTATGCTCTATCTAAAAAAATGCAGCTAATGGCAACTAAGTCAAAGAATGATTTAGATGATAATCAAAAACTGAACTTTGCTTCATTAACTCAAGAATGCATATTACTTTACAGGCCCCTGCTAAATACAGTCAAACTCCACCTAAACATGAACTGACATCACCTTTAAGGTTACCTTTTCCTCTCCCTCAAAGATATGTGGGGAGGGATGTCAAAGAAGATTCCATCATAACTTCTGGGATTGGTCAACAACCTGAACTTGTGTTCTCCCTTCTTGGGACACTTATTGGGTAAGAACCTTATCCTATGCACACGGAATGATTATCTCAAGCTAGCTTTCATTGGTGATAGGAGCTTGTCTGCATATCACTTCAAGATCATTTTTTTCAATCTCTGAACAGCCCATCACAGTCTTCTACTATCAGTGTGTTTGTAAATAAAGAGTGTTATTCCATACACTGCCTAATGTGAGTCCTTTAAAGGCACTAGCAGCAGCTGGCAGCAGATAATAGAGTTGACAAAAGTGACAATATTTCAAATAGAAGTGCAGGTGCATGATCCCGAGTAAATGAGTTGAACCACACTTCAATAAAAAGGGCTGTTCTGTGGGGTCTGTGTAATAGGGTGCTGACAGGGTGGTTGAGCCCAAGGGTCTTGTCTTCCTTGGCCATGCTGATAGATTGATCCAACATAAAGAGTTCAAGGAAAGCTGCCTTTCACATGACAAGGTGTGTGATGAAAAATGTTTAAAAGTATCAAACAGTGGAAGGAATTATTGAATACATTATAGCTTTCCAGCCAGGATAAGAGGCAAATAGAGGGGTTATACAAAAATGTATAAAATTATGTATGTCATAAAGTAAATGCATGGGAAATGCATATTTTAAGAACTAAATAACATCCAACAAGAAAAGATGGTAGCACATAAACAATTTCTTCATTCAGTGTATCTTTGATACAGAATATTGTTGATACTAAAAACCTACATTAGTTCATACATGGAGTGTGTGAATCCATAGAATCAAAGAAAAACAGCTGTGGAGTATTAAATCCTGATTTCCATCTCCTTCCAAACAAACCTAGCCATTTCCTGTTATTCAGCATTGAGCACTGCAGGAGGCAGTGTTATAACCTACTTGTGTTCTCATGTTCTTTTCAATATCTCACATAAATATCTACCAATATCCATGTTGAAGATTTGGTATTTATTCAGTTTTTGATGTTAGAAAGTGAATTTTAGAGAGAGAAGTTGAATCCTCCAAGGTAACACACTCAATCAACCTCAGAGATTGGGAAAGAAATAATTGTCTTCTCCCTGTCATCCTAGTGCTTCATCTCTGAGACAGAAAGAAAGCCTTGACTCTTTAAAGGATCTCTGAAGCATAAGCAGATGCACTGAGTTTTTTAAAAAATAAATTTAAAAATCACCACAGAATCTGTATGACATAAAATGGGTTTTAAAAAATAATATGCTGCAGAGGGGAGAAAATCTGACATTAAGCATTAAGCCTCATATGGTGTCTTGGAGTGTGTGTGTATTCTGCACACAAACACTGCCATGTATTTCTCTCTTTTTGATTAGGCTCAGCTGGATGCAGTATTTTTGATCGAGGTACAATACAAAGAAATGCTCTTTTCTCTCCCTGTGAGAATAGAAGTGTCCTTCTTTTTTTCCCATTTTCTCTTTTCAGCAGGTTCCTAAGTGGTCTGAATAAATCCAAAGGCCTTGGATCCCTACTGTCTAGAGATATCAAGCATGTTAGAATTTATCTCAGCGTACTATGGTACGAAAGAGGTAGGCATAAGTATTGAATAAGATCCCCCACATTTCTTCCTTTGTAAACAGTGATTTCACATCACTCTACATAGGAGAAAAGGCCTTCTCATAACTAACAACCTGAAGATAATGACAAGCTATATGAATACAAAACCCTAGTTTCCATGATCTGAATTTAAATGTCTACACTTTTTAAAATAATTTCAGTCTGCTGAACACTGAAAGGTCTGCATTCATGATGATGTAAAAGAGAACAGAATTTCCTAGAAGTATGAAGGGAAGGAAAAGCACTTTACACTCATTATCCTATTTGAACAAAGAGACTTTTGCTTGAGATACCACCAAGAAGGAAGATATTCCAAGAAGGAAAACAGGATGAAAGACACAGCACTGTCTTCCAGAAGCATCTAATGAAATAAATAATGGAATCATAGAATGGTAAGAGTTAGAAGGGGCCTTAAAGATCATCTAGTTCCAACACCCCTGCCATGGACAGGGACACATCCCACTAGACCAGGTTGTTAGGGGCCTTTTCCTAACTGGCCTTGAACATTGCCTGGGATGGGGCGTCCACACCTCTGGGCAACCTGTTCTAGTGTCTCACCACCTGCACAGTAAAGAATTTCCTCCTAATATGCAGCTTAAATTTCCCCTCTTTCAGTTTTTACCCATTATTTCTTGTCCTATCACTACAGTTCCTGACAGAATCCCTCTCTGCCTCCCTGTAGCACCCCTTCAAATGCTGGAAGGTTGCTATGAGGTCTCTACACAAGTTTCTCTTCTTCAAGCAGAACAGCTGTGGTGCTTCAGTTCTTTTCTGGACTTTCCAGCAGTTCTATGTCTTTGTTATGTGGGGACACCAGAACTGAATGCAATACTCCAGGTGGGGTCTCACAAGAGCAGAGTAGAGGGGTAGAATCACTTCCTTCGACCCCCTGGCCATGCTCATGAACGAGGCAGTCTGCACTTTTCTACTGACTTGGAATCATACTGTTGTTATTTAATGATCATGTTTGTGTAAAAAAATGTGCTCACTTAAAATTTAGGTGAATCACTGCAATATCACTTGTATAACTGCCCATTTTACAGTGTATGTGGCAATCAGTTTACAACACAAAACGCTGACCCCTTGGCATTATCATGGCAATATCCTTAGTAAAAATCACAGAGCTTACCTTTTCCTCCCATAATAGCACAAGGCAATCTCTGAATGTCCTCATTATAGTTACCTTATTTGCTATATTTGCTAAGGGTATAAATCCAAGAACCTAACCTACTCTCTAAATGTTTTAATTCCGTTACCTTTATGGTTATTTTTCAATATGATCAGCTCTATTTACATGGAGATAATTCAGTTAACACATTCATATTTAGCTTTTACAATCCCTCTGCTGGAAAGAAAATATTTTTCAACTACAGCTATAGTCTGTTATTTACAAGTATGAAGAGAGTGAATCTAGGAAAATGTTACTGTGGTTTTGTCTATATTTTTTAAAATAAGTTTTATTGTGTTTGGGAATATTTACAACTTATTCACTAATATAAATGTTCATCCATTCCTCTTATTCTGCTTCCATATTTTACCAATCAGTTTAGAAAGATGGGCAGGAGTCAACATTTTCCTTTCATAAAAACCCCAAAGATTTGGAAAACCCCCAACCCTTCCCCAAATAAACTGAAACTAAACCATGAAGATAAAGTCAAAATTTCCTGAGAAAGTTAAATATACATGATATCATAAAATAGAAAATAATAATCCATACATGCCTAACGCTAATTTTGCTTTTAGTTTTTCATATTTATGTAATGGAAATATCTCAATAAAAATATTACTTAAATAAAAAACTCAGATTTCTCCCACTGAAAAATATTACCAAACTATGTTCCTATTACATATTTCTACAGGTAAAACTGCATTTATTCAGTGAAAAACAGTTACTTTTTGTTTTTTTCCTCACTGATCTGAGAGTGAAAATACTCATGTACTTTACTACATTCAAGAGTATCTCCTCTGAAGACGGAAAAATAATTTTACCAATTTCTCCTCTCCTTCTCTTATTTTTTAAATTTAATTTCTCAATATGTATCTCAATATCTCTTTCTGTACCTTGTAATTTAAACAAAAATATATAATGAATAAAGGCTGATTGCACAGACACTCATGTAATTCTCTCTTTTTTTGTGTTTTTTAAAAAACTGCTAAAAAAGTACTCTGTCTTCAGCTGGTCTTCAGCTATCCCTCTAGAGAGGGGCTACTCAGTGCCAAATGTACATGAATCTCACCCTCCTTCTATTCTGAGCTCCAATTCATCCTGCTGAAATGTACTCAAGCACTTTTTGAGTAACAGCATTACACAAGTCAGAGAAAAGGAGCTGGTGAATAATGCATTAAATCAAAATTAAAAGAGGAATCTAAGTTGCTGGAAGACTGAGCTAACCACTGCTTGACCAGCCATTAGGAGCAGACAGAGATCTTCCTGGCTTCTGAAGGAGAAATAGGAACTGCAGTAGCTGTAGTCTGGCAGCCTGGGGAAGATGCTGAGAGCCAGAACACTTGGGTCTCTTTCTTAACTGGCAATAGGGTTTTTGCTCTTTCACATCCAAATGGATTGTGGAGACAGGGAAAAACAGTAGAAACAGATTCACTTTCATAAAAACATACAATATCAAAGAACATCTGATTTCTCGACAAGTTTCCAGGCAGTTCCATTTGGGAAAGACAAGACATAGTTATATTTCCCTGTTACAGGGAAGTATTTGAAGGGGGTTTTTAACCTGCTATATCACACTGCAGTAGCGCATTACTTTCACAGTATTTCTGAACAATAGCAGGCTATCTATGAATGTCTTACTGATGCACCTTGATCTGAATTAGAACTTCTAGTCACAGATTTATTGGCAGTATGAGGGGATTTGACTCTGATCCAAAACAATCAGTTTGAAAGAAGATGAAGTGTATGGCAGACTCACACAGGAAGAAAATGAAAATCTTGGGCAATTCTCTCCAACCCATACTCAGGCGGATATAATCACTCTGAAGTTTTGGCAATTTTTCTTCATTTATACTGTAAGTTGCAATACTGCAAACTAAAAATTTATGTTAAGAGGGAGTAATAACTTGACTCTACAATTTTTCACATACTTTGCAATGAAGTTAGACTTCATAGAAATCTAATAGTTCTTGACTTGATGTCAACATTTTTATTCTTTTTGTGACATTAATACCTGCTACTATATAGATATCAACTGGTTAGCTTTAGATATCTATCATTTTGTTAGGATTCTGAGTTCTGAATTTCTACCACTATATGCCAAACTTTGAGACTCGCTTTCTGCTTTCTAACATGTAATCTTAATAGTTTATCACAATGCTTTCTCTTTAAAAAAATCATCCATAAATAAAGACATTCAATATACACTATTAATTACATGTCTTCATACAAATGCAAAATTAAATTAACAAAACATTTTATTCCTCCTATCAGTATTTCTGACAGAAATGTTTCTCATAGCAGTAATGTGGAATAACTTCATGTCTAGTGGTGAAATTAAAATGGCACAAATTCAGTCTGGGACTGAGATTTTAAGCAGTCATTATTTCTGCCAATGTTTTTGACAGCAGCTGCCTAGCTTTACTGTGCAGACCTGTTAAGATCTGAGCATGCAGAATGATTTTTTTCATTCCCTCTTTTTTAATTAATTGCTAAAACACAGAAGCAATTTCACTGGGATTAGTTTGAAGGATTACTGTTCTTGTTAAATTGAGGTGGACAAATAGACTATATTGATTTCACAACTGAAAGTTAAAAATATAGAAACGTTTACTCAAAATCAAGAGATTTTGAAAGTAGAGCAATAGTTCATGTGGACACACAAGAATGGAAAGAAACCTTTACTTTGCAGATGAAGAAAATTTTGTTCAATTGCAATCTCTTGTTCTTACCTTTTGCGGCAGAAGTAAAACTACCACATACCTCCTAAGTGTGTGATGTGTGTGCTTATATAGAAAATAATTGTGTCAGTGGATACCAGGGGAGGATTTTTCTTTACCTTGCTATTTGACCTTATATTTGGTCTTCAGTAGAGATATCTAATGTTAAGTTTTGAGGCAACAAAAAGAGTTTCACAGGTAAATATTGTACAAAAAGAAATAACTAAACTAGAGAAGCAACTAAAGTTCTTAAAGTAGAGCTGTTTAACCTCAAGAAGATGGGGGCAAGGTGCGTGGCTGGGTGACAACAACAGTGAAAGTGACATCTGCATGGATGCCTGATTAGGAGGCAAAGAAGGTGGAGTCAGACTTCTCTGAGTAGTACCCAGTAAAAGTACAGGAGGCAATGAGTAAGAAAACTTTAAATAAGGGTGGTCAAACATAATGGGTTACATAGAGGTGGTTTTTTGGACTTTGGATTTGGGAATCTCCTTTCTTACATCTGTTCAAAACCTAACTGGATTAATGTCTCAGTAATCTGTGCAGGGTCAGTCTTCCACTCTGAACAGGGAGACCAGACTAGAGCATCTCCAGAAGTGCCTGCCAACACTAAGTATTCTGAGATTTCTGTGAAAACATCTGGTCTATTTTTTCAACTTTCTGCCCCCAGAGAGAGTCCTTTGCATGTTCAGACCAACATCAGCCTGGATTTGTTGAGAAATGCAATGAGAGAAATCTCAGGATATGACATAGGTGCTGTTCTCCTGTAGCTTGTGTGGCTTCATTGTGGCTTTGCTTATTATATTGTTAAGGGATACTAAAGACACAGTACTGAGATCAATACTTGCAAATTAATGGCAATGCTGCCTTGGAAGACTGCTTTATCACTCCTTTTTAAAAACTTGTGCATTCTTTGCCTTTGAATGGGACAGCTATGTTTAATATTAAAACACTTTTCTAAATAATCACCTTTACTACCAGGTTCATGGTTTATTAATGTTCACTCATACAGTTGAACAATGACAGCTCAAATCCTTTCTAGCTAGTGCAGATTTCAACATATATGTAAGCATTTTGCTGCATCGGTGTTCTCATCTGTATTTTATCTTACAGCTATGCATTATACTTAGCTACCAAACTCATCACAGAGGTCTACTGCACAAACAGAAGATCTTGTAAAACACTGTAATGTGTTCGTGTGCTTGTAAAAACCAAACCACCCAACCAAAAGAAAAACTATGTAAATTTATTGCAAAGTATATATTACTACAAGCTATAATTCAGAGATAATATTGCTAAGAGTTTCCCATAGGCATTTGGTAATTCAAGATGAGGAAAGAAAGTTCACAAATGTTACAAGGTTCTTTGCAATATTTTTTTTCCATTTCATATGTACAGAAATTAAACTATTTTCATGTTTGTTAGTGTTATCTGGATAATGCATCACAGAATATGCTGAGTTGAAAGGGACCTACAAGAATCAAGTCCAACTCCTGCCCTGCACAGCACCACCTCCAAGAGTCACACCATGTGCCCAAGAGCATTGCCCAAATGCTTCTTGAATTCCTTTAGGCTCATGCTGTAACGACGTCCCTGGGGAGCAGAAGAGGCTGACTGGCTACAACCTCCTTTCAGGTAGTTGCAGTGAATAATAAGGCCCACCTGAGCCTCCTTTCCTCCAGGCTAAACAATCCCAGCTCCCTCAGCCGTTCCTTATAAGATTTGTTCTCCAGACCCTTTACCAGCTCCGTTGCCTTCTCTGGACATGCTCCAGCCTCTCAATGTCTTTCTTGTAGTGAGGGGCCCAGAACTGGATGCAGGGTTCCAAGTGTGCAGGATTCCAAGCAGTGATGAGTAAAGGGAGACAATCACTGCCCTGGTCCTGCTGGTCGTATTTTTTCATACAGGCCAAGATGCCATCGGCCTTCTTCGCCACCTGGACACCACGCCATCTGTTGACCAGTGCCCCAGGTTTCATTTGGAAGAATGAAAAATCATGCCCTCCTTTCAATGCCCTAGTCATTAAATTTAGAACACTTTCCCTCTAGAATATTTTTTGGGGACTCATTACATTATTTCTGGAGCATAGCTATAGTCAACAGGAGATTGGAAGGGTTCTATCACATAGAATGGTCTGCAACTGGTGATAAGTCTACAAGGAAAAGTAAAATATGTATGTTTTAATCTTCTTACCCTGGAAAAGCTATATTTGAAATTAATGTTGTAACAGCTAAAGCACTATATAAAAACTGGCCAGGGGCACTGTTTCTCCTATTCAGCTATGAACACAGATGAAAAGCATGAGCAGCATGTAGTTGCTCAGTGAAATTGTAAAGGGACTTATTTTGAGAAAATGAGAAAGATTATGGATATTGCTATCATGTGCATAGACACAATTGCTTGCAACCTTATTGAAATGTTTCTGTTCTAAACACTTCTAATGCATCAATGCTGGTTAGTTCAATGATTCTTCATACACTACAACTTTTTGTTTGTTTGTTTTTGAACCACTTTATTCTTCTCTAGCATTACTAACATAACAAGTCCAAAATTTGTGATTCCATCAATGTATCAATTGCTATAAAACATCTAAAGCATTGGGTTTACTGATGATTTGCTTCTGTGAAAGGATTCAGACAGCAAAGTTTCTTCTGAGTTCTAATTCACCCTCTCAGGAACTGACACCAATATTCAAGTTAAAAAAAAATCTATAAATTTCAAAGGAAATCCAGGAAAACATTGGCAACTAGTGATTATATTGCTTCTGAACTGTACTAGGGTAATATCTGACCTAGAAAATGGGCACAGGGATTGTTGTACTCTGCCTTCTTTGTATATTTTATGCCACAACCTTTCCTTTTTCTTTGCATCAAATGCTCATTATTTGTGAATTTCCAGTTCTCTTAAAAAGTTGTGTTTTGCTGGACTGCATCAGTTGAACTCATATACATGTCGCATGAAATGTATGTTCATGGTGCATGAATATGGAAAATAGGCAGGAAATACTTTAAATAAGAATACTGTATCTATAAATGACTAGTGAGTAGTAAACAGAAATACGTATCAGATATTTGGGCAGAACTGCCATTCAGCTATCAAAGAGGTGCCAATGAATCTATTATCTGATACAATGATGCCTATATATGACACAGACTTAAGAAACATTTATTTTGCAAGTTTTATAAAGATTCTTTTCTAATATGAAGGTTAATTATTTTATCTTACAGCTGCTAGATTTCTGATTTTTCACCCAAACTAAAACATAAAAATGTGTGAAAAATGACCAAAGGAAATGTCACATCTTGAAGCAGTAAAAAAGGAGGAAAATAAATGAAGTGGCAACTATTGAAGAAAGGGCAGAAAAAGATGCTGCAGGCAGCTGTCAAGTTTAGTTATCCAGGACCTTTCAAATATATCATAGCACTCCGAAATCTGGATTTCTGTACACTTCTGTGATCCTGTTATCTTGTTTGGATAACACTTTTATCTGAACTGCACATGAGTAGGAAGGCACGGCTTGAACCTGCCGGCTGAGGCGATGATCTCAGGATCCCTGCGCCGGCAGCGTCCCCCCACAAACGCGCCCAGGCCGCGCCCCGGGCGGCCGCCAGCGCCATCCCGCGGCAGTGGCAGGCACAGCACGGGGCCGCAGCCGCGGGAAAGCCGTGCGGGAAAGCCCTCCCTGGGAACAGCCTCGGCTCCCGGGAGACCTCCAGCGACCGAGCACCGTCACCTTCCCCCGCGGGAGTGACTGGCTTTTCCTCTCCTGAGTACCTGTGAGTGATCCTTGCACCCTCAGCATGTGCCGTGCGCCAAATACTGCGCCGCACAGTATTTGCACAGCAGCAGCTGTAGTATTTATTTCTTTGTTTCTTCCTATGTTAACTATCAGTGGAATAACAGGTGTTAAGATACTAGATTTCTTTGGATATCTTAACCAGACTGCTTATAGCAGTCATTGCAGCAGAAAGTGTCCGTATTCAGTTTAATACTCAAAACAGTTTGCAGTGTGATAGCGCACTCTCCCTCTACCCTTAGCTTTGTGTCGTGAATGTTTGAACTTCTTCATGCAAGGAAATTTGCTGCCTGGCAAGATCAGCAGGTGTAGGCTCAGCCACTGGTTCTGCTGCCTGGCTTTGCAATACACTTCCTTTAATAGAAAAGAAAATGTGATGTTATGATAGCTCTGTGTCATTAAAGACATTCTCACACTGGGAGGAAAACACCTGTTTCATCAAAGAAAAAAAAAAAAGGTAAATTCAGCTGCCTGTAGGATGTAATTTTCAGTGTTCTTTGAGCTATTTCAAACAGCATAAAGAGCACCTATTCTTGTGCATGTAGGACTGCACTGTATGTGAATTTTGAGTATTAAAGTTCTGTTTAATAGACTGAGTCAGTCGAGGCTGCCCAGTTGCTGTGGCCTCTTACACTTGTGTTAAGAATCTTTCTTATTTCTCTGTGCTGTGAGAAATAAGCTGTGAGGAAACCCTATATATAGACATCATGACTTTACTTTTACAGCTACCTCATGTTTTCTTTAGTCAGTTGCTAGTTGTGCAAAAGATTTCTAAGGTTATTGTTAAAATAACTGTGCTTGTTTCTGAGAAATATGTAACTGCACATAAATCCAATAAAGGCCTTGGATGATTATAAGGTCCAAACAAAGCACTGGATGTAGCAACTCTCCCCACTCTTTTGAAGTTGAAATGATATCTTACATCTATGTGACAGTAATAACTTTGTACAAAAATGGACAACTTTTCTAGTAGTTATATTTACAACGGACTAATCAAAGCTACTGTTTTGTTTCTAAAACATTACTAGAAGAAACTTTTTCAGTGCCTTCTTTCTACTTTTTGTAAGTACCAGACTGAGTGCCGCTTTCTTCAAGGTCTCAGACAGTTGGATTCCAAGTCCTTCTCACCCTCATGTCTAGGTGAGAAGAGAGCATCCTAAAACTATATAACAATAGAACAAGTTGTGTAGCCTTCTTGCTAAAATTGTTGTGCTGTTTAGAAAGGAGCACAACCTCTCCCATGAGTAAAGGCTGAGAGAGTTGGGGTTGTTCAGCCTGGAGAAGTAGGTGACTCCAGACAGACTTTACTCTGGCCTTTCAGTACCTGGAGGGCACCTATAAGACAGAAGGAAACAAACTTTTTAGCAGACCCTGGTGTGGTAGGACAAGGAGTAATGATTTTAAACTGAAGGAGGGTCAGTTTAGATCACATAGGGCTTTTTGTAATGAGGATGGTGAAGCATTGGCACAGATTGCCCAGAAAAGAAGCAGACACCCCATCCTATGTAATGTTCAAGGCCAGGTCAGATGGGGCTCTTGCAATCTGATCTAGTTAAAGATGTCTCTGTTCATTGCAGGGGAGTTAGACTGTGACATTTAAAAGGCTCCTTCCAACTCAAATTATTCTATGACCCTATGATTTATGGACTGAGAGAAATGGGCATCAGCAGAAATATAATTCTCTACCTTTGTGTGTTCATTTGGCAAAGCAGAGTAATGGTTCTTGTCTCTGCTACCACAATTAGCTCTGATGTTTGGCAGTTAGTTGGTGCAAAATACAAGGAAAAGAACAGCTAATGTGCATTTCATCAGTGGCCTAATCCTAATAATGTGCATTGGAAGGACTACTGAACTGGAATACTTGTGGTATAGGCAGGACCAAGTAACCAGATTCTTCAGGATATAGCCATTTAGTGAATGTTTAGAAGCAGATCAACAAACACACTAAGCCCTTGTAAATACATTAAGACTTGTAAATAGAAAATAATTTGGGTTTCGTTTAAAACAAGATGTGAATTTGCATTCAAAATATGACCTTTCAATCACTGAGTGCTTAAGTATTCATTTTTTTGTTTGTGACTTCTGCATTTTTTAACAATTTTGTGTTACTATTAACAGTGATTCCATTAATTTGCTTCTTTGTGACATTATTTGTTTTTCTAACAACCATGAACTTCTGTAAATGAATTAGTTTTATGATGGAGACATCTGCATACATGGGTTAGCTGTACCTGTGATTCAGATCCTCACTTATCTAGTGTAGTCTACTTCTATTATGCAACTATTTCAACACACATATATTTCTAATAAAAAGGCTTGTTTATGAGCCTAATAAACACAGAAAACATTATGAAATCATGAAATAGCTAATTAACTTTATGAATTTAAAGTCCTGTCTCTGCACAAGAAAGCTAATTAGTGGTTATATGGATTCTTGAATTAAACTTCCTTCCTTTTTTTGGTTCATGTGGTTGTAAAGTTAAATTAAAAATATTCATAGTAATTTTCCCTTTTCTAGAAAGGATGCTGGAGGTTACTATAGTTAATAAATGGCTGTATTGCCTCTGCACTCAGAATCTGCTCATATTTAATTGTCACCTATTTGTTTCACACAGTTGCAAACAACTTATTCGCATTTCATTTTAGAGTTACACACTAATCTCAGCTTTATTGGGGAGGCCAAATTCAAGCACAACTCAAGTAATAGTTGCCTACAATTTTGAAGCTAGGCTTTGCCTAATCTTGGCACAACTCAAGTAATAGTTGCCTACAATTTTGAAGCTAGGCTTTGCCTAATCTTGGCACAACTCAAGTAATAGTTGCCTACAATTTTGAAGCTAGGCTTTGCCTAATCTTGGCACAGCTATGTAGGGAAATAGGTTAGGACTCTTCATTCCCTTTGTGTGGCTAATCTAGAATTAAACACAGCAATGCCTTATTTTGAACTGAACATGACTGTGCCACTCAGAGAAGGTGGGAAGTTTGGACAATGATAGACGTTCATACCTTGAGTAACTGAGTAAGGAACAGTGAGGCCAACTTCCCATGTTCTACTGACAATAGTTGTGGCTACATATGAGTTAGTAGTGGACTGAAAGCATTTCTAACATTCTGATCCATTGCAGCAAAGGTTAGTGGTCCTACTCCTTAAAAAATGTCTGTTGCTGCTCATTTCCCGAACAAGAATGAATATCAAATATCAATAATTCTTTTTTCCTTTAATTTATTTTCAATAAATAATGATAGGTAAGTTTAGTGACTAATTTTTTTTAAAATGCAAGTGGCTCATGAAGAAGATGCAGTTTTTACAGCTGATGGAAATTAAAGTGGATTAAGAACCAAATGTGAATTAATTCTGTAACTACTGCAGAAAAAGTTCCTGCCCCAATGGCTAGTATTAATAGAAATGAATATAAAGTACAGAAAAAATTATCATGCTCTATTTCAGCTCTGAAGTGAAACATTACGCTGAATCAGCAACTAGCATTGCTGTACAGGGGCAAAAAAGAGTTAACAGTTTTAGAATATAAATTTATAGATATATTTTAGAATATAAATTTATAAATATAAATTAGGTAATCCAGAGAAGGACATCTCAGATGCAACAGATTTCAAGATTAGTTTAAAGATGAAAGCAAGGCAGCATCAGAGCAGACACAGTGTCAGCAAGCACAGATAAGCCTCATAGACTCGTTGCACACTTTGTCTCTTCACCAACAAGGTGTCCAAGGCTTCTGTATTTACTTAGAAGCAGAGTTCAAGGGGGAGAATGCACAACAATGGATTAAGATCAGTTATTTGACCCATACCAATTCACATGTTGTATTCAGAGAGGCTGAGAGAAATGATTCTTGCAAGGCTACTTTCTGACGTCTCGGAAAAGGTCATGAAGATCAGCAGAGTCCAAGGGTAACTTGGGAAAGTAAATGTTGGACCTGCCTTCAAGAGATGCAGGGGATGCCATTTACCTTAATTTCAGCAATGCTTTCAACACAGACTCACACAATATTTTTGTATCCAAGTTAGACCATCACTCTCAGCTTGGGAGAACTACATGTGTAAAAACTGGTTAGATGAGTGTGCTCAGGGGGTCATGGTTAATTGGTCATAATCTACCTGAAGGCCAGTAACAGTATGCAGTAATGCAGGGGCCTGTCCTGGGAGCTGTCCTGCTTAGCATCATTATTAGTGGAAGACGTGATGGAGCATGCTAAACAGATCTGCTGATGGCACAAAATTTGAGGAATCATCTGCTATGTGGAAGGCTAGTGACGCCATCCAGAGGGGCCTAGACAGCCTGTAGGAAAAGGCTAATAGGAAGCTTATAAAATTCATAAAGGTCAAATGGAAATCGCTGGATTAGGGAAGAGGAGCCCATTGCAACATGTACAGGCTGTGTCTTGACTGACATCTTGAGCAGCTCTGCAAAACATCCCCAGGGCTCTGGCAGACAGCTAGATGAATGAAGGACTAGATTATACTCCTCTACTCAGAACACTTTGGACAGCGTCTCCAACATTGCATCCAGTTTTGAGCTCCTAGTATCAGACAAACAGTTAACTGGACAGAGTTCAGGGTAGAGCCACCATAAGGGCTTGATGTTGGAGTACTTGTCCCATGAGGAGAGGCTGAGGAGGCTGGGCTTGTTCATTCTGTAGAATGCACCTTCAGGGGGACTGAGCTGTAGTGCCCTATTGCATACTGGGAGATATGTTACTTCAATGTCCTTGTTGAGTATGTAATTTTACTTTAATATCCTTTAATAAATATAAGGATTTTTTAATCTAAGTGTGTTAACTTGCAAACACATTTAAGAAAGGGAGAGATAGGAGAAGTGGTAAATCTAACAACAGCAAATTCTACTCATTCTTCTAGACAAATAAAAAGATTTTTGTCATATGGTAGTTTATTGAACTAAAGTGTGAATGTGGTAAATAATAATGTTGTTTTGACAGTGAGTGATAAGGAGATTTTGATAAAATATTTATGAGGTTGTGTTTTTGACACCAATGATTATGATTGAATATTTTTAAGGTCATCATGACACTAAAGAATTTTGACAAGATATTTATGAAGTCATTGTGGTCCCAAAGATGGATGTAGATAAGGAAGTGATGTAAATTAGATGAATTCAAGAAAGACAAATACATCAAGGGCTATTAAGCACAAAGATATCAATTCTGACTCAAGAATTCAGATAGCTTAAAGCTGTGAGGTTGTGCCAGAGAAGTATCACTGTCTGATTTTACAGATGAAGAGAAGATATTATGTTAACTGAAATTTTTGGCCTGACCTAATGTGTAAAATCCAATACATAAGGTACAAAGATATCTTGTTTTGAGATAATTTAAGTACCTCTAAACCTAAATGAAGAAGTGGACTAGATGATGAAGGTTTCAAAGGAGTATATACAAGCAGTTACTCAACAAGCTTTGCTCTTTAAAGCTTTCCTAAAAATGTTGATTTTAAAATCTATTAAATATTTTCTTTGGCCAAGCTGAAAATAATGGAGCTCTGGCACTGATTAAAAAATTACAATTAAAATGCAACTGGAAAGAACCTCAGCCTAAACTATGGAAAATACTAAACTGAAAAATTTTGAAGCAAAACAGCTTCTTTCAATATATATTTTAATAGAGACCTTTACTTCTTTTAAAAACCACAATGTTATTTATTTAATTGAAAATTTTACTCTGAAGGACTCAATTTCTAAAAGAAAACAAAATATTCTAGATCATTAGACTGACCTTTTTTTGATGTTGTTGGGATTGGGTTGGGCTTTTTTAGGACTGTAATTTTTTTATTTATAATCCACTCTTTTAAATAATCTTTCATCACCAGTAGTTTTAAGAAAAGAAATAACAAACAAGTGATGATACTTATTGAAAAGTATTATTGCAAAGGGCTTGCCTCAGAGATGCTGGAAAGTAGTGCTGCCAAAAGAGACCTAGGGCTCCTGGTTGACAGAAATTTAAATACGGGTCAGCAGTGCCCTGGCAGCCAGGAGGGCCAACCCTGTCCTGGGTTTCATGAGGCACAGCATCACAGCTGGGCAAGGGAGGGGATTGTCTGCTCTGTTCTGCTCTGGGGTGGCTTCATTTAAAATATTGGGACAGTTTTGGACATCACAAAGTAAGGATATAAACTCCTGGAAAGCATCCAAAGCAGGGCAGTGAAGATGATGAAGGGCATTGAGGGGAAGCATACAAGGAGTGGCTGAGGTCAGTTGGTCTCCTCAGAGGAGAGACTGTGGGGAAACTTCATTGCAGTCTATAACTTCCTTGTGAGGAGAAGAGGAGGCACAGACATGAGTCTTTTTGTGGTGATCAGTGGCAAGACCTGAGGGAATGGCCTGAAGTTCTGTCAGGGGAGGTTTATGTTGAATACTAGAAAAAGGTTCTTCACTCAGAGGGTGATTGGACACTGAACAGGCTTCTCAGAGAAGTGGTTACAGCACCAAGCCTGACAGAGTTCAATAAGTGTTTGGACAGTGCTCTTGGGCACATGGGGTGATTTTTGAGGCTGGTACTGTGCAAGGCCAGGAGCTGGACTCAGTCATCCTTGTGGGTCCCTTCCAACTCAGCATATTTTGTGATTCTGAAGTATAGTGGTGTACAGAATGTGAACTTTTGTCTGTGACAAGAGATTAATTAATATGTTCAGGAAACAATGGGTAAGAATGTCTTTAAAAGTCTTCACTTCTAATGTGTGGTACTTTGCCTTTATGATTAATATAATGACCCTTCTGAAATTAATAATAAAGGTTTCACCAGTTCAAATGGACAATCGATTTCAGATTAATTGTCATGTCCTAGAGTCTATGCTTTTGGCACAGACAGCTCCTGCATTGGCAATAGGAGAGCTTGTCACAGTAGTGGAAATTTATTGCACAGTAATGTGTTTATACAAAGTATTCCGGGACTAAAAGTGGCTTAACTGCACTAGCACATGATTGTATTTGGGCACTGAAACCATGCTAGGGAGGGCTATGCCAAATCATATAGTCCAAAGCTAAAAAATATTCTATTCATTGCTCTCTACTGCTACATTGATCTTTAAAAACTACTTAAATCTCTGTTGATTGCTGTGAAAACTTAAATATATATCTATATATTTAAAAATCCTGCCCATGCTTATATGCTTTGGCAAATACCCGACTCAGAAAATAGCCTAGAAGAATCCCAGAATCACAAAATTTTGGAGGCTGGAAAGGTCCTCTGGAGGCTGTCTAGTCCAATCCCTCTGCAGGTGCAGGACTTTGTTCTGCTTCACAAGGTTCATGCCAGTCCAGTTCTCCAGTCTGTTAGGGTCCCTCTGAAGCAGCAGAACCATCTGATCTCTCAGCCATTCATCCCAGTTATATAATCTGAAAAGCTTTTCTGGGTGTTCTATGTGCTAATCGAAGGGAAAGGTAATTAATGAAGATGTCAAACATGACTGGAGCCAGTAACAACACACTGCTTGTCTCTTGCCTCCACCTGGAATTTGTGCTCCTGACGACAACACTGTCAGAACTGCAGTTCTGCCAGTTTTCAGGCCATCTGACGGTACACTACTCTAGCTTGTACTTCCTCATTTTGTTCATGATGAGGGTGTTAAAAAAAATGTATCAAAACCCTGTCTGATAAAAAGATAAACACTCTCTCCTCCTTCCTCTTTGACCAAATTAGTAATTTTGTTACAGAAAACTTCCAGGTTGGTCAAGCATGACTTCCCCTTTTTAAATCGGTGCTAACTGCTCTAAATAGCTTTCTTCTAGTTAAAACATTTGGAAATTGCTCTCAGGTCAATTTGCAGTATTGGTTTCCCTGAGAGTGAGATGAAGCTTACTAACATATACTTTCTCTGGTCTTTCTCCAGAGAAAGTATATGTTAGTAAAACAATCTGTCCTTGCAGACAGGATTGAAAAAATGAATTTGGGATGAGGATTTAAGGACAAGAATGAACCATTACCCCAAAATGTAGAGTAGATTTCAAGTTAAATAGCATGTGACTAAACCTGAAGGTTCTGCTTCTCTTTTTCAATTGTGAACTATTACTTATTTTACCTGAATAATGTCAGCATGAATGGCACCTATAACCTACTATTTCTAGTCTTTTAAATTGAATAAACAATCCAACAAATGTTAAGCATATGTATTATATATACAAATATCTGTTTTTAATTTTGAAAATTGTAGGAGTAATTTAACATCAAGAAGAATAGTCTTATGAACATTAATAATTTCTTCTTTAAAGAGATGAAATTCTCTCCTAGAAGAATCTATCTCACAGATAGAGAAGATATATGAATCCTGGACTATTATTCCCCTGTGGCAAGAATTCTTATGTGAAAGAAATAGTTTGATAATGAAGACAAAGGCAAACATTCTAAGATAATATATAAACAGAGTAAAAGTATCAAGACATTTGTGCCCTACTCAGCAACCAGCAACTAGGGATGGATAACAAGACAATACAGGAACTAGGCCACAAGCATTCAAAAGATTAATGTTATCCAGCTTTAGGAATCTAAAACTTAGTTGTATAGTCTAGCAAACTTTCTAGGCTTTAGATGCAGGAAAAAAAAATCCCCCATCACAGGCGTACCTGTTTTAGAGTGGCATCTATCACCTTGTAGCTAAAGGTAGAAGATATGAATCCCAATCTTCTTGTGAAAATGTAGGGAACTCTTTGGTATTTCCTTACACTAGATTCAGAGTTACACAAGCAGGAAAATAAATATTTTTTTTTCTTAAAAGATGAGGGGAAATATTTTAAAATGTGTGAAGTACTGGTATAAATATACTTTCAAGTGGAAATGAAAGCTCTTGTTAATACAATCCTGGATAAGTCATTCAGTATGTGCCAGCAGATCCAAATACAGGAACAAAGTTAATATCAGAGGACATAATAATACCAGCTGTGCTTTCAACACTTATGTATTTACACACAAGCAAATTGAAAGAACTCTACTAAGGTGAAAAATAAACCCATACGTCCATAACTGACCACCAAGGGCTTAGACTACCAAGGAAATATGAAGTTGATGGATAATGTAGATTTTGATGGCAGATAAATTGTCTACATTTATATTCCTGATTATGTTTCCTAGGTAAATGAGTACTGCCCTTGATTGTCCCATCAATCCTGTCAGTATGATGGAACTGGCCACATCAGGGACTAACTTGGTGAAATTTTAAAGTCACAAACTAAAGGTTGTGCTCTGAGATAAATTACTCCTTTTGAGTTATGTACTAGTTACTTTTGTGGAAAGAACTTTGCCAAGAAGGAGGTTTTATATTAATTGTATATGAAGATATAAGTTAATTTACCCATATCTTCTGTCTGCCTTTCCAGTGTGCAATATAATCATTAATGTAACTGAGCAATGTTAGCAATGTATCTGAGTAGACTGCTAGAAATCCTGAGTCTGAGAAAGTGTGGCTATGGTACATACTAGTGCTTCTTTTGCACCTTCTTTTGATTTCAGTGCTCTTTTGAATTCAATTTTAGTAAGGAGGATACATGCGCTAGAAATCTGAAGGGAGACACTGTCTAGAGTCACTTTTTCAATAGTGTATTTATAGGTGTATCATATATTCACTCTTATAGAAGATGTGAAACAAAAAAAAAAAAATCTAAGTAATCAAAGCTAAATTATAGAGCAAAGATCCCCCAATAGCTGCATTTGACCAACTGAAGCCCTAAAATGGCATTGCTTAACCACAAATTTTGGAGACATCTGCAAATATTGTTAGTATGACTGGGTTCAAAAGGCACAACAACACACAGTGGAATTCAAAAAGCTGTGAGTCAGCTTTCCTAGCCACCTGCATTGCACAAAGAGATTAAAAAATTGATTCCAGAAGTTGGTTCAAAGTCCTTTCTATTTATAAAATATATTTCTAATCAATCCATCCTGAAATGTTATTTCAATTTTTAAGTAGCTTTCTCTCTAGGAAGATAAATTTCAGTTTGCAGTGGAATATTTCTAGGCTCTTTTAGAAGTCCCTGAGATTACATTTTTAATAATTTTTCAATAGTTCTGGGAAAAAAAAAAAGCTTATATCTGTTACAAAGAAAACACAAAATTGGTGTTTCCTTTTACAGCATCTCAGATCAGCCTCTATCTTCTTTGCTTTTTATTTTTCTGCTGGAAGTCCTTTCCCACTGTTGCCTTTGCAAGCACCAGCAGGTAAATCAGCTCTTAGCAGAGGTACAAAATATTACACTAGCTGGAAAAAGAAGAAACTGCAGACTGAGTAGACAAATTCTCTTGGAGTTCAAGTACATTACCACTGTTGGTCCTCAAATGTGATGCTTGCTAGACATCCATATTTCCAGCATCAAACATTTTCTTCATTTTCAGTAATTGCCATGATGAGTTCTATTAACTTCATTTCTTTTGGTGACATGAATAGAACAAACTCCTTAATTCTACATGAAGCAGTCTATCTTATGTCTTGTTTTTAGTTTTGTGGCCCCTGAACTCAGCTTTGTATTCTATACATTTTCATATATGTATATTGGACTTACATGGCAAGGTTTAGGTACTGGAGGGTCTGCAGGTGTGGCTTCAGTGAGAACACACCAGAAGCTGCCCCATGTCCAACAGAGGCAGTTCCAATTGGCTTCAATATGGACCTGCTGTAGGCCAAAGCTGAGCCCACCAGTGATGCTGGTAGCAACATCTATGACAACTTATTTAAGAAAAGGTGAATCTGCTATGCAACAGCAAATGGGAGGGAGGTGTGATAAAATGTGAGAAACAGCTCTGAAGGCACCAAGGTCAGTGAAGTAGGAGGGCAAGGGGGTGGTCCAGTCCCCAAAGCAAAGGTTTTCCTGCAGACTCTGTTGAAAGGTTGTGACACAGTATATCCCTGCAGACCCACAGGGAAGGACAAATTCACCTGCAGCCTGTGAAGGGACCCACACTGGAGCAGTTAGATAAAGCCTTGAAGGAACTGTGGCCTGTGAAGAGCCTGCATTGTAGCAAGCTTCTGGCAGGACCCCATGGAGAAGAGCCCACACAGAAACATGTTTTCTGTAAGGAAATGTGGTCCTGTTGGAGAGCAAAGCTGGAGCAGTCTGCTCCTGAGGGACTACACCCCATGGCAAGGAACCACAATGGACCAAGTTTTTTATGAACCCACACTGGAGAATTTTATGAAGGGATATTCTATGGGAGGCACACCATACTAGAGCAAGGGAAGAGTGTGAAACGGAAGAAGCAGCAGACACAATGTGTGAGGAACAGACTGCAATCCCCATTCCTTGTTCCCTGGGTTGCTTGGGGAAAAGTGGGGAAGAAGTGTGGAGTGAAGATAAGTCTGGAAAGAAGGGAGGGGTGTGTGAAAGATGTTTTTAGGTTTTTTTCCTATTTCTCATTATCCCGCTCTATTTAATTTGCAATAAATTAAATTAATTTCCATGCTAAGTCTATTTTGCCTGTGATGGTGATTAGTAAGTGAGGTCCCCATCATTATCACAATCCGAGCTTTACCATTATGTCTTCTCCCCCTGTTCTTGTTGAGGAGGGGAGCGATACAGCTGCTTTGTGGGTACCTGGAGTCCAAAAATTATCTATCACATTATACTAAGAGTAAAAAATGCTTTATGGTCACTAATGTTCCTGAGTGGAAAAGGTGATTTTATGTGAATTAACCTGTATCACACAATTAGAGAACCAAAGAATGTTTGAAATTGAGAGGGATCACTGGACACCATGTGGTCCAACCCCTCTGCTTCAGTAGGGTCACCTGCAGGTAGTTGCTCAAGACCATGTCCAGATGACTTTCATGTATCTCTAAGGATGGAGACTCCCTCCACAACCTTGCTGGTCAAATTATGTCAGTTCTCAGTCACCCTCACAGTAAAAATATTTTTCCTGGTGTTATAAGGAACACACTGTTTCAGATTGTGCCCATCAGCTCTTGTCTGTCACTGGGCATCACTGAAAAGAACCTTGCTCCATCTTCATTACACCTACCCTTCAGGTATTTGTACATATTTATGAGATGGCCCTAAACCTTCTCTTCTCTATGCTAAACATCTCCAGTTCTCACAACTTTCCCTCATATAATTGGTGCCCCAATCTTTTAGTCGCTGTAATGGGCCTTCATTGGAGTCTCTCGTGTAGTTCAATAATCTCTCATTTTTTTATGCTGCCATTAAATATTAGAGCAGTTTTCAGCTTTTCAGGTCCCAGGTTCTGAAAGGAGGGAAAAAAGTCCTCTAAAGAAGCCACTGTCATCATGACCTTATGGTTTGAATCAATAAAAGGCAAGAAGAAATCTTCTTTAGTCTCTTAGGGAACACTGTCCCATGCATCCATATTAAAAAGTGTATATTATAGTTAAGCAATACATGTCATATAACTCTTGGTTATTACTATTTTCTGTGCAGTTTATCTTTAAAGTCTGACTTTAAGTATGAGATGCATTTTCATTTCCCCTTATATTTTTCTTTTCTTTTCTTATTTTTGTATCTGTCCCTATCCATACTAGGCCCATTCCATTACCTGACTGTTTAAAATACCCTCTTTCTCAATTTACATATTAATCTCAGAATATCTCCCATCTCCAAAATCACTCTTTGTTTTCATTTGCTGTAAGCAGCTTCCCTGAATTACATTTTTCAAATGTAAACACTTCTTTTCTCTCCTGAAACTCAGTCAGTCAGCTTCTTCAGGATTTATTTTTTGTGACTCTTAACAGCCAGGATGCTGAACAAGGACAAGTCAATTAGGGGAATCGTGTCATAGAATCCTCATCGTAGGATTACCACCACTGATGTAGATGGTAATTTTTGTCTGATCATTAACTAGTTGACTCATGATCCATCTGAATCTACAGAAGAAAACCTAAATAAAGATTTTAGATGTCTTCCATTAAATTAAAGCTAAATCAAAATTCCAGGACTTGGGATGATTATATGATCACTTGATACTCTTTTGAGAAGTCAGAGTTTATAAACTAATGAATGAGACCTAAATACCGTATACTAGTTTAATCTGTGGCAATTAATCTTACTCCAGTATTTTTCATGCTCTTTAATAGGAAAGTGTATCATATAATTAAGTCTGAATCCTTAAAGTTCAGAAGCATTTCACAGCATGATTAAACTGTGAAATGTATTTGAAAATAATTGCTTCTGACAACTGCCATTAGACACATATTTGCAAATACATTTTCTAATTCCTTATAGCAAGAAGTTCCTGTTATCTTTTGGACTTTTGGGTTGCATTGTGAGCAACACGCTAAAAAAACACTTTTGCTTTAACTGTTTAAGCACCATGTGAGAGAACAAGTCACAATTATAAACGACTGGTGTCAAAGGAAGAGGCACAGGTCACGCAGAGTGTGCTGGTTGATGCTATATATTGATGCTGAGTAGACTGCAAGATGTAAGAAGAAATGAAATCTACATTTTTAAAAGAGGTTTGTTAAGGTCTGATTCAATAAACAAGTCTAGTGATTCCATTGTTAATTACTGAAAATGTAAGATTAACTTTTGCTTTTTTGCTACTATTTAGAAAACTAATAATTCAGAATACATTATATTCTGATTATTATCAACTTTTTATCACATCATGCAACAGACCATAGAATGCTTTATGGTAAACATGCACTGTAATTAAATTGCTCAATGCTATTTCTCAAATTAATCAATCATACCCTGTAATTTTTGAAACGGGATTTTTGTATTGTCCTAATCTGCTAAATTGATGCTGTGGAAAACTGGGGGTGCAGTTACTTTATGAAATCCGCATATTTACCAGTTAATTTTTGATGTACCGTATAAGGCATTGACAAGATGCCCACAGTTATCTCTCCACAAGGTTTAAAATTCTTAACTAGCAAAAGAAGATCAAGCCTGGGGGGAATTATCATTCTTATTTAACTTCTTTGAACGAAAGTTGTGGAGAAAAAATGGCGAGATTTTATATAGAAATAATGAATCCCCTTTTCAGGTGCTTTTCTCTCTCCATTAACTCTAGACAACTTTGATTAGATGCCTTACTTTTCAATGGTAATCATTAACTGGGATGCATATCACTGGGTGGTTTCCCCTAAATCACTAAGGTTTTTGCAAGACTTGGTTCAATATCTGATGCAATCTAATTTCTCACTTAGGAGATTCTGAGTCCTACTTTCTTGCTGCACAGTGATTAAGAAATGGAGTGTACTTTATCACAATTCCTGCTAAATCTAAATTAAAGAGGGAATAAACTTTATTATATAAAGAGTAATAGTGCCAAAAGCACACAAAGTGAACCCCTTTGTCAATATGTGCTTTTTAACCCTGTTATAATAAAAGGAGTATTCTTGCTTCCTGATTTTCAGAGACTTTTAGTTAGGCCATGTGAAAGCTAATTTTGTTCAGAACACACAAAGATAACCCCCAACAGGAAGAAATAGTTTTATCTAGACTATTCAAATTTCAGCAGGAAAGATTTATCTCCCCTCCTCTGCACAAGAAATTATTTTAGTAGCAACTGCAATGAACATAATGAAGACATATTTCATATCCCCATTATACCCTAATTTTCTACGGCTTTCCATTCTTTATATAGAGATACATAACATTAACATAAGGCTAACAGTAAAACCAGAATCTACTTTGAGCTACTTTTCAGTTTTAGACTTTCATCAAAAAAGTCGTTAACATTTTGGATAAAATGTAAATGTCATCACCACTAAAATGTTTTTGTCCTATACAAATCTGAATTTATTGTGTTTTTGTGTGAATTTTCCAAATTACTTATCACTGATCATTGATTCTAGAGAGTTTTCTATGGCTACAGGAATATGTGAAGCCCAAATTATTTATTTAACTTTTGTCTTTTTCCGTCTTATTGAATTGAAATATCCACACGTTCCTTTCCTAAGATTTTTTTCTAAACCTCAGTTTTATTCTCACATGATATTTCCATACTACATTGATTCAACCTAGACTGTATTCCTGACTGCTTTAATTTATCTCACTTCCATGTCTGATAAGAAAATTAATCTATCTTGTTCCACACAGTAGGTCTCCACATTTTTCCAGATTTGATCACTAGAAAAGAACTAATAGTAAACCAAAGGCAATCCAGAACAGATGATTGGTACCAAAATATTTTTTTCTAGTTCAGAAGCTCATGACTGGAAAAGCATGGTGGCAGTTTGTGCCAGTGAGAAACTCTCTTCAAAACATGTTCTATTACAAACACAGTGCTTTAAAAATATATACTTGTACAAAGGGGAATGGATGATCAGAGAGCTGGAGTGAGGGGGAATGATTCAGATGGATGGAACACTGCTCCTTTTAAGTAAGGGTGAGATAGTTAGAGCTGCTCAGCCTGGACAAGAAGGGATTCAGGAAGGTCTTATGTCCTTTCAGTACTGAAAGAAGGCTAATATTAAAAGCATAGGACTTTTTACCAAGGTCCCTACAGGCAGGACGAGGGGAAATGGTTTTAAACCGAAGTAGAATAGGTTTAGATTGGACACAAGGAAAGAATTTTTTATGGTGAGGGTGGCAAGACACTGGAATAGGTTGCACATAGAAATGGTGGATGCCCTGTTACTGGAAGTGTTTAGGGTTGAGCAGGGCTTTGAGCAATTTGATCTAGAGAAGGCCCTGCCCATGGCAGAAGAACTGGCCTTTGAAGGTCCCTTCAAACCCAAACCATTCTATGATTCTGTAGCAACCTTTTTTGCCTTTTTTTGTTTTGTTTTGTTATTTTTCATAAGTAGAGCCCTTTGCTAGAGCTAGTATAAGTTCAAAGCACGCTTAAGTGTATACAGTACCCATGTAAATGTCTTCAAACCTTTGTGTGTTCTTGTGATTTCTTAAAACAGAATTTGCCTCCTAATTCTTACGTATTTTAGCTTTATCTACTTAATATTCTTGATATAGCAAGATACCATTACAGTTTGTTTTATGACATCTTTAAGAGAAGAACTGATTTATTCTTTATTTATTAATTATAACTGGTTATAAAGTTTTGCATTATATTTAACAAATATCATTAAGATATTTTCATAATCCTTTACTGATCAACAGAAAAAATTAAGCCTCAGAATTATTTCCTACATTTAGGCAGCCAACACAATAAAAGAGTCAGTTTAAACTAAAAGGATCAGGTCTGTTATTATTGGGCAAAATCTTTCTTAAACCTTTTAGTCTTTTATAAAAGCAAGAGTATGAGAAAATAGCATTTAGATGTGGGAGTGTATCTTTGTAAATAGTTCTTTAAATTTATCACTAATACAGTCCTACACTTGAATTACTTAATTAAATTATACTACTTGCATTGAAGATAGGAAGAACGATGGTATCTTTAATAGGACTAAAGTTGAATAGCTGTGGTTTTTAATTTTAGCTTTCATTCTCTTTATTTTGGGGGCAGCATTTTTAGTAAAGTAAGCCAGGTTGCAGATGTATCACTTCTGAAGACTTCTGAAATTTCATAAAATGCTTTTTTTATTGCTATTCTGCACAGTAAAACTGCCAATGCAAGAATAAGGAAAAATGATAGAATTAGGAGAAAATAAAAGAGAAAGAAATGAGCATGAAAAGATTTCCAAAGTCTTTGCTGCAAAGTCCATTTCAATCTCTGATAGATTTGTTTCTTCAGCCCACCCTATGTCAATGGGAATTTGTGCTTGTTCTGTAATCTGTAGTCTCGTGCATGCTTCTATACTTATCTGTCACAACATTTTTGAAGCAGGTATTTTCTGTTTAGCCAGAAATAGGAATTTGAGGAATTAATACCAATTTGATGAACAACAAAACCAAACCAAACCAACCAACATCAACAAAATGAACAAACAACAACAACAAAAACAAAAAAAATCAAAAACAAAACCAAAATAACAAAACCAAAAAAACCCAAACAAAAAACCCCAGCAGAAAATAGGGGAAGAACTCAAAAAAACCAAAACAAACAAAAAAAAACCACCAAAACAAAACAAAAAAAACCCCAAAAACTCCTCTAGTACCTAATTTAATTTTCCAGTGCTATACAACTATACAATAATTTTTTAGATAGCACTTTATAAATTCAAGTATCCTAAGAGGTTTAAAAATGCAATCAATAAAACTAGTCACAGAAATACAACTTAGCTTTTGGGGATATTACAGACAAAACTTCAGGGAAAATTAGCCCCGTGAGAAAGTGAGTTTGAAGATTTCTGAAGTAGATAGAAATCTAGCTTCGAGAAATAAAAGACTGTACAAAGGAGTTTTGAGAGGCACTAATGTCAAGACATGCCAGTATTTAGCCTATGTAGATGGAAATATTGGTCTAACAGGGATAATGCCGAGCAAGCCATAAAGACATTCCACAAAGTTGTAAAATCTACCTGGAAACTAGCTTGGACACAAAATTGCAGTATGGTACCACCCTGATTAGTCAACCATTGTTTACTGGCAGTCTCTGTTCTCCATAATCAAAGCATTATGTCTCAGCCTGCACTGTGTGTTTTTTTGGGTTTTTTTTAAATTTCAGGTCTGTCTCTCTTACAGATATTAATAGTTAAAATATTCCTGGGGTCTTTAATCTTAGTATTGCAAAGACACAACCAGTCAATAAATAACTGTTTTTTGGAGAGTACTGTTTCCTCAGCTAACAGGTGTATGAGTGACTTGCCTGGATAATAGTTAACTTGCCTGGATAAGTAGTAAAAGAAAAACATGAAATAAAAATAATAATTAATACTTTTGTTGGATGGATGATAGATGGATGGATTTTAAAATTTGAAAGTTAGTCTTAAATGAAAAGGATGTCATTTAAAAGGATGACCATTTTTTAAAAATTCTGTCACCACCTAGTTTGTTCTATTCTCTGCTATGATTGAATAGAAGAGTTTTCTGACTTAAAATATAAATTTTCATTGCTTGAAACAATAAGTATTAATTCTGTCCAAACTGGAAAGCAGTCTTTGTCTTCTGCTTATGGTCATATTGTAAAATTCTGAAGATAAAAGAAATTAAAAGTTTGGAAAAATATGCCCATTGTTATTAATGTAACTAGTTCTATGTGACTGTATTTAAACTGTGTTATTTTATATCTGTTGTAACAGAAGGAAATAGCATCACAGGATGACCTTATAAAAGTATTTCTCAAATTTATAAAATTCATTAATCCACCACATTCTTTTTGAAATTGCTCTGTAAATTAATTTATTAGCCATTGTGTAAATGGTCACACATGCTAAACTCTGCTGTCACAGATGCTTCCATTACCTAATCTGACAACTGGCTTTTGTCAGAACATGACCTTTCTCCAAAGAACCAAAGCATGTTAATTAGACCTATGAAAGGGAAAGAAATCCTGAATTTAAAAGCTGATATTTTTATCTCCACAAACTTAACACAGCCCATCTTGTGTATTCTCCTTAACTATGTTGCATACACCTCATGACTTTTATACAAAATGTTTTTTAACCATCAGTAAAGATATATAGGTGAATTTTTCAGTTGTTTTGTTTAAAACTGTGTTGCACATATGTTACTTCACTCATGATTCAGTATATGACTTTTTGAAATTATTTTATTTCTCGTTTTACACTATAATAGCTGAAACAGATAATATTAATGAATTTGCAATAAACTAGCTTGAAATGACAACTTAATAGCTTGTAATTGGCATCTATAATGTCTTCTTCAGGAGCAGCAATTTCTACAAGACTGAGATATTGATCATTAGCACAATGATCCATGTCACAAGCACCTTAGTTTATCATAAACTCATTTCCTTAATGACATAAGTAAGCAATTAAATTCAGGACATGTTTCAATAAATCAGCACAATACTGCATGTGAATGCTATCAAAAAGAACATTACTCTGTTGTATGAAAAGGTAAAATATTTTCAGCAAACACTGTGAGAACAGGAGAAAACTGTGTCATGGCCTTGATAATTTGGTAACTAAGTAAATGTCTGAGTTACCTACCCTAAACAAGGACATTGGGAAATTTCCCTGATAGTGCAACCCAAAGTCTGTGGGCTTTTTATTCTTGTTTATTTTTTCATTCGTCAGAAAACATAGAGCTGTATCAATTTGTGTATTTAACAACAGAACTAAGCACAAATAAATATTTTTATTCAAAAACTGCTGTTCAGACAGTCCTTTTTTATATTGGCTGTAAGTATTCTGTGAAAAAAGGAGCTGGGTATGGATAAGCTGTCACTAAGCATCAAGAGCAGTGAAAAATAATAGCTGCTCTTAATAATAATGAAAAATAATAGCTGCTCTTAATAATAGTGACTCTGCTCTGAGTCACTGCACTCTATAACTGTAATATGAGGTAAAAAGTTGTATTATGGTCAGATGTTGAGAAAAGAAGCAGCAGCCAGAGTCTGACAACACAGATGTGTACCCAGAGGTGTATGACTGATCTAAGTGAAGGTATTTCACTATTGATACTCTGAAAATTTCCATCATCCAAGAGATTCAAAATATGAGCCCTCCCAATAGGAAATACTCAGGCTGAACAGAGGCAAGATAGATAAGAGATGGCATGAGAGAGTGAAAACCTCTGCAAGGATGATAGATATGACTGGGGCAAAAATTACCCAAAGAGCAGGTCAGAGAGAATTCTTTTGCTGTCAGAAAGTGATGATTATCACAAAACATTCACGTAAGTGTAGAGATTTTTACATTCTATCTTTAAGAAAGTAAAACCAATCAAAAGTATTATCAACAGAAAAAAAAAAAAAAACACAACCAACTTTTTTTCAGCCCTTTGGAACAATGTTACCATCAGTTTATCCTCTTTTTTTGCATGCAGGTGAAATCTTGACTCGAAGTGTTGTTGACCAGTCAAGATTTTACTCAAGGATCTTTTAGAGATAACCTTCTTGGCATGGATATCTTAGCAGGGGAGCCAAATACAGCTTAAAACTTTCATACAATATAGTTAAACATAACACACTTAATGGCATTAAGCATGGCAAGTTCTGGAGAGCTGAAAGTCTATTCATTGTATTGTTCCCAATGGAAAAGTCAATAAGTTCATCATAAGGACTCTCTATCATCAACAAAAATAATCTTTGTGAAGCACATTTTAGGAAGGAGATATGGTTTGTAGTCTTGCACATCTGAGAACAGTGACTCCCAATTTTCTGAATCATACTAACTTCTCTCCTTCAAGTACAATTTGCATTAAGGCTGGCCAGATGCATGTGCACTAGCTGATGCTTAGAAACTGGAATTTTAATAAAAAGTTCAGACATGCTTCCCTTGCTATTGATCACTATGCACTTTGGAATTCAGACTTCGAGAGGATCTACCTGTTGTCATCCAGAGTGATTTGGTGATTTTGGTGCTTTGCTATAAGTTTTTGTAAAAAGAAAAAACATAAACCTATGTGTGTAATAGCTTGACAGAAATTACTTAACTGGAAGAGAGAATAATTTATTTCTCAAAATATATGAAAAAATATGTTAAGTACATACTTTAAATTCCTGGGAAAAAAACTTATAAAACCATTAAAGTAGCACTGGTTTTAAAATTAAAATATACATAAGATATCTTTGTTTTCAAATGAGCATATTTTAAAGAGTTATCTTTTTTCTCTGTCTAGTTGCTTTTTAGCCAATTTGACAAAAGATCAATTCAATAAATTAAAGAGGAAATCTATTAACAGCCATAACATTGTCTTAGAATCATTAGTGGAGAGGTTATAAAAGGAAGAACAAAGGGAGAGACAGAGAAACATAAATGTGAAGAGTTTGCAATATTGATGCATGAAATAATAATTGCCAGGCAAATAAAACAGTTGGAAATATTCATTATTAGGTAGCATAAAATGCATGATCCTTCACCCCTACTCCATCTTCCCCTGTAATTAGTCACTGACAGTTATTGCTGGAGACATAGTTGCAATCTGTTTTTGCATTGATAATACATCTGAGTCAAGATAGGAGACTTTGTTCTAGGATAATAATTTGAATATCATTGGGACTTTAAGATGGGTTTATCCTTCTAATCCACTTGTCTTGAAACTGGCTTTTACATTATACATCCCAAAAATTGTAAGCAAGAAGTGCTCTTTATGTAATGGGATTACAGTGGATTATTTCAGGTGGAAAATGTTGAGTATCTTCAGGATTTAAGTATAGTGCTTTTAGTGTTGGATTCTAGATTTTCTTTTTTGAAGTGAATGTTTCTAATACTTTCTTAGATAGTTTGTTAATTGTTTTGATTATGGAAATTTTATTTAGCAAAGTTATGAAAAAGGAAAGGACTGAGTTAATATCTGAGGATTCTGCTTGTCAATACATAAACAATATTGCAAGGTAACAGGATGCTTTTAAATTTTTAAATTTAAGTGGGATGAAGCAAATCGACTGGGTTAAAGTTCAGGTATTCTGCAGTTAGAGCCAGAAGACTTCCATTTATGACTTGATTTATTTTAATTTCTTGGACTTCTATCTGGGGTTATCAGAAGTGAAACACCTCTTTACTCAATAAAACAGTAGTGAGGAAAAAAGAACTTAAGGTATCTCTATACTAAGACAGTTCAGGTATGATATAATACCCAACTGGAATGACCAGAATCAACCATCTGGTATATTTCTGGACATCTACAAGCAACATACTGCAAGTGTTATTTGGCATTGCAGAACTATTTACAAGATCCTCACAGCTAACTCTAATGAGTGACAATGAGGTCAAGAAAAAAAATAGTTAGAGTAGAAAGTTAAAATCAGTTAGAGTAGAAAAAAATATTATCTAGGAATCCTTTTCTTGGTCAATGAGCCATATATTGAAGAAGTGATGTGCCACCATCAGTACTACATTTCTCTTTTTCTTGCCCAGTTTTAACTTCGTTTCTTGTGCTAATAACTGTGTCAAAAAGTCTCAAAGGCAATAGTTCCATAATCAACAAGAACGTTCTTACTCAGAAGCAGCCTGTTCTCTTCATTTTTGGCAGAAGTAGACAGAATTGCACTGACTCTTTTCCAAGTGTCATTAAAGGAATGGGCACATAAAATAACTGTGATCAAGAAGTGTAGAAGCTCAGAATACATCAGCCACTCCATAGTAACCATGTGCACTTACCTCACAGTAAAATAGGTAATGGGAAAAAGACTTTTCTGCTTCATTGTTGTTCCAGGACACCATTACTACCTGTTACTGTAGGCTACCTATAAAGCAAATTTTGTAATTGCATCAAAACATTTTTTTAATCTGCATATTGTAATAACTTTTCTGTTTTTTAAAATATAAGATATTATGACTTAATCTTTGAATGGGTGAATGCAAACACAGTAAATTCATGCAAAGCTAGGTAGGTTTACAATCTGAAAAGGAAATGGAAGTGGGTTAGGCTATGTATGGAAATATGGCTGGAGCTAAGAAAACACCTTCAGGAAAGAAGAAAGACTTGCTTGTTGTCAGAAGGCAAACTTATAATACCTGTTTATTCCTGAGTCTTCCCTAATGCTGTTTGTCCATATCCAGCTCCTGAAAAACAATATCTCTGGCATCTTTGTAATATGCTGATTCTACCTCAGCTCCTATTGCTTGGTGTCTCATTTCCTAACCTAACAGAAATCACTTAGCAAATATCTGATCTGTGATCTAAACAAAAATGAAAATATATTTTATAACTCTTTGAACTGCACAGTTATTTGGCTCTCAACTACAGATAAATATATTTTAAGAGTATTACTGCCAATCTCAGTTATAAGAATCAAAGCAATGCAAATAGATAGCTATTAAACTCTTAAGTACAATATACTGAAATAAAAGCCTCAGGAGATGGGCCTTACTTAATGAAAACAAATAAACAAAAAAAGCCCCTTTTTTGTTTATTTTATTTGGATCTATTTTATTTGGATTTATTTTATTTTATTTGGATTTATTTTATTTTATTTTATTTTATTTTATTGTTTTAGTATGTCTTTTTCTTGCTCTTTGAAATAGCTATATCATCTCTCAAAACTATAGGGGAACATTTCTACTGTATTTACAGAAATAAAAATTAATTAGATTTTCTAAACACATGGCAATTGTCAAGAAGGTTTCCTAAATGATAGAGAGGTTGAAGATCATATTTATGAAACAGAAAAGTGAATCCTGTATGATTTTGAGCAACCAATAGTTTCAACAGGATTACTTTTTGCCAATATCAACTTTCAGCTTCCCACGCATAAACCAGACATTTTGGGCATCAGTTTCAAGCATTCTTTTTTTTTTTTTCTTCATTGAAATCTTGACGCTGATGCATTGATCTGTCTTGCACTGTGAAAAGAAGTATTTAGATAGCTAAGCTGCATCTTATTTCTGTCCCTAGCTGTCTCATGTATGCCCAAAGTTAGTAGGGTAACAGGACATTTTTGTATTTCTCAAGATCGAAAATAACCATAAAATAAGGACAATCTTTTCCTCTTTATTCCATTGTAGGAACTTGGACATTTCTATTTTGTTCTCTGTACATTTTATTTGTATTAAGTTTACAAGAGACCTCATATAAATTTTTATTAAATATTTGTGCTGACTAACAAGAATTATGTGAGCAAAATCTGCCTCAAGAGATGAAAATTTAACTTTTGAAAAAAAGTGATTTGAAAAAATATAGATTAAATGACAGGCAAATTGAAAAACAGTGCTACCAAATATAATTACCTGATTTTGACATACTTAATAGGAAAAGACATTCTGAATTGATACTTTACAACCTAGTTCCCTGAGACTATCTGCTTAAAATGCATTTGGTCATATTTTTCTTGCATAAACAACTGAACATTGTTCAATAACTAACCACTGCAACTACCTTTAATTCTGACAGGTTTGGGCCACATGTTGCTATTAGAATCTATTTTCCTTCTACTCTCTTACAATTTTTGAATGAAGTTAATTTTTTTTCTATCAAGAACTCACTGTCCCCTATAAAACAATATTTATTAAGAGATTTTATTTTTCCCTGTTTTGTGAAATTCTTGGGAGACAAGTGGCTTTTGTAATTTTTCTTTCCAAATGTCCTATATCATATTTCTAAACTCCCACCACAAAGTGCAGTTATTGCTTGTTTGTTATTTGATATCAGCCCTTGCATATATTTCCTTGCTTAGACCCATGACCTGTAATTTACTAATAACTTATAACATTAAACACTATTTAAAATTCACATATTTCAGCAAACTTTAAAATCTTTCCAGAATTATTAAATGCCTTTAATAAAGCAAAAGGCCTCTTCTGTGACCAATAGTAGGATAAATTTCTTTTTGTGCACCTGAAGATGATCCTATATGCTTTCATAATATACATATACAGCTAAAATTATTTTCTTTTCTGTAGACTACTTCTCCTGAGAATCAGTGGTAGGGCTTTGTTTTTGTGGGTTTTTTTTTAAATGTTATTGGAAACTGCAAATACCAACTGGAGAAAATTAAGAAAACCTATAAGACATCCTTTGCAGGATGATTATAATTTTCTTGATGGTATATATATTTTTTTATGTTTTATACAGTTTCATACTAACTTGGCCACATCAATCCCATTTCTGTTTGCAAACATCAAGTTGCTAAAAACTTGCTAAAAACTATTTAGCAGAATTTAAAAATATATATTCTTTTTATAGGTAAGAAGCTGTCTAATATGGTTAAATTTCTCTTTTGTCCTTTAGAATATGGATTATGTTACTACCATAAAGTCAGAAAATATCCAGAAAAATTTTGATGTATTTTCTTGTATGTGGCGCTGTTTCATAATTTTGTTAAAGGACTATTTTGTTTATTTTCCTTAACATCCAAGATGCAGAGCTTATGTCAATAACTGCAGTTAGGATTGTTTTAACCATTTCATTCTGATGAAAACATCTCTTTACAATAACATTAGGAAGATCTTCTTTGTCTCTCTTTGTGCCTTGAATTCCCACTAACAGAAATAAAGATATTGCAGGCATGCTGTACTTCTGGCTTCATCTTAAGTGTCAAGTGTTTGAAACTTTGTTTGGGGGCCAGTAAAGACTTTAATTTTCTCTTTAAGAAGGAAAAAATAAAATGCCATAATAGGTCCTATTTTTTTTTTTTTTGTATCCTGTCAACTGAAGTCCTGTTATTTCACTAATACCCTCATCCCACTGCACAATAAAAGCATCATAAGGTGATGAGGTGCAGGATTTTTGGAATGTTTTCTTTTGAATTAATGACACATGTCTGCGTAGTTGAGATAATAAAAGTGTTTGCATTAGCAGAAAAATCAGTTTCTGGCTGACAGTCTAGCATCAACTATTTTTTTTTTTTTTTTAACAAGTGGATCCATTTCTTCCAGAGCTGCAGCAATCCCATTCCTGTATGCATAGTTAAGCAAACCTGCCTTTGTGCTATTAGCATTATGCAAATGAGGCTAAAATTCTTAATGCAATGACACTTTGGCTATAAAATGTGCTGTGGAGGGAAAAAATGTTGATAATCAAAGAAGTATAGTCTCAGAAAAGAGAGAGAAGCAGCTAACTTCCCATTTATTTTTGCATACTTTATAACCATTCCACATAAACTTACAAACAGGTCTTTGAAGTTATGTATTAGCATAATTACACTATAATATGTTTTCAGATTGTTTTTGTTTTCTTTAATTTCTTATTGTCTTGCAAAAAGTTCAGCTACATTGGAAGTATGCATTTTGCTTAGGATTAGTCCTCCTCCTTACTTCCCATACTCATATCAAAACAATTTTAGTTGAAACGATGGGTCTTAAGTATAGTATGTACAGAAGGATCCTTCCTTCCTTCCTTCCTTCCTTCCTTCCTTCCTTCCTTCCTTCCTTCCTTCCTTCCTTCCTTCCTTCCTTCCTTCCTTCCTTCCTTCCTTCCTTCCTTCCTTCCTTCCTTCCTTCCTTCCTTCCTTCCTTCCTTCCTTCCTTCCTTCCTTCCTTCCTTCCTTCCTTCCTTCCTTCCTTCCTTCCTTCCTTCCTTCCTTCCTTCCTTCCTTCCTTCCTTCCTTCCTTCCTTCCTTCCTTCCTTCCTTCCTTCCTTCCTTCCTTCCTTCCCCCTCCCTCCCTCCCTTCCTTCCTCCCTCCCTCCCTCCCTTCCTCCCTTCCTTCCTCCCTCCCTTCCTCCCTTCCTTCCTCCCTCCCTTCCTCCCTTCCTCCCTTCCCTGCAGGATTACATGTGCTACCTGTGCCAGCTGACTCCCTGTAGATCCTGCTGTGGACCCCATGCTGGGGAGAGCTCTGAAAAGCTTCCATGATGTCGTAGTGTTAGGGAGTCTGTGCAGTGGTTCCACAAGAATCAATCAAGTCCCAATTTCCTGCTAGAAATGAAGCACAAAGAATTGCTCACTGCTTTTCTATCATTAATCCCATTAGTGCCATTTCCCAGACAAAGTTAGCTTTTACAGTAATTTAATTTTTATGGAAAAAATTTTCCCTTGTCAATCTGGGGGCTTTACACTCTCACTATAAAGCAGTGAATATAGGATAATAAGAATTAGTCAAGCACAGCATGTAGTATTGTCCTTCGTGCTGACTGACCAGCCATGTTGCGCAGATTACACTTTGGCCCTTTAGAAACCATTATATGTAAAAGACATTTAGATTTTGCTCTACATTTGAGCTTCTTCCTGTTTTAACAGTCTATTACCTGTGCTGGACTGACCAAAGCTCAATATCAGTCCCTCTGTGTGTTGTCTCAACTCCTATAAATTGAGCTATGGGGACTGTTGGCTCTCCTTGGTGCAAGAGTACTGGTTGCTCATGCACTGCTTGCTGTCTGCCAGAGCTGCTCACCAGTCTTCAGTCCTCTGTTTGTGTCACCTCAAGGAGCTCTTCCTGCCCAGATGCAGCATTTTTAATTTGTCCTTTTACTTTGTGAGATTCCTTGTGGCCCATTCTTCCAGGTCCCTTTGCCCTACCCTCAAGCATATGGCCTAGTTACCCCAGTGTGGTGTCATTTGCAAGCTCGATAAGACTGCACTTTGTCACCTCACCAGTTATGAAGTTGTTACAGAACACTTGTTCCACAGGGTAGATTTCTGCATTACATCACTTGCTACTGGTCTCTGGGTAGAGGACAACACATTAACCACTACCCTCTGAGTCCAGTCATCCAAAGAGATGGGTTGTGTAGCCATCTGATCCATCAATCTAAACCTTGATTGGGCCTTCCTCACATGGATACAACAATATTATAGGAGCCAGTGTTGAAAGAGTAACAAAGTCAGGGTAAATGATACCCCTTGCTTTCCCTTCAGTCACAGGAGGTAAAAGATACCGCCTTCTCTCTCTTCAATCACATTTGCAATCTGTTTCTCATAGAAGACAGTCAGGTTGATCAGAGCCAATTTAGTGCTGGACTGAATAAAACAGACTCATCTCTGATTTCCCAGATTGGTGGGTTTGTCCCCTTTATCAAGGTGGATGAAGCATTTGCCTTTCTTCAGTCAGCTCAGACTTGTTATTTTAAAAATGATGGAATGCTTTTGCAAGGACCTTGTTCAATTCCCTCACTTTGCTCAGTAGCCCATCAAATCCCCTACACCTGTAAGTCTCCATGTGAATCTGTACACCAAAAGCATTTACTATAATATTAAAGTGACAATATTCTTCTGAATATTTTCGCAGAATTGTTTAATCATATCACTTTGCTCAGTAACAGCAGACATGAATCTTAGCCTGTGAAGCTTTGCCTTTTGTTTTGGTGGGTTTTTTGTTTGGGTTTTTTTTGTTTGTTTGTTTGTTTGTTAGGTTTTTTTTGCATTAGAGCTTGAAGTGAACCACAGAAAGGAGCAATGGCTGTGGACTTATGCTGTTTTCCTTGCTAACTGACAGTATATAAATAACTCTTAATATGAAATTCATAGTTTATTTTCTGCACTCACTCTCAGTTATTTTGCAGTTTTTGTTTACAGGTATCAAAGTATAGATAGTTTTTTGTATCTCAAGACAACCCATGGCATAAAAATAAAAGATTGGTTTCACTGAACCATGAACTGGTATTCTGGAAACAAGGGTTCTCAGTCAATGTCATCACATGTGGCAGAGAACTTGGCAGAAAAAGAACTTTTAAAACCTCAAACTTTGTTTCTGTTCCACATTGGAATGGCCACAAATGTTCTTTTGACACTGGAATTCTGTCAAAAATTGATTTTTTTTTTTCAAAATAATACCTGAGGTTTTTAATTCATCTCTTTTCCTTACTCTTTCTCATTAGAGGTGACCAGGAATCTCTTGACTGCAGAAAACCTTCCTTTGAAAAATTCATTGAAACCAATGTTCCTCTCAGGAAAGATTTTGGCTTTTATAAAATTACTTTTAGTCACAGCTGTTCCAAACAGGTTTGATATTGTAAGAATAATCATAATACAGAAGACCTGCCTAGACCTTTCAGCATAATGATGGAACTCTTATTTATTATTTGAGTGTCTCAGAAAAATGAAAGGAATAAAAGAAGTTAGCATAGTAAGAAAAGTAGCTGGACTTAAATTGATAAATCTATATATGTTTTCTAACATTAGAGAAAGAAAAGAAACAATTATTTGATTTTTATTTGGTGGATTTTTTTGGGTGCTAAATTGATGGGTCAGGTCAAAAAAAATCTCCCAGGCTGCATTCACAGAGACACTGCTAGAAGAGTTATCTTTCCACTCAGATCCTGTCAGGCCTCATCTGGAATGTTGTGTTTGGTTCTGGTTTTCACAACTGAAGAAAAACAGACAGGCTGAAGAATGTCCAAAGGAGAGTCACAAAGATAATCAGAGCTGGAGAACCTGACCCTTGAGGAAACACTGAAGGACCTAGATCTCATCTCAATGGAGAAGGCTTATGAGGGACGTCAGCACAGTGTTCCAGGACTCAAAGGGCAGCTACAAGGACCCATGCAGAGAAGACAAAGGCAATGAGTCCAAGTTGCATTGGGAGAGGCTTTTTATAGGAGGAACAATCATTCACTGAAACAACCTCCTCAGGGGGTGCTAGAAGAGTTCTTCTAGTCTCCCCTTCCCACAAAATTTGGAGCAGATTATATTTTTAGAAGCCTTCCAACCTGGGCCACTGTGTGATTCTATTAACAGAATTGTATAATCTAAGTTGATTTTTTCCTGTTGTGTTCCAACTGTGAAGCTCTCTCAGCTTTAAAAGATTTTATTCTGTTTTATAAATGAAATAAAAATGAAAAGGTGAGAAACAAGCTGTCTATGAGCTCCTTCATATAACTGATAACAGCATTTTAACTGTTAGTCAACCTGTTGCATATTGAGACTTGTACCCAAAATACCCATACTCTTCATGATCATTTGTGTAAAGAAGTTATTTGAACATTCTTACCAAGGCATAGCATGTTATCACAGTATGTTGATTGTATCACAGGGATTCCTCTATATTATGTGTGGGTTCAAGTGTAAGCATTTGAGTGTAATTAAAATTCTTTTTCTTCTTCTTTTCAATAGTCACAAAAAAAATCAAATGGAACCCATTTTCAGGTTAATGCTGTTTTGATAAGCATAATTTTTGGGCATTAGTTTATTTATTTGTGGAGTTTTTCTGGTTATAATTTCAAATTTTGTTAGAAACAACTTTTTAAAAAATATTCTCCCTGTATAATAAGCTTATATAGTCTCAGCTCTGACAGTAGAAAACAGTGGTGGGCTGATATTTCTTTTCTAGACTTTAGTACTTGCTTGTTAAAGATTTTTGGAAAATTGCTTTTTGTTAGGAGATTTCTTATATGAGAAATGAGATGTAACTTTTTTGATAATATGTTTGACTAACAACTATGTGTTAGTCAGTAAACTTAGAGGGTGACATATGTGTTAACACAACTTGGAAATAACGTCAAATATCTGGGCTATTGTATCCATGGTTCTATAATTTATAACAAGTCCAAATCACTACTGAGGTTTGAATTGTCAGTAACACCATTGAAACCACACACTGTAGTACAACATGTTATGCTGACAAAAGTAAAAACATATTTAGTGTAATTTCTCCATATTTTCAGGTCTGATTCTCTCAAATCTATGCATCATAAAACATGACTTTTTTTAGGAAAGAGGATGTCTTCCCTGTTGCTCTCTGGCAGAACCTGCAGTTAGGAGACAGTAAAATGATGAAATATTTATCTTGCAATATTCCTTAGAAAATCACCTTTCCATTGGTAAACAGAAAACATTTCCTTTTTTTCCACCTTATTTCTATCAGTTGCTAATTGGTAGAAATCACAGAATCACAGAATCATTTAGGAAGGAAAAGAGCTCCTAGGTCACTGAATCCAACCTTTGACCAATAACCTCCACGTCAAATAGACATGGAATACGGTCCTTTGCTGCTTGCTGTCTCCCAGGACCCCATCTGCAGAGCTGCTTTGGCACATGCCTGGCTTGGAGAGTGAAGAAGCTGGGCTGTTTCTGAACCAGCCAAAACCACAGGGACAGCTTGCTTCAGACTTGGTCACTGGGGTTGGCCAGGTTAGCATCAGTGCTGAGCAACTGTCCCTGTCTTGGAAAGTCTTGTAGGTGCAAACCAAGAAGGATTGCGCATTGCGTCTTCTTGTGGTTAACAGTTTAGTTTCTGTGTCAGTGCTGGCATGTTTTCATCCCTTGAAAATGTCTCATAGATAAAGTTAAGTTTGGATGGTTTGTGGATTGATCCTTTCTTAAACCTTGTTCTTCAGGGCACTCCTGTATCTGTGTGACTTTCCATGGTGGAGAAAGCAGCCAAAGCTACTTCATGTAGATTTACCCCTAACTTCTTGATGGAAATAGGCCATGCAGGTTTCCCTTCAATACAGACTGTTTAATACAGCTTCTGAACTCCCATTCCCAGAGAGCATTCAGCCAGAAGAACACAACAAGACCCCTCCTGCCTGCCAGCCACAGCCATGAGGACTTGGGTGTGACGAGTTTCAGCTGCTGCTGTCAAAGATGGACTGAGAGTAGGGCCTAAAGAATGGCCAGGAACATTTGGATACAGAAGCACCAGCAGGAGCAGCTGCTGGGCAAAGAATTTGAACACCCCTGCCCTGGTGCTTGGAAGTGGGAAGCAGGGAAAGCAGGAGAGAAACATCTTCTGTTGCAGCAGTTCAAAAAAATTGAAATCATGATCCACATCCCAAAATTGAAAGCATCTAGATGTTTATTGCAAGTGAGAGAAGTCAGACTGTTGCAGGAGCTGCAGCAGCCCTGCTGCTGCACCTGCTGTCTGATGTAGCAGCAGGGCTGGCTAGGTGCTCCCTTGTGCTCAGTGGTGTTCCCTCATGAGAAGTGCTGGCTGCAGCAGCCTGCTGAGAAGTGGCATCGGAGGGCCCCACAGCTACTGGATCTCTCCGTGCTCAGTGTGTCCCCAGAGTCCCCCTTCTTCCTTGTGGAAGGGCTGGGTGTCAGCACGCTTGTGACTCAGGTTGTAGCGCTACCGGGGGGATCTGCTCCGGGTCCTGGCTGCCTTCCTTTGGCGGCGGGCAGACCAGCCAGCCACATGTTCCTTGTGGTTGTTGTCTGCTGTCACAGCACGCAGCAGTCGCTTGAAGGGCTGCTTGCACAATGGGCAGGTCTCTGTCAGTTTGGCCCATTCCCAGATACAGACGAAGCAAAAGTGATGCCGACAGACCTCCACATAGGTGGCATTTTCAAGGTCACCCAGGCAGATGGGGCATAGGCCATCTGCTGCTGCCATTTCTGATGGCCCTGCTGGTGGCAGCTGGCTCATGCTGCCCCTTGTAGAAGAGTCTCTCCTCTAGGGCTTCCTCAGCACCCCGCACCTGGTCCTGGAGAGGGAGACATGTGAAGTGCCTGGGTGCTTGGCTTTGTCTGGTGCTCAGAGGGGAAAGACAAGGAAAGCCCAAGTAAGGTGTGGGATAGGGAAGGTAAGGGTCTCCTGAAGGGGTCACTTTCTGGGTTTTAAAGCAGCAGCAACAGCAGTAGGTGCCCTGTGGGCGAACTGGCCCAAGGACAGCCCCACAGCCTTCTGCCCTTACTGCCCATAGGCAAGCAGCCGTCACTGAACGTTGAGGTGCTGGGGAAACCTCCCGTCTGTGCATCAGGGAAAGGCAGGCATGAAGAGCCCGTGTGGCCTTAGGTTGGAAAGGCTCCCACTGGGACCTGGAAGGAGGTTGTACAGACCCTTTGGAGGTCTGCTCCTTGGCAGGAGGTAGAGAGGGAGTGAGAGCAGGAAGGGAAGGCCTGGTCTCCACATCTCCCCAGAGCTCAAGCTAAATGGCTGAGAGCCTTGGGGCAGGCTCTGGCAAGCTGCCAGGAGGCCCTGGAGAAAGACCTGCTGTGTCCAACCCCCTGAAGATCTCATAAAATCTCTCAGATGTTACTGTGTTTAGCACAGGGTACCTGAAGGACTCAGCAGGTAAAGGCAGAGAGCCTTCAGTGCTGAAAAGCCCAGCACCCTCCTGGCACTTACAGCTCCAGTACAGCTCCTTGTGGGAACCACAGGCCCTCACAACCGGGCAGACAGGAAAGGAGATTGGAAGAGGCTGCCTTTGCTCCAGTGCCTGCAGCTGCTGCTTTCTAACAAGCCAAAGCTTAAAGAGCAAAACCCTGATCCTTCTGTAGCCTGCTCACCTTACGTGTGTACCTGCAGGAGTCCTGAATAGAGTGCCAGGGGACAGAGCCTGTGGCTTCTGAAAAGCAGCAAGGTTGGGGTGATGTCACAGTGACACTTGTGTTCCAAGGACCTGTTTACTGCTTGCGACCCAGCCAGGAAAGTAGATGCCCTAAAGAGGGAAAGCCTGCTGTGCAAGAGATTTTGGTATCTTCCCATGGCCTTGTAGGTGAGTTTTCACCTCTGCCTTATCACTGAAGCCAAGGCAACATATTTCCTGCCCTATTCAGCAATGGGCTCCTCTTTTCCCTGGTCTTTGCCACTTAGACATTTAGAGAAGCCCTTGTTGGCATCCCTCAGCAGATTCAGCTCCAAGCAATCTTTCCAGCCTTACTGCCAAGACCCTTCCTTATGCAGCCCAGCACACCCTTGGATTGTTTTGCTAAAGGGTGGCCTTTACTGGCTTGTGTTCAGCTCACTGTCCACCCTTCCTCCACCTTTGCTAGACTGGACGGTACCAGACAGGGGCTGCTCCAGACAACCCCAGTGCAGCATCCATAGGTTCTTGCAACTTAACAGGTGGGAGCAAGCTGTGGGAGAGAGGAGGTGGACTGCTGGACTGCTACCCACTGTTCACCCAGTGCAGATACATTTGGTCTTGAAGCCTTGAAGGTGGGTTTTCACCCCTAATTTACCACTTCCTGTGATGAAAAGCAGTGCCTTGTGCACAAGGGCCTGGCTATGAGCAGCCCACCAATGAGGATGTGGGAGTGGGTGGTGGTTCATGAATAGTTGTCAAGTGAGGTAGAAAAATAAAGGAAAATGAAGAAGGCAGATGCACTACTGAATACCTTGGTCTTTGATTAAAAGTGTTCATTCATGGAAGAATGGTTAAGGTTAGAAGACTCATGAAAATGGCCCTTCGCCTCAAACAGGGTCACCTTGAGACTGCTGCCTTGTCCCTTTCAACAGTAACCTCCAGCTCATGTAATGCTGTCAGGAAACATCAGCATTAGATTTCTCATCTTCCAGAAGTGAATGTTAATGTGCAAAGCATTCTACAGATTTTTGTTGTATTGTGTTTTTATATCATTGTAACAGTTCTGTAATGGTTTGCCCCTTCACCCCCCATTTTCTCCCAATGGTTCCACCCTGAGCTCTCCTGCCCCTCCTCCAATGCCACCCCACCTGGTGCCTTGTCCATCACGCAGCTCCTAATCCCACCCCCCCAAAATCTTCCACCTTGGGCATCGAGTGAGTGGATGAAAGCCAGGGGTCCCTCCCTTAACCTTCCTCCACTGGCTTGTGTTTCTGCCTGTCTTTCTGCCTTCCACTCCCCCGAATTCCCCCACTGGGCGGTGGGCATCCTTCCCCTTGTCTCCGCCCCAGTACTTAAGGTGATTATGAAAGCCACATGGCCACTTTCGGCCACCGGGACATGGAATTCAGAGCTCCCCGGAGCTTACAATAAATCTGAGACGTTTCCCTGCCGTGAGTCGACTCCCTCATTACCTTCTCGGACACCGCCTCTCCTCCATACAAGGCAGACAGCAAAGCGCTCTGTCTTAGCTGCTACCCAAATCTGCCACGAAACACAGGGGAGTGTCCCCCACTGCTCACCGTGCATCTGCTGGGCAGGCGAAGTCAGGGGGCTTCAGAGTGAGCACAGCGGCAGATTTTAGTGACTATAGAATTGTTTTATAAGGAGTAAAAGCTAACACCTTAGAGATCACATTGTCAAATTTCATTCTATTTAGATACAGTGAACTGTCTTTATATATTTTTTTACTTTTACAATGAGATGGCATTATAAAATGATATGGCATCATTGGTTTGAATTTCTCCCTTATTCTTCCATAGAAAAACCCCCTAAACACCCAACACCTTTGTTGTCTTTCTTTGCACACATAAAAACAAAGAAGGGAGCAGAGTAACTTCTGTGTTACTGAGTTTAAAGTGTGATCAGGAAATAACAGGATAGGACTTATATGAATAATAAAACTTCTTGGTGAGAGAAAATCTCTTCCAATGAGCATTCTACTTTAACACTTCCCATAGAAGGTTTTGTTATAAGAATCACTCTGAATAATTACAAAAAAGCTGCAGACAGAGACATAATAAGATTTTTCCATACATCTGTTTTACTGCTTTAGTGATTAGTTGCATATTTGACAAAAGCTTTTGAGTAGTATATGAAATTTTAAATGATTCATTGATGAGACATTTTTAATTTCTGCATTTTTAAATTGTCAGTTGTCAGTTGTCAAAGTCCTTGGTGCAAGTCAGCATTCATGAGAGTGTTGAAAGTGGTGTTTACATTTCCACCCAAATAATACCATCCTTTTCAATTATTAATCAGTATTTCCATTTCTTGGTGTAACTGATACACATTTTGCCCATCAAGACACTATTTAAATTTTTTTGGTAGAAATTAAATCAACTGGCTGTCCCTGAGTGTTAAAAGAGGCACTTTTTTTGTCTTATTTCTTTTCTTCTCTAAGTGTACAATACACTACCATGCCATGTGGATTCTGTGATTTTCTTGCAAATAAGTTTGAAATTTTAATGCTCTCTAAAAGCCATTAGGAGGCCTTTTTTTACTGTCAAGAAATATTTTAATAATAGATTATTTTTTTATTTTCAGTAGGTTTCAAGGGAAAATTTGGTCTCAAATTCCTGCCACCTCTCTGACATATAGGATATTACAATTTGCAACAAACACTCCATTTCTGGACTTCGGACACAGAACAGTACTGTGGGTAAATGAATCAGAACTCAAGATCAAATTTACAAATTAAAAAAAATAGTCTTAACTTGAAAACAAATGTATAAAACCTTTCTGGCCTTCAAGTCACTCTCCCACCTAAAAAAACCCGGAAAGATCATTTGAGGTTTTATATTTTTAAAAGCAATCTCTTAATGGTTGAAGTCCTTACTGTTACAAATCATGTTTAGTGCAGACTGAGTTGAAAAGAGAAAGGTGCTAACAGCAGTTTCCTCAAGGGCTTAAGATCTCTTTTCTGAAAATATCTAAAATGCATTAATTTAAAATTCTTGCTAAGCTTTCATTGTGACTTACTTTAAACATTTAATTATTTTACACAGACACAGTTAAAAAATCTGTCCCATGTATCAGGAAAATTTTTTAACTTCGCAGAAATAAACCATCCAGAAATTTAAGTCATTCTCCTATTTAATAACCTATTTAATAACCCTAATTATTAAAACTAATATTTTTTAAAAAACACAAGTGAATGTTCCTGGCATCCTTGTTTGCTGAAGGATGATCTTCTGCATAGAGCAGTGTCTCTAGGAAAGCTAATATGGCATGCCACCCTGCAAGGCCAGTCTTCTTCTAGATACACATGAAAATGTGTCAGTGGTGTCTGGTCATACTCAATTGGTAGTAAATCTCAGCACATAATCTTCATTTATACCAAAGCAGCTATTTTAAGGGACAGCACTATTCATCTGATGTGAGGAAGGGGGTATAACAGCATTAAACATAACTCTCTACATAATTGATTTGCTAGATGATACATGATGTGTTAATGGAAAAAGTTGAATGAAAATCAATTGTTAAATACTTCATTAGACACAGTTTGGTGTAACAACAGTACCTTCTGACTGTGATAGTAAGTAGGTGAACAAGGTACTTAGTGAAAAAAATTTGCAAAATATTGTTTCTATGTAACTATATCATGTGGAACATTTCTTCCAAGATATTCAGCATGAAGAAAGCTGGTGCTAGATACACTTTTCACTGAATTGACAGATAAGCATCTGTATGGCTTAGGTTTTGCAGTTCAAATGTCAATTCTTGCTGGGAGAAATCAACAAATAAGTCATAACCTTTACTCAACTTTAGCATTAGCTTGTTATAAAACCATTGTTCCTGTATTACATAGTTGCCCATAGAGGTATATGCAGAGAACTTAAAAATAGGAAATCCTAGATAAAAATCAAAGATGGTTCATTTGAACAAGCTTGTTAAATTGTGGATTATAATACAAGGTGTTCTCTTTGGAAAAGGTAACAGAAAATTTCTCAGTATTAATATGCTATAGGAAAGAGGAATGTAAATAGAAATTTTTAATTTTTTGTGAATCACCTGATTATAAATCCTTGATATGAGCTAGCAACAAAAGAGGAAACTGCACAGAAAAAACAATGGTCAAGTCATGGAGATGTTCTTTGTATATCAGAATATACAGGGTTTATCTGACCTTCCATGAGACTACCTTCTTGACCACAACAGTGTCTATATTATCAACATTAGTATAAATATGACTTTGTATTTGTATCTGCTTTGAATTTAAAATTTGCTATGTAATGTCCTAATTTATCCTAATTATGGGGGATGGGCAATATTGAGTCACCTCACAGCTTTACAGAGACTTTGAAGACACATGCAGCAGTTTTTGTTTCTGTGAAGAGGAAAAAATCCAAAAGGTTTTCTGAAACAATGCTTTGACAAGCCTGCTTCTGACATCTACAAATGTTCAGCATCTGCAAAAAAATCCATCCATCTGTCTAAAGGAAATGAAAATCATTCTTCTTAGGACAATCATTGTCATAGTTTGCTCTCAACTACATCTTGGAAGATAACTGTTAGACAGATTCTAAATTACTGAACTGATGAATGTGTTGAAAATGCCTCACACAGAAGTCAGTGTGATTTCATTCTAAGCATAGTACAGTAAAATTGGTGTAATTCTTTTTCATGTCTGCATATCCAAGAAAAATGCTCTGAGTATAATCAAGACCTAGATACAGATTTGATCTCATTAAAGCTTCAATAAGTCAAAATATTTCAAGGGTAGTGCTCCTTAAATTGGACTACAATAACCATGACAACTTCATTGCTTCTCTTTATGCAGAAATGAAGGTTCATGTTCTCAATCACAGAGATGTTTTTAAAGAGCTTCTGCTGTAAGAAATTAAGTTAAAGATGATATGTGTTGACTCTCTTAATTTTTCCATAAGTGCTCATTAATCTATTTAAAGGTATAGAATTTGACATCTATACTGAAATACAAAGTTGACAGATCTTAAACTTGCAATATGTAGAAAACTATTTAAAGCACAAAGAAAAGTAACACAGACAGTATAGGCTCCGAGGACTTTGGTTAGCTTTAAAAATTGGATGCCATTGCTGTCTTCTGTTCGCACTTGAATGCTCAGCTCCATTCTTTTTTTGCTCAGTGCAGATAATGCACTGAATATGATATTTTTCTTTAACTTAATTTCTTTCAAATGTAGTAACATAATAAGCAATGCTTATGGTATCATTATGGTATCACAATGTTATTGGCATCACTTAACTCTACATCTACAAGATTGGGACCATGTATCATCAATATAAGAAGTACAAAAACCATTGCAGTCCATGTGGTGTGCATTCTTCAGGAACTAGGTAGTCAGTGGCAAGACACAATACTGAACATTTGGCAACTTCCATATACCTTAGATGAAAAAAAATTCCTTTTTCTATCTATGATAACCTGTGCTTTTTTATTTTATAATTTGAGTAAAAGTAAGCTCCTGTTAACTTGAGGTAACGCAGACATTGTGTGCTACAACTACACTCCTTGGCAACAGCTAATGTTCACAAGGTAGATAATGCAGTAGATAATGTCAGAGGGAGTTAACCTGCTTTGAACGGCAGCAACAAACAATGACTGAAGATTTCAATGTAAAGACATATGGCCATGTCTTCAAAGTCACTGCATGAATCATACAATCATAGAACCATGGAATGGTTTGGATTGAAAGGGACCTTCAGCATGATCTAGTTCCAGCCATTCTGCCATAGGCAGGGATAGCTTTCTCTAGACCATCTTATCAGGCTTAAAGCTTGATACAGCCTGGCCTTGAACACTTCCAGGGAATCCAGAACCCTCTGGGCAACTTGTTACAGTGCCTCACCACCCTCACAGAAAAAAAAATTTCTTCTTTATATCTATGTCTTATTTAAGAATAGCAACATAACAGTAAACTAATGATAACAGATATCTTTCTTTCTTATTGTGCAAATGCATGTACAGAATATGAATCACATTGCGGGGTTGGGTTCTTTTATTCATTATATTTTTTTAAAGAGATTTATTTTACTATTCATTTCATTTTTAGTTACAAATTACACTGCTACTGCTTTTTCTACTCTACATTAAGCTTTACATCATTATGCTTTTATGCTTTACCTTATGTTTTTACACACAATTTTATCCACTTTATGTTTACTTTCACATGTATCTTTTTGAAATGCTATACAGATGAAGACTATTCATCTTTTATCTCTTTCAAAAGAAGAGACATTTAAGCCTTAGTGTCTGTATAACACAAGAAATATTTCAACAGCATATCTTTGTACAGAAAATGCTTATTCATGATAAAAAAAACCTCTTTTTTTTTTTTTCCTGTAAGAATACATCTCCTTTGGTGAATATATTGATTACTTAGGACTGAATTTTTAAGTAAACCAGAGTCAATGTTGAAAGGTTGAAGGGGCCAACATAGCTTCAAGACCTTTGTGCATTTAACTGACATCTTGATGTGAAACGATGAATATTTACTTTGTTTGGAATACCAGAAGAGATAAACTAATATTGTGGTTTTAAAAGAATAAAGAAAAAGAAGAAGAAGAAAATTTAAATAATCTTAGGATATGTAAGAACCACAAAACTTCAATGACATCAAAATAATTATCTGAGTACTCACAAATAAAAGTATTCTGAACATCATGGGTTTTTATACAATAGGAAGATAAACAAAGCAAAGAATTTGCTGCCCACTTATTTAGTGTCAATATGCTAACATGAGCTAGAAAATAATCTTCCTCTTCTAAGACATATAGACTCATTACATACATCGGTATGTGCAGCAGAGGAGACTTAAAAAGGTCAGAAGCTTTTCAGTATGTCTTTGTAAGTGTCTGTAAGTGTCAATTTTTCAAACCCCAAATAATTTGTAAGGAAATATTTATTTTAGTGAATTTTATATTTCAGTTTTGTTCTTAAATTAGTTTTGAAAGGCTGAAGCATTACATCTTCTCTGTTTGATATAGAAAGGGTTTTGTGTTTGGATCATATGATTATTTAAAATTATATCTTATTTTTAGTGAAGATAAAATGAAAATTAATTTGCTTTGAAATTAATAAAGCAAATGTTTTCACCTATCTGAAAGGATGAGAGAAGCTGTTCCACAAAAATGTGGAACTAAATAATTACTTGAAGCATAATGGACAAAATTTGATGTAATGGTAACAACTTTTCATTTAGTCTATGGTGAACAAAAAAAAAAATCACCACTTGATGTGATTGCTGCCTGAGGTTTGGATTAGACCTAGAGAGTGGAGAACTAACACAAATTCAATGAGTTAATGTATTTATTATCAATATACTGATGTTTTTTAAAAGGTATAAATGAATAAAGGTCAGGGGTCAGTTCACTACATGCAAGAAATCTATGAGCCTTGTAAATAATGAATGAGATCTACCCATGAATTTTTTCTTTATGCAGCTGTTCACCATGTTCTAGTTATTACTTTTAAACTTATTACTCTTACTCTTACTTTTCCACATAGATCTGTAAAGGCCATATACAAGTTTCCAGGATTTGCTAGCACCTGGATAAATTGTTGCAAATGAAAAGAGTAGCAGAAAAAGGACAATGCACTTCCTGACTTAGATGTTTAACAACTGGTTATCTGCATCTGAGCTATTCATCGTCATGGCCAGGGAGGAAAATGCTTGAGTTTCAGGAGTGACACCTCTCTTTCGAAAACAGACATAGAAGAGCCATTTGAAAAGTTATTAAAAAAAAAAACCAAAAACAAAACAAACCAAAAAAAAAAAAAAAAAACAACCAACCAAACAAAAAACAACCCCAGAAGCAAGGGGGGAGGGTTTAACTTTTGAAGGAAACCAAACAGCTAATTAAGTTTAAATGTCTTACATTTCTAATATTAATCTAAAACACCCAAAGTCAATTTTATTTATGAAAATTTGTTCTTCACTGTAGAGAATATACTTGTTAACTATATTCAAAAGTTTCATGAGGCTACCTCTTTTGTATCTGTACATACTACCTTGCTATTCATATAGTTATAATTACCTCCTCAATAATTTCTGAATATATTCAGGCTGACCTGCCTGAACTCAATTCCAGTGTGCTAATGAAAATGATACTAACAAAAAAGTGTTCCCTTTGACTACATCTCGTATTTTAGTTTTCTATTGAAAGAAAATAGTTGATATCACATTTATCTATTTCAAATGTCTGATGCTTTGACCCAAGTAAAAATTTTCCTCAGAAGTGTTCATGAAATGTAAAATTAGTTATAACACTTTCGTAGCTTACTCAGAGACATTTGTGGGCATACACAGCTCTTTGGGGGAGGGGCGTTTCAGGGGAAACAATGCTGTTGTTCACTTAGAATTTTATGGTTAAATATCCTTCAGAATTAAAAAAGTTATAGTAAATTTTAACTTAAAATTACAAAGAGAATCATGGCTTTTTTCTCTTTGAATATGTATTTACTTATGTATTTTTCTATAGTATTCCAATGCTGTTTCATGTATCTCTCAATATGTTGGTAACTGCATTGTATCTTTTTTAAAATAAATAAAATTAATAATAAATGGCAACTCCTGTGGGGTAATGACTGGGCATATTAGGTTCCCTACATCAGACAGCTGAAACTGAAAAAATGAAAGAGTTTCACTATTTAAAAAACAAGAAATAATATTTCTTTTACAATGAAAATTATTTGAGACAGGAAAAATATTTGAATTTCTATTCAAAAATGTTTTGAAATTATTTTAAAAGGATCAGATTTATGTTCCTTGTCTAAGGAATTATCAGTGAACTAAGATATACTGATTTTATCCCTAATCAAAAGGCCAAAGAAGACTATTTTTTCTTTAAGTGGAAAAAACCCACATTTATTTATAAACTCACACATAAATTTATTAATCTTTTTGTTTTTCCCAGTCAACTTAAGAAGCAAATAAAATCAAGACATCTACACACATTCCTTAATGACTTGCAAAAGGAAGATATTTTAGCAGAAGAACATTTGAATGCTTACCAAACTAACCAGCAGCTTTCTGCTTTGACAACAAAATATGGCAAGCAATGTATTTCAAGGACTTCGCAACCAGGGACTGCACCAAATGCATTAGTAATAGGAATAAAACAAAACACTCAAGGTACACAGCACAAAGCATAAGCCAGACACTTCTGGATTTTTCAAATGCTCATAAATAAAACTGGTTTTACATTAGTATCCAATTAGCTTAAAAAAAACCAAAAAACAAGGGTGAAGTAAAATTTGAATCTGGACATTAATTAGCCATGGATCTAATCACTTAACATGAAAGAAATTACTGTGGTCATCATGCTCTATTTACATGTTCTAATGGCCATGCAAAGTAAAACATTCATTTAACTGCAATAGCAGCTATGCCTGTAAATGATATCACAAATTACAGTTGCCTGTATTTGGAAACTCTAATTTGATGCATCTTATTGCACTAGTTAGGATCAAGAAGGCAGCTAAATTTACAGTTACCATGAAGGAACAGTCATGTTTGGTGCATAATTTCTGAAGACTCATGAATTTTATTAGTCATCTGAACTTGTTGTTAGTTGACACTTTTTAATTTTATGCAAGGGTCTAGTCCCTCATTATGCCAAGACTGACAGTCTACTTAGCAATTTTGGTAAAAATCTATTGTCTTCCTATTATACTGTATACTTCCCTGATGATAATATTATTAGCATTAAAGTTAGTGTTCAAATACAACCAGAGATATTTTCCAAAGGAAAGAAAATCTACCTAAAGGAAGTTCTATGCCTAATCATAACATATATATAACATAATTATGAAAAGTTTATACACCTGCAAATACACACATCTATCCAAGAAAAAGACTCTGCAAATATCCATGTCTACCACTTCCTTAATTCCTGAAATTTTATAAGGAGATTTGAGATTTTGTAAAAAAATTTACGAGATGAAAATAAAATTAAAAATAAAAATCTCAAAAGATTGAAGCTACCATTTTAAAAGGAGGGCATTTGTCCTTTACAATTCTCCCCAGTTACACATAAAAGTCATGACCATAGTAAACACTGAAATCCATTTTATAGGCTACTTTACCAGTGTATTGCTTTATCATTTGTTCAATGAGATCATCAAAATACAGTTTGTACACTTCAAAATACTCCACTGAGTGATTCAAACAGAATATTTAGAGGATCATTCATTCAAATAGGTTTGTAGTGCCCAAAAACTATGTACTAAGAATACTGCTCTTCATATAAGATATAAAGGAACGTGAATTTATCCATGTCAGGAAGGAGAAAACTTTCACTTTACAACGGCTTTATTTTAAAGATTTAAAAAAAGCGAAACTTTTTAAAAACTCTATGTATGTCAGAGTACTCCTCAGTTGCAGCATGGGTGTATTTCCTACAAAATATTCTGACAGCATTTTTAAAGTAAAGGAAGAATCAGTAACTTTGTTTTACAGTAACTCTGTAACATCCTGTGCTCTGTGGAAGTAGTTTTGAAGCAAACAGTATCGTCACTCCCTATAGCCCTGCAGTGAAAACGCTGGTAAAAGCATCGATGAGAAGAATGGAGGTAAAGACAACTAGTCAAAAAGAAAAGAACTGGCAGTACTCTTTTCAAAAGGGTTATTTGGCCTCCCATGGACTTATCCTTCAGGTGCTTTCTTTTACCTCTCTGCAAATTACCTGTATTTGTCACCAAGGAGTGACCCTAAAAGGTGGAGCTACTGGGTGACATTGCTGGTTTCATGTTTGAGCCATGGGATTGGTGATCAGGCTCAAAACTGAGCAGCTGACTCTGATTCTCAGCTCAGCTCTCTTGCAGTTCATCAAATCCTCATTTCAGGCATGAGCTCAGATTGCAGATATTACTGCTTCTTCCTAGACAAAAAGGACAGATGAATGAATGGTGGTTGATTTGTTTGGGGATTTTTCCATTTTTCTTCTTTCTTTTAAGAACAGACAAGAAGTTCATTGTTGTAAAAGATTTATATGAAACCTTAAGAATCCTATTGGTGAAAATTAGTGTTTATAAATATATTTTCATATATTTTTGTATTTGAGGTACATATAAATTTTAAACACATTCTTAGCTCAAATTTCTCTGCGCAAGTATAACCTCATTTGTTCTTATTCTGCATTTCCTAGGTATAGTAAAACAATTCCATGAAAATCAGCATTTAGATTTATTTCAGATGTAGGAGAGATACTGTGACTTACTGTTCAAGAACTTAGCTTGTTTTCCGCTTACTCTGCTAATTATCTCAGTGATCTCATACAGGTTTAGCTGTCTAAATCAGAAATCTTGCATGTCTATGCATAGAAGAGGAAGCAAAAACAGGAGGCAGACATACATTTGTTCAGGGTGGGGGGGCCATAGTTTCTTTCTTGAGCTCCATTCACTTGGGAAACACATTATCATGACACTGATATTGCAGCAGATCACCTAAGCCTGTTTTCTTTTCTGTCCCCTTCCCCTTAATCCTGCTGAGAATGAATGAATTATGTCTATGAGGGAATAGATTCAGATTTGAGTCAGGATTTTTGGTTGTTTGCATATATTTTAATCTTCAGCGAAATGGTCTTGTTTTATTACTAAAAAGCTCATGTACATCGTACAGCACTAATTTACTTTCTCATAAATGCTTCTACAGGGTGTTTCAGGAACCCATTCAGGTAGGTGGGGAATGTTGCACTGTGTTACGCAAAAAAGAGAAGACCTTGATGCCTGAGTCTCTCTGGGCTGAAAACATCTCTTACTGAGGCAAAGGCTTTCTAGATATGTCAGGTGAAGTAGGAACCATTCAGAATTATTTACTGTCATCTGAAAAGCTAGGTTTTGAATCTCAGCCACTCTGCTATGAGATCATTTGAGGGATGAAGAAAAAATGTTTTTCTAAACCTATTTTGCCTACTGAAAGAAAACAAAATCTGTAGCATCGTAATCAGCAGAGCTCTGTGTGATTGTGAGACCTGCAGTTTATCAGCTCTGCTCACATGAATAAGTATCACTTCAGTCAATGGGAATTCTTGTAAAAGCAATCTGCAGGTTTGGAGATAAATCAAGCAGCTAAAGAGGCATTAAAAATGTGCAAGGATGGCAGAAAGATACAAGCAGTTTAGAATATATTTAGCTAGCATATAAAAGAACAGAGCTTGAAGCTGACGTGGTTTTAATATAATGAATGCTACAAGCTTCCCTCTTATACTATCACCTCAGTGAGATGGACAGGGAGATTTTAAAAAAGGTGTTGAAATAAAATCTTCAGATTTTTTTATTTGGTTTTGAGTCTGCTCTTGTCATTTATGAGATGGCAGGCATAGCACAGGGAGCTATTAAAAATAAAAACAAGCCTTGTACTTTTGAAATGGAATTGGATTTTGACAGCAGTGTCACTGTTGGAAGTGAATAAGAACTGTGATTTTGTTACAGGTATAAAGAGTAAAAAATAAAACACACAAAATAAAACCAGTTGTTCCTGTATATTCCAGTGAGAATATTTTAAAATATATTTATTATAATGTATCACATGAGTACTAAACCTGCATCATTTTTTTTCATGTGCAGCTTAGTGAATTTAATATTATAATTTCTTGTTTGTTTAGGTAAAAAAGGAGATAATCAAAGGAATTATTGCTCCTGTATTCCCAGCATGCTCTTACATTTTAACTAGAAAGGAAATATAAATCTCGAAGATGAGGGCAACTTTATTTTCCACAGTAAATTTCATCTGGTTGGGAACTGTGACCAGCCCAAAGTGAGGAATCTGAGTAGACTGCAGAGAGTTGTAGGGCTGAATGTCTTTCCAAACCTTGAAAGTGTAAATGTCACAACTGACTAAAGGCATTAGAGAATGCTAGTATGAAAAGCAGTTAACCAAAGTTATTGTTTAGTCTGCAAGACAGCATTGTGAAATGTCATAGAGGTATAAAATAGGCTAGTTAGCCATATAAATTCCTAGTGCAGCTGTACAGCCTTTTGACAGTTGAACCAGGATTATATTCTCCCATTTGCCATCTAGGAAAAAAAAGGTTTTATTTTACTTGCAGTAAACACAAAGGAGATAAGACAGATATCTAGAGGGACACTTCTGAAAATTTAGTGGTGAACCATGCTGCTGGGCCATGCCTAAAAAACTCACAGAACTGATATCCAAACAGAAATATACAAAACCCCCAGAGTAGTTTAGACATATGAGCGACTCACCAAATGAGTAGTGTATATTTTTAAATTTGCTTCTACTAAGCCTTCAACACTGTTTTTCATTACATCCTCATGAACAAACTGGTGTAAAGATCAGGTAAGTGAAAAGTGCAGTAAATTGACTGAAAGCTGGTTGAACAGCCAGGCTAAGAGAGCTGTGATTTGTGGCACAAAGTCCAGTCAGAGGTCAGTGGCTAGTTGCATAACCAGGGATCCATACTGGGACCATCGTTGAACAACAGCTCCATTAACTGCTTGGATAATGGTACAGGGATGTTGGACCTAGATAATCCTAAAGGTCACTTTCAACTCAAACTATATTATCCTATGATTTTATGATTCTTTAATCTAATGATTCTATGATTGCTTATGTCTAGGCAAAGAGGGCCAACAATTTTCTCAGGTGCACTGTAAAGACTGTTGCCAGCAGGTCAAAGGAGGAAATCCTTCCATTCTATCTCAGAGCTTGCTCAGAGAATCTTGGGGGTCTGAATATTTGGAACTATTCAAAACACATATGGGTATGGTCTTGAGCAACCTGATCTGCTTGACCTGGCTTTTAACAAAGCATTGAAAGAGAGACTCACCAGAGGTCCCTGCTGACTTTAACATTTCTGTGATTCTATGTCCATAGACAGACAAACTCTTTTTTCTAGCACATTGTTCCCTGTGACCAGAATGCCTTTAATATGCTTACAATGTGGTAAGGCCACAGGAGTTTAAGATCAGGTTTTTTCAGTGTGCATAAGGTTTTTTTCAATCACAATAGCTCAGTCTTTACCAAGACTTTCAAATAATTATAAATACTATAAAACCAGTCTTTTATGAATGAGTATTTCCTTCTGGTATTAGTGATAAATGTTGTCTACTAGTTGTAAACGTCACTCTTCTGTGCGGTACAGCAGGGGTTAATGGATGTCACTCCAGCCCTAGAAGGCCAGGAGCTGTTCTTTCCCCTGTCAGTGGGCAGAATCACACTGAATAGGATGATAAAGTTGTAAGATTCCTCACTATTGCTGTCACATTTCAGAAAGAATAGCTTCTGTCTGCAGTTTCCTCTAAGCTATTAATTCAAATAAGGTTTGCTGAGGACAAATTCTAGACAAAAAATTGGTGAACACTGATAAGTGAAGAACCAGTAAGAGAATGAAGAGGTGCTGAGAAGTACTTCATAAGTATGCTGTAAAGGCAAATGGACTTGAGAAGATGTGAAGTTTTCTATTCCTACAATCATTAAATGAAATCAAATCTGAAGAATTTATATTATCTTTGATTCCTGTGCTTTGGAAAGCAAAATAAATTCCCCCATAAGTGTTAATTATTTTTTAAAAAATTAATGCTTTTACTGTTTAAATCAGTTAGTTTCCCTACACATGGACAAATTTGAGTATATTCCTACAATAAAGCCAGTCACAAAGGAAACAAAGGTATAAAATATTTTATAATATTATAATATGGATATTTTTGTATGTGTCAGTGGATAAACGCAATGCATCTTGGTTATGTATGCATTATTTCAGATTTTCTATGCTAAACTGATAGAAAGATAAATGTCTGTTAATAAGATAAGAGGTCTAGATTTAATTGTTTTTGCATTCAGGGATCAATAAAATCCACTAGAACACTACAGTACTTTTACTTTCAAAATATCTCTTGTTTTGTGTCTTGATAAAAATAAGGTTGTCATATAAAAGTCCTGCAGAATAAAGATCAGCCTCCAGTGAGGTGGAATTTCACACAATAAACTACAGCAACTTACTGACTTTTGGTTGCCCCAACTGAATTTATGTTCATTCCACTTTTGCCCTTTTCCCATATTCCACTGTTTTAAAAGTTCCTTATTTTAGCACAAAATAAATTATTATCATGGTATATTAAGAGTATAGTAAAAAATAATTTTTGAATGTTTATACTAATCATTGCAAGAGTGGAAAATAAGAAAAGTTTTTCTTGATACTAGAAAATATTTAATTATTGCATGCAATTTTAAAAAATGGATTTCATCATACTCCATTGTTAAGTCTGGGACCTTATTTTACATAAAGTGAGAATATATAGGAATTTAGAACTTTATCCAGAATAAATTGAAATAAAACTTCAGTCAGCAACATGTATAAGCTTAGTGCCTACTTCAGGAATTTTATGAAAAATTGGGACCTAACTTATAACTTAGGTTATAAGTTATGTTTATGATACAAATGAAAGGTCTCACACTACCTTCTTGAGTGAATGAAAGAGAAAGGGAAGGTTAATTTGCTGATGGTATTCCATGCACATCACAGAATTCAGCTTCAGTAGGATTACTAGACAAGTAGCTGATGAAAGATGAAACACATATGACAACAAAGCATATACATAGGAGCCTAGGCTTCTATTTGGCCCATGTTTTCTTCTCCCCTCTGAAACAAATTAAGACATACTGGGGATATTCTGTCATTTAAATGAACCACTTGTCTTGTGTCATATAAAATGAGGGAAAACCAAACATTTATTTCCACCCCTCTCATTTCAAATTTGATCAGTGTAAGTCAGAATAGCATGTTTGTGCCATCAAGAAAATTGCAAATATTCAGTCCAAAAGGGCAGTTTCAAAGGGCAGTTGTTTTTCATTATATTTCATCTTCTATCTCACCTCTTCTCAGTCACAAATTTCCTACTTTTCTTTCTTTTGTCCACAGTTTTACCCAAGAAATGCAGCCTCTACCTACTCCCTCAATTGTGTTAGGATTCATCAACAATATGCATGAGATACGTGACCTTGTATCATTAAAAGTGGTGAGGCTAAATGCTGCCTATGTACATATATATTCTATTTGATTTCCACTCCTCCTTCCCTTTATATGCTTGTTTATCTCTGTTGGTCACAATTTGTATTTCCTTCTCCAGAAGAAGAGGTATTAGTGATGAGTTATTTTCACAATAACAAGAGGGAGGATCACATCTACAATTGTTGCAAAAATAATAAGCTTTTGGTCAGGAAAGCTCCAGATGTCTGAGCAGCAGGTCCCAGGAACCTTTCCTGTTCCCCAGCTGGGTTGTTCTCTTGGGGAATTGAGATCTCCCTGGGAGACATTATTTCATATTGGACATAGTGTTAGAAGTTGTTGCCAAGGCTTTCTCTTCCTGCATTGCCATTTTTGGATGCTGCAGTCTTTAAGCTGTACGAAATCCCTGTTTACTTTCCCGTCTCTTGGAACAAAGTTCAATACGGACACTATTGCATAAAGGAATGGTAGGAACTGACCATAACACAGATACACCCTAAATTTTCACATAGTCACCAATATTTAGAAATGCATATACTCGTCTGAGTAAGATGAAATCTGAGGAATGTCTTCCCCTTTCTTCCTCTCCACAGCTGCTTCGGTCCTCCAGGGAATGGCATGTCAGCCTCATGCAGGCTCCTTTCCAGCAACCACTCAGCTGCTGCTTCCCCTGCTCCCTAATGAACATCTTTCTCAGTTTCTACAGCAGCCAACTCCAACCTTACCCCTGAACAGCTGAGTGAAAATCACAGCAGGGCTGTGCCAGCTGCTGCTGGCATCAAGGCCATCCAGGCAATGGGACTTGGAGAAAGATGGAAAATACTGTCTTATGTTTAAGGCAGCTGCTCCTTGCTGGCATGCAGTGTAGTAGAACCAGGCCATGTTGTACACTCTGTGATGACTATGGGAAACTCAGTCTATCCCAGCCAGACCAGCCCTTTTATAACTGTTAGCATTGTTGAAATGGTTTAGTTTTTTTCAGCCTGTGAAAAAGTTAAAGGATGTTGACTTTATTCCACCATCCAAGACTGTGTTTCACTGTCATCTAGAAAGAAACCTCTTGACTTTTAACAATGGAAAACTCATTTTCCAATGAACTCCAAAACCTACAACTCCCTGTCCCCATATTTTAATGTCTTTGTTGCATGTATTCCAAGTATTGTGCTAACCATCTTAAAACCTCCACCTCGAACAGGGTTGGTCTATATGGCTCTCCATTTTTATATTAGGGCTGGATGTTATAATCCAAAATTCTTCTGTGAAGGTTATTAGACTCGGGGAATTTATGAGTAATTTCTTATCTTATTTACATACACTTCTTTACATGTCTGTGGGGATAAAAACATTTCAATATAACCACTTGGTCAAAATGGAAAACAACTTGAAAAGGAAAGTAAAATTCTTTATATATATGTGTATACATATATATATATATATGTATACAGCTATTCAATATCCATGCAGCAATGTAAAACAAGGTAAAAGAAATACAGAGAATCACAGACTCAGAGAATGATTGGGGCTGTAAGGAACCTCTGGAGATCATCTAGTCCAACCTCCTCTAAAACAGGTTCACATAGAGTAGCTTGAATGGGATCATGTCCAGGCAGGTTCTGAGTAATTCTAAAGTAGATTGGAACCTCTCTGGGCAGTCTGTTCCAACTCTCTTGTTATGTGGAGTTGTGGGTTGGAGACAGACACATGAAACAACACCAAGAGTCCTCAGCAAACAGCTCTGAGCTTATTATGGTTGCCCTTTTCATAAGGGCTTTGAATTTCCCGGGCTCAGATAGCTGATTGGATGGACCCTCTTGTGTTTCAGTTTGTTCCCACTGTGCCTTGTTCTGTCAGTGGTCACAATGGAAAAGAGCCTGTCTCCATCATCTTGACACCTGCCCTGAAGATATTTGTATGCATTGTTGAGGTCCCCACTCAGTTTTCTCTTCTCCAGACTGAGCAAGCCCAGCTCTCTCAGCCTTTTTTCATAAAAGATGTTCTCCAGTGCCCTGCCCATCTTTATAGCCCTTCACTGGAACCTCTCTCTCTCTTGTCTTTTTTGAACTGAGGAGCCCAGAACTGGATACAGTATTCCAGACATGGTCTTATTCAGGCAGAGTAGAGTGGCAGGGTCTCCTCCCTCAGCTTGTTGGCCACAGTCTTCCTAATGAACCCCAGGGTATCACTGGCCTTCTTGGCCACCAGGGCATGCTGTTGGATCATAGTTAACTTGTTTTCAGCTAGGACTCCCTGTTCCACAGAACTGCTTTCCAGAAGGTCATACTGGTGCATGAGGTTTTTTTTTTTTTTTTTTCCCCAGATACAGGACCCTGAATTTGTGCTCCTTGAACTTCACTGTGTACCTCTCCACCCAAGTCTCCAGTCTGTCACGTCTGTCTGAACGGAAGCCTTATGGTCTACCAGCCACTCCTCCCAGATTTGCATCATCAGCAAACTTGCTGGGGTTCCACTTCATCCAGGTCATTGATGAATAAGTTGCATAAGACTGAATCCAGAACTGGCCCTGGGGAACACAGCTGGTTACCAGATTCCAGCTGGACTCTGCATGACTGATCATAGTCCTCTGATCTGTGCCATTCAGCCAGTTATCAATCCACTTTATTGTCCACTCATCCAATCCTCACTCCCTGAGCTTGCCCATGAAGATGTTATGGGAGACCATCAGAAGCCTTGCAGAAGTCCAGGTAGACAATGTCCACTGGTCTCCCTTCTTCTACCCAGACTGTCACACCCTCATAGAAAGCTGTCAGATTCATCAAACATGATTTCACCTTGGTGGATCCATGTTGAATACTCCCAACCACCTAGTTTTTCCCCATGTGCTTACAGATGACATCCACAATGAGTTGTTCTATCACCTTTCCAGGGATTGTGGTGAGGATGATGGGTCTGAGATCATTTGTGCACATTGACACCAACAAATCTATGGGCGCTGATGGGATGCACCCACAAGTGCTGAGGAAGATGGCAAATGTTATTGTTAAATCACGTTCCATCATCTTTGAAAGGTCATGGAGTGCAGGTGACTTACCTGAGGACTGGAGGAAAGCTAATGTCACTTCAATCTTCAAGAAGGGAGAGAAGGAGGACCCAGGAAAAGCATCAAAAAGATGTGAATGTCTCCAGACATAAACTGGGAATTTCTGGAGTTTTTGCAAGTGATAAACATTGGTCATAATTATTCCTGCTTCACTTAAAATCTAAGAGCTACTTTGAATAAGCATTGCTTTCATGGTGCATTGTCTGTCTGTGCTATCAGGAGCTGGAGGAAAGACAAAATAAAAATAATAACATATTTAGGGAAATCTGGCTGATTACAAGAAGAAAATATAATACCAAAAATAGAGGTAAAAAAATATAAACAAGTAAGTGTTCTACTGCAGCACATTAGATAGATGTCTCTGAAAATAGAAATATATCTTGCAATATTTTAGTATTCAATATATATTTTTTTAACAAACGCTAAATTTTGCGTGAGCTACAACATGACTCATTATGATATGAAGTTGTAAAGTCTTTTTATTCCACAAAGGCTGCAGTCTAGTCTCTAAATCTTAGAAAGGCTGTAGGAAAGTAATCAACTGTAGTCCATGTTTTGGGAGGTTAGTGTCTATTGGAGAATCTCTGGGGATCTGTCCCAAGCCTTGTTTGACATCTCCAAAAGTGACAGATGAGAGGGAAAAATTAAATATTAATGAATTAACAGATAACATTGAATAGGGAGGAGTTTTGAATTCCAATGAAGGGAAAATGATACACAAAAAATATAGGGCTTCTGGTACTGTGCTCTGCTTTCTGCTGGCTCGGAGGCAAAATGTGTCTCACTAAGTCTTGGTATTTGCTGCAAAATGCTGCCAATAGAATGGGTAAGAGAGGACAAAAATCTATAAGAACTACAGAAAGGGATATATACATAGAGAAAGGGTGATATAGATGAGAGTAAAATGATTTTGGACACAATCACTTAAGGTAAGAAATGTTCTGAACAACTCATGTACAATATGCCTGGATTGGACACAGCAGAATGGTGAAAGGAGAAATAGCCTCTGTATTAATACATTTGTGCGCTTTCTCTCTCCCACTCTAATCCATCAGGTTTAACAGAGGGCAGTGATCATTAACATCTCTGCAAGGAAACACAAATAGATAAAAACTAGTTTTTCTAGATTGTTGATTATGGATAGAAAAGTGAGTGATAAAGAGATGGGCGCACAATGGTTGTATAAGAGATTTTAGATGTCTACGTCATGTAGGAGTGGGAGCTGCACTAGCAGGAACCTAAATAAATTGTGAAATACAAAAGCATATTGACTATGAATCAGCAATGTATTCACTGCAATTTAGGAGTACATTGACTTCTTTTCTCCCTATTGTAGCTGAAAGCAACAGGGCAAACTGCCATCTGATTTGTTAGAGCTTAATTAATACCTGTGAAGCAAAATGGAGTCAGCAACTTTCAGCAGCTTTGGAAGAAGTCATTTAATGAAGTCAAAAGCAGACAAAACGAAGGCTCCAGACAAAAATTCATTACCCATTGAATGCTATGCAACCTCCCCTTGAACTCAGCTAATTTCCCTCAGGTTTCTGCTGCGAACTTGGCAGTCTTCACATCTATCAGCCAGTACATTGCGCCTTTCCATGGCAATATCATAATGTCAGCTCCTTTATCAGTCTGTTAGATTATGAAGTTATCTACTTCCAAAATTACTATACGTAAGAAAATATCTGTTTTCATGCTTGTATAATTTCCTGTCTGGTAAAGTCATATCAATCACTTCTCATTCTTTTCATATGCTGCATTTTTGCATTCATTGTAGTGATTCTATAACTAAATACAATACTTCTATATAAAAAAAAATCCTAGAATTATATTAATTTCTCAATGGCCAATGCAGCTATTTCTATTTCTCATTCTTAGTTTAGCTTTTCCAAACAATTCCGTTAAAGATAAAAGTAACTGCTGCAAACTGAATACCATTTATAACTAAAATTGAAGCTATATAGATCATTTGATGCTTCCAAGTTTAAGACTTTTTCTGAATAAAAATACTAGGACACTAAAACAATAGCAAATTCTCTGAGGATCTCAAGGGATACTCTCTGAGCAAAGTAGGATAAGTGTGAAAAGTAGCCTTTACAGAGATGACTGGTCTGATACTCATAAAAGCAATTCATGTTTCATCTCCCAAAGCAGTAGAAACACCTTTCTCCTGAACATCTTCAAAACAGCCTCATGGCTAACTGAGCTACTCTTGAATCTGAGCTTTTCACTACCTCCCTTCGTGCCAGACTTTTTCGCTCCAATCAATCACCTGGCTGTAGAACAGAGAATTCAGCTCACCAATATGTGGTTTCATGGTTTGTAGTTTAACACATAATTGGCTAATTCATGGTTTGATAGTTTGTCAGGAAATAACTGGAAAATAAATTTCCTGGGATTCATCACCTTATATGGTTTTACATGAAGGAATTACAGTGACACCCAGAAGACAAACTAAAAAGACTAGAGGAATTATAAATGATGCAGAGAACAGCTGAAATAGGACGCCTCAGATTTTTCACTGGGCATGCTTAGCCTACCAAAAAAGATTCTTTTTGAAAATGCCAGTTTTGTGTCATGGGAAAAGATATTAACTTTTCAAGATAGGAAAGAAAAAAATTGATTTTGTGCAGGGGAGAAACCACGTGAGTACCCTGAAACTATTTTCCTCTAAGGCTGTTGGCTAAGAAAATCCTACATTCCTAGTGATTGTTCTGCAAATCTAGCAGTTGAGGAATAATTCTGCCACTGTTTGCAGTCCAGCAAATAGAGCTGCGATCTGTAGGATCTATAACAGACTAGACTATAATCACCAAAGTAATTATTCTTAAAGAGAGGTGTATTATTATTATTTTCTAAATGAAAACACTTCCAAGGAAAAATATCTCATTGGCTAGTTCTTTTTTTTTTTTTTTTGTATTAATGATTAAAATAAATTTTAAGTGGAGTTGGTTTTATTTTTTCAGTTTAAAGAAGAAATAACAAATTCAAAGAAAGAGCATAAAAGAAAATTAGTACTCCTTGTTTCTTTTATTTTGACTTGGCACAAACTTTTCAACTGAGCTTCCATGATCTGATGAATTTTTAGCTGGATTTTGCAGAACATTTTTTAGTATTTTATTTAATAGAAAATTTGTTTCAGATAAAAGGTACTGTTTAGTGTAGCCGTAATGTTTCAGACCACAGGAACCAAATCAAATTTAACTAGAGCAAACTTAATTTGATTAAACAGTTAACTAAAGATTTATTATTGCTGAAGTCTAAGTTTATCTATATAACTATAAATATCCTTCTTCTCTTAGACAGTAGCGAGTAAATCCAGAAAAAAGTGCATTCGTGTTATGAAATTATTACCTTTATTAAAAACCCAACACACAATGCAATCATATGCCAGCTGTCTGTATTTCAAAGTGCTAATAGATCATACCTAAACATTCTCAACTGAGAGGTTTACACCACAAATGTATGTACTGGTATGTTTAATTTTATAAACATGCTTGAACTAATTATATCAGCAAAAGGTCAAGCTGTAACTTTACAAAAAAAGACAAGACTTAAGTGCCCTAGAACAAATGAAACATACAAATGTAACTATGCCCTCCCACATCCTCATCTCCCCGGGAAAAGTAAGATAATTTTCTTTGGCTGCCAGCCAAAAGGCTAAACCAAAATTCATCATATTCAAGATGTAAAGCAATAAAGTTTTATTAGTATTGAAATATATGTGATACAACAATAATAGTAGACTAGGGAAAAAAACCCACAACAGTGGACTTCAATTTCATACATTTGAAATGTTAGTGTTTTGAAGAATGAAAATAAGGTAGATTCTTGTAGGAATAATAATACTCCACTTTTGAGCAAGTCTAATTTTAGATGGCTTGACGAGATGATTTATAAATTCAGTTTCTAAACCAATTTCCTTTAAATTGTGACTATATTAAATTCATGACTAAAAGAAAAGATTTTCACTCAGACCTCACTGGATTAAAGTGAAGCATTTGTGAAAAAATGAGTCATCAACAGACAGCAGACACTAAGAACTTACGTTAAAAAAAAATAATATTAAATCTTGTGCTCTATCAAGAGCAAACCAATCTCTAGTTTCTAGACCCAGAAGCTTATGCCTTTCTGTGTGATCTGATAATAGCTATTGTCACTAGCAAAATAAATATTCTGAACTAGATGGATTTGGGATTTGATCATTATGCTAATTCCTGGAGTTTGGTTTTTTAGCTTCCATTTCCAAGCATTTTTTCGCTATGCAGCCAAGACCTTAAATATAGATAGCCAGACATTAAATTAGATAACTCAAAACAGTCATTTAAATGCACAAAGAGAGGTTCAGGGCTCTATGAAAAGAAAAGCTGTTATAATATATATCAGACCACTCTCATTTGCTGATAAAAACTGTGCACTCACTCAGAGCGGCAGAACCCTCCTTCCTGTCTTCCATGGAGGTAGATGTGTGAATGGAGCAATGGGGACACAAAGGAAAGTGAGCAATAAGGACAAGTGCTACTGCTTCTCTGTTTTCAGGTATGTATACTTACATAATCATGCACACAACTGGAGTTGCCAGCTTAGGAAGTTTTTATTACTCCACATACCTTGGTGCCAACTGCTTTTCTGCCAACATGTTTGCTATAACACACAAATGCTCCCACATTAGCTCTGAATTTCATTGCTGAGATTTGGTGCAAGGGAAGAGATGAACACTATCAGGCATGACTGTGTGTTCTCAGATGAACAGAGATGTGACTTCTGTTTGCATTTGGAAACTTAAAACACCTGAGCAGAATTTGTCACTGAAAAGGTAAATTAATTTTAGGGGTTTTATGTTTGTAGCCAAAATACAAACTTACACCTTTAGCACCATTTCACTGAACAGTCTGTCCCTGATTTCAAGCAGTGTTACACTAGAAGATCTGGACATGAACAATACCCATTTAAGCCTCAAGTGGTGTAACTGAAAAAGTTCACTGAAGCTTTTCCTCCATTAGTGAACAGAGCAAGTCGTGTTCCTTGGACTACATAGGAAAAAAGCCACATTCCTGTGGCACTCTCCACTCTATCTCAGAATAGATACAAGAGCACCTGAAGGCTGTACCCATGGAAACCCTACCACAACATAAGGGAAGATCATTTATTTTGAATTTTTTCTGATATTTCTTGAGATTTTTTGACTTTTATCTGGGTATAGCAATGTTTTAAGCAATGTGGTAGTTTTTTTTTTCTTTCATAAATTAATATTTTGAGGATTATAAATGTATTACAATACTGTAAATGAGTAAGGATTTTTAATATGCTATTGTTGCCTTTTGCCCAACCTGGAAATGAAACTCCAGATAAATTTAGTAAGGAGGTAATATAAAAGAGGGTCTTTAATGAAGGCCTTCAGGGGCAGTTATGGAAAGATGTCCACAAAACCCCACTCTTACAGGGATGAGTACACATTTATAGGTTTTACAAAATTAGCATAATTGACAAAAAGTACCAATTAGGAGGACAAGTGGTGATGCAATCCCACCCCAGATCAAGTCCTTTCTCGAGCCCCCCTTCAGCACTAGCTGTACTTTGTTCATGAAATGTATCTCAAAGGGTTGTTCTCAGCCTTGGTTCCCAGGAAAACACAAGGCAGCTCTGGAGCCTTGTGCCTCCCAGTGCTTAGGCCTCTGGAATTAGTTTTGTCGTTCTGCTTAGGGAAAGGCCATGGAAAAATACTGGGAAAACTAGCTACTAATACAGTAGTCTACAGAGCTACAAATATATGTGTGGAGAATACAGAGAACATATAAAAGAAAAAAAAAAGGCAAAAAACATATAGCATTACTATACATAAAGTTGAATTTAAGATTCCATTTCAGACTATTTATTCAAACACATAAAACCGCCCTCTTAATTCAACTTCTTTCTAAAATACCTTCTTTGGTGTACAGAAGAAAATCAGGTAAAGTGGTTTAAAGTGGTTTCCTTGTTCAAAGTCCAAGGAAACAGAATTTTATTCAGTCTTGAAGATCAGAAAAATACTTGCTACATGAAGTCTCAAATTCACAAAGTATTTTTTACTTCAGTTCCTAAAGAATGCACCAGGAAAACTGAAAAAAAATAAAAGCAAATTTTGCTAGGCCTTAGGCACTCCTCAAGCCAAATAACCTGGATGGAGGAGATTAAAAGTGGTTGGTTATTGAAAAGTTCACAGGAAACAAGAATTGCTGAAATGAATGTTGCCCAAAGCACTTAACTGTGATGCTTTATATGTGCATGCAGCCTAAGACAAGATCAAAACTTCTGAGACTAACTTTTAGGTAACCAGCACTGACAGCCTAGCACAGCAGACCTCAGATTCAAAGCCAGCTTTTGAAGTGGTGAAAATAGCTCTCTGCTGAGGTTGGCTCTGCCATGGAAACACACTAGGAAATACATTATTAGTATTTTATACAACCAGGTTAAACCTGTTTTAGATACATCTAGAAAAGACTTAATCAAACCTTTAGTAGATCATAAATAAACCATTTCTCTGAAATAACATGTCACTAGAGAGGAATAACATTAGCTAACTTAAAATGTTTCTACAGTAAATCTTTGTGCTTTTACTAGCTATCTGATGTTGAATTTGTAGTCAAGTCTAGACAAATAGGGATAATTAATCCAAATTATTTTAGAAGTCTGCTTTAGAATTAAATGAATCGCAACCCTGAAAGTGCCTTTTCCTTTCTATTTGCCAGGGAGCATGTCCTCATCAACTGTGTCTGCATGTGGTTCAATTACTCCCATCTATACTATCCAGGAGCTGCAAACAGCCAGACCATAAGAGAGAGAATACGCAGAACTAATAAAATAAGCATTTGGATGTATTTTTCACCTAGCACCTTTTGACAGATATATTTTGCTCTATCTCCTAAAGTAAACAGAGAATCCACAACCAGATTTATTTATGGTGCAATCTAACATAATTACTGTTTTGAATGGTATTTGTATATTGATTTTCAAATTCATTGTCTAACCTGTCCTAACCATCTTTAATCAAAAGTAAGAACTAAGTGCAGTAGGAAGTTACTCCCACAGATGGTAGACATGCTTCCAAAAGTCTCTGCTCTCTGTGGAGAGATTAGTCAAATATCCCATATCAGAATATCACATTTTAGATAACTATATTTGGGGGAGATTAATTTATTCACTGTTTTTTGGATTGGTTTTGTTCATTTGTTCTGGGGTATTGCTGTTTGTTTGTATAGTCAGGGTTTTTTTGGTGTGTTGAGTTTTTTTATAGTTTCTATTTTTGCCTTCTCAGAATCACAAAATCACAAAATCATTTGGGTTGGACCTCTAAGATCCCCCAATCCAGCCTTTGACTGAGCCCCACCTTGTCAACTAGACCATAGCACTAAGCACCACACTCAGTTGTCTCTTGAACACTTCCAGGAGCAGTGACTCCACCACCTCCTTGAGCAGTCCATTCCAATGTTTAACATGCCTTTTCATGAAGAAATTCCTGCCAATGTCCAACCTGAAGCTCCCCTGGTGCAGGTTGAGGCCTTTTCCTTTTGTCCTGTCACTTGTTGCCTGGAAGAAGAGGCTGACATCCCCCCTACTAAAACCTCCTTTCAAGGGCATTTTACAGAGCAATAAGGTCTCCAGTTTTTGGGGTTTGGAGCATACAAATTCCTTAGGCATGCAGAGTAACAAAGAAAGAATTTGTTAGCAGCATTCCTTCAAGAGTTTTATGAATTTATCAGTCTTCCTCATTTAAATATGTGGACTATATATTCTATCTGTATACCGTTTGTTCCTGTTGTCAGCAATACAACAGCAAATTTGAACATTCTCTATCCTTTAGAACTGTGTATTAGCACTTGAGCACTGAAAATAAAAAGGTCTGATCATTAACATTCCAGTGTTCAAGGACCTAGGAAGCCTGCAGAGAGCTCTGATTGTGCTTTTCTCATTTTTCTTGAAGCTGATCACTGTCTTTGGTTGGAGGGGAAAAAAAAAGGAGTGAAAGGGCTTCAAGGCATTAAACAAAGGTGATGAAATGATTTATTGCTCTGCTTATTTGTATCACATGAGTTTCCTACCCAAAAAGCCAATAATGGCACAACATCAAGAGATTCAACAAGCATATAAATGCTTAAGCTTCAGTGACTGTGAAAAGCAAAGGACATTAAATGGGAAAACAACCAGCTATATTGAACTTAACATTTCAAACATCCTGATAAAATTATTAGTTAATAAGAGTCGAGCAGCAGCAAGCCTAATGGCTAAAACAGCCAAAGCAAACTATTTCTGGCACTATAAAAGGATTTTGCAAAGTGCTATTCATGCTATTAATCTGGTTTTTCTTTACACTGGTTTTTCTTTACGTTAATTTAAACTACAAGAACATGGTTGAGCAGTGGGCAATTACAAAGAACATTTCATTACAAAGAAATGCCTTAAAGCATTACACTTATGAGAAATAACCAGGGAGGATTTAACAAGTTTGCATCAAAATAATTTTTTCCAAACATGTGCCAAATACCTAGAAAAATTCATTTATGCTAATGAAAATTTCTTTGACAAAAATAACCTGCATGAAATACTGTAAAAATATCAAAATATTATCCATTCATATTTATGGAACGAAATGTTTCTGTCTAAAAAATAGAAAACTGAGAACTTTAGGAATTCATAATTTTTCTGTCTTATATTAAACACCTACTTTAGAACAAAATGAGAGAAGCCTCGGAGAGACCTGCTTTTTACCATGAATTACAGAAGCACAATAGATGAAACAGTCAGATGTATGTACTTATGGTTGGCTAGGTGACCATCTCATTTTGGGCATTCTACAACACCGATTGGTTTGGGGCTTTTTATGTTACTTAGAAAAGCACCTAAAGAAAAATTTGTCTTCAAAAACTCATAACTTTGTAGAGATCAAATGAAGAAGTTCAAAACTGAAATTCGAAAAATATGGAATTGATAATTTTCACACTGATCTAATTCCTAATTTCTGCTTGTGCAAAAAGAACATGAATATATTAGGGGGATATTTTTGCTACCTTGTCAAACCTGCAACTAATTTGTCCTTCTGTGTACTTTTGAAAAATAAACTCATATTCACAGTTGCGTCTGGAATTTTCTTTAGATGATCCATGTATTTATTCTAGTGTATGTGCATTGCTCACTAAAAACAGGGAGTAAAATAGAGTCTGATATTATCTGCATGTGTATTAAGGGTTCTTGAGATGATTATGCTCTAAATTAATGCCCAATTTTAGAAAAAGTAAACTGGATATTTTGAAAAGCATTCCATTCAGGAACTAGTCAATGAAGATTCATAAAAACATCTAGAGAAAGAAAAATTGGAAAGGGAAAGTACAAAGTACAGTAAGTTGTTAAGAGAGAAAGTGATTGCAGCAGTAATCCACAGAAGAAATATATTCAAACAAGCTGTTTGCAAAATTTATGCTGTATATCAATAAAATTTATTCTCTTTACTCACACTTATCCAGGAACTTTTTATGTACATCTTGATCTTGAAAAGTTGCCTCAGATCCTTTAATTTAATATAATCTGTATGCTTTATTAACTTTCTCAAATCTTTTCCAGTTTATCAATGAGCATATTAAATGGAGGTCAGAGCTCTGTCCTCTAGAGTCAGCACAAGATACCTCCCATCTACTTATATAATTGTTAATTTTTATTACTCTTTGTTATAGACTTTTGGACAGATTTCAGTCCACTGAACATGTTCTCTACAGAATAATTTATAAGAATTTTTTGAGTGAAATGTGATGGAGTCAGTGTCTCTTTAATCGCATGTGTTTATATCTCTGAAAACTCTCCTAAGATCAAGAGATATTAGGAAATTAAATTTAATTCAGCATGTCAAATGGTTCATTGGGATGTTAAAGAAAATAATATATGCACAAGATTTCAAAACTTATAACACATTTTTAAAATTTGACAAATATGTGTCTAATTCTTGTGAGTTGATTGCTCTCCAGACATTGGTCCTGCATACACTGAAATTCTTCAGCCTGAATTGATTTCCATAAAATTGTATGTGCTAAGTAATGTGCAATATTGAGCTTTCCACATTTGACTCCTTTTCTTTTTTGTTTTAATGCAGGAAAACACTTAATCATGTATGAAGTGAAAGAACCACCCAAGCAGTCTCAATAAAGTTGAGATTCCACTTTCGAGTTACACTTGTTGGTTAAGGTTCTGATCTTCACCTATGATATAACATGGTTTCTATTAACTCAACAGAACTAGGACAGTTCAGCTCATCTAATGATGTGTAAACTCACACTTTTTTACTAAGGATATGAGCTCAACTTAAGATGTTTTACTTTGAGAATAATTATATTTGTTTTTTCCAGAAATGAGGTCATACATTTGAAAGTTTTTGCCATTTTAAAAATTATTCCTTTTACTTTTTTTTGTTTTGTTTTTTTTTTCAGCCTTTGCAAGTACAATGTCACATAATAAATGTTTACTTCCAATGAAAACATAAAATAATTATGCTTATTAATAATTTCTGTAACATTCTCACAAAGTGTTGTGCTTAGTTTGGCATACACAATGGGTAGATTGGATTGATCCTAACACACATCATGTGTCACTTAGGCCATTATGTAGGACTTTGACATGGATAACATCCTAACAAAATTGGAGCACATAAATACAGGAGTGTGATCAGATGGGAAGGGATTTACCATTTAGCTGTTGGTTGTGCTTCCATGGCCACACTATTGCTTCTCCTCCTTCTTTCCCAATGTGAAGTGAAAGGTATTATTTTACTCAACTGATAGTTTAATTAATAAAAGGTGTTAAGCTGAAAAATTAAATTTTGGACAGGAATAGGAAAAAATTCACAAGCAGTACTACACTTGACATACTAAGTAAGATAGTGTGTCCCAGCCATATGTGCAAGTATTTTGCCATCTTTTGTTAAAAAACTGAAGTCAAATAGGTCAGCTTAATACTTGTTGGTTTTAGCTCATTGATGGGATTTTTGGCATGGAGAGAAGGGTTCTCTAACACCACTCTTGGGAAGCATGACAGGACCAGGATCAGTATCTTGTTGTCTTCCTCTGAGAAGTTTTTCCAGATACTCGGTAGTTGCACAGCTTGAGGACCCAAATGGAAATCAGGGTCAAGGACATTAAATATGCAAATGAATAGTGAATTTAAGTACTGATTCAGGCTTAAATACCTGATTTTTGTGGGTTAATGACAAATAAGAAGAAAATGTCAAACTAAAAATTTCCCTCATCATCTTTTTGTTTGAATAAACTATTTAGATTGCAATTTGCAGTAGTAGTTTGTTCCTGCTTGATTTACACTACAGGAGGGTTGATGGCTTGAAAAACTGCCAAACAATGGAGAAAACCCCTTTAACTTATAAAGTTCTTTCCTGCTTTTTCCACTCTGCCTCTCCTTTAACTAGTGATCTTCAGATCATTGGTCCCAGAGCAGTGCATCAAGTTGTTGTAGAAAATGTTCCAAAATTATTTAGTTATATATTTTGAAATTCTCCCATATATTTCTACAGCCCACAGAAATGTATTGGTACATCTGCATGGAGACTGAGGACAATCATCCAAAAACTGGAATGTCAGGAGACAGAAAGTAAATTTTATGGAATTGTTTTGATTTATTCTATGCCAATAAGTCAACACCAAACTTCATAAAATCTTCAGTTTTGCTCTAGGAATTGCCAGTCTTTAAAAGCACCTAGACAAACATATTCACACATAGGAGAGAGAAGGAAGGGGATTACTTCTAGTGTTCACTGTTGACATCTAGTACTTATTCTGCCTTTTACACACTGCAATCTTTGAGACTTCATTTTTTCGCAGTTTGCATGACAGCAAGTGTTTGGGCATACGCAATTCTGTGGAATATTTACCAATCAAAAAGCCTTATTTTGATCCATTTACAGAGAACTGATATTGCTGTAAGAGCACTAGAGGCAATGTGAAAGAGTTTAAATGAAAATTGTTTTTCTGAAGCCACAAAAACTGCTCCCTGTTGTCCAGTAGTTTTTATAAGGCTTTGACAATAGGTGCCAGGACTGTTAACAGATTATGATGATATAAGAAACATGTTGTATAATACACTAATTTTATATTAAAGCAATAACATTAGTAATTTTAATAATGAAACATAATACACTGTTAATTGATAGTACATTAGTTTTTATAGGAAATGGATGTGATGAGAACAAATCAAGTGTATGCTATTCTGTTGTATGGTAACTTCTGCTAAGGATATGCGAGGCAAATCTATAAAAGGCTTTCAATTACAGAAAAAGCATCAATATGGCTTCTGCAAATGTTGTGAAATGTGAAATATCTTTTCAGGTCATTGCTTTTGTCATATTTAAGGAAGAAATACTGTTAATTCTGAAGTCCTTTGAATCCTTTCATAGTTATCATAAATAAGCATTCTCTCAGTTTTAAACTGGGAACAGTTTTAAACTGTTTAAACTCTCTGTTTTAAACTGTTAACAAGACCCTCTTTTCAAAAGGAGGACTTTGCAGTAAGGCAGACTGATATAACATACTGACAAAACCTTTTTAAATTGAGGTTTATGACAGCAAATCTCTTGAAACAGCCTAAAATCTAGTAAAATGATTGATTGGCTTGAATTAACCCCCTCTGAAGTACCAACTTATTTTTCACATTTAAGTTTTTATAACCAAGTAAAATAAATGCATATGTAGAAAAACCTAACAAAGATTATGAAATTCAAATTGCAGATGCCATTATAGCTACATAAACCTAACTTGCAGATCTTGCAAGGTAATATTTGTAAAATAGAGTCAGTGATTTCATGCTTTCCCTTTATTTAGGATTCAAAAGAGTGAGAGCACGGGGAAATGAAGGCTCCCTGGTTCTGCAACAACTTGCTCTTTTCTCAAGTTATCAAAATTTATATGTGTCCTTTCACATTATAGAATCTCTTTAACCTAACACACTTGCTGATTTTATGCACTATGATACCTTTCATAGAACCATATGGCATTAATGACTGCTGAATCTGAACGTGTTTTGCAGTTGAATACATTAAGCCTATTCTCCTGCACAAAGTAGGGAAATGCCATGATAGCCATTTAAAATCCAAAGATATTCATCAGAGAGAGAAGGAAAGGCTAAAGGACATTTAGCATAGCATTGCCATGCAAAGGTCACCTGTATGATTCAATTAGTCCTAGCACTGCACTCCAGCAGCCCCCAGTTCAGGGGTGGCAATGGACAGAACCTGTGGCATTGCCTCTGCCCCCACCACTGCAGATGTGTGTAAAAATCTAATGTAAGGGAGACAGTTGGATAGAACTGTAGGCATAAAACTATAACATATAATGCAGTAAATATACAGTTAATCAAACCCATCTAAAGCTGAAAAAGTACTTGCTGGTTAACCTCTCCCTTCATCTTCTTAGGGACATGGATCTCTCCTTCCTGTTACTTTACCTTGTAATCTTTCTTCACAAACTTCGCTTCATTTCTCCTCTGTTTCTTAGACTGGAGTAGTGTGCTATTGTGTTTCAGTTTAAAAGCCTTATATTTCAGCTTTACTATGCTGAATGGAGTAAAGCATTGATAAGTTTAGTCTACAAGGGTAGTTGAGTGTTTGCACACTACGGTCACAATAATTACTTGGGAGGTGGTTTTGCCCCTTATTTTTCTACCTACTGAAAATACAAAGCAGTTTTATGGGCTACAGTAAAAATAAGATGTCTGTGTTGCTATGACATAGCAGTTAAACTGGGATTTTCAGGGTTACAGCTTCTGATTTAAACATTTCATATCTATCTAAAACCCAGTTTACCAGTCTGATTTTTTTATTTTTTTTAATCTAGCCCTAGGAGAGATTATAATATACAGCTTGCAAGAAATTTAGTGTAGTTCTTGATGGGCATAAGTAGCTAATTTTCCTTGACATAATCCTGTTGCTCAACATCAAAGGCAGGAAATAAATGAAGAAGTTGGGCAAAAAAAAGATGAATGAGGAAGTCACTGCATCAATCTTGTTTGCAGCCAACTGAGCTTCACACAGACAGGGAAACTCATTTTAGGATTTGGCTTATGCAACCCATATATTCATCTGGATCCCACATAAGAACTTGGAATTTGCTGCTTCATCTGATTTGTAATTTTTGGAAGTGATTATATTTCCTGACCCTTCCTATCAGATTTAATTGTATGGTTGTTAGAGGGAAAAATGTTAATTAGGAATACTGTCTGCTATCCTCTTTTCCCTCTTCCCCTCATCCTTTTCTGCTTAATCAAATTTTAACTCTAGTTTAATTATTGCTTTAATATTTGGCACTCCTTCATGCCCAAAAAAAAAAAAAAAAAAAAAAATACAAAAACACAAAAAACCCCAAACTCACACCTTTCCTTAATAAATCAGACTTAAAGTTAGTCACAGTTTCCTATTTTAATTTGCTTTTTTTTCTTTGGCAGAACTTTGTATCTCACCTTCCCACACTCAATACACCAAGTATAGCTCAACCATCTGTATGTGCCAGCAGGTGCAGTCAGTTGTAGGGCCACCAGGTGTGAATGGCCTGCTTTACTGCTTTATAAAACATTCATGCCATTGCTGCAACTGAGTTCTTGCAAGCTAAAACATTAGCAGGCCTTCAGAGAGACTTGTAAATCGTTTTGCTGCATGTTTTGATTAAGTAAAACCCAACAGTACAATTATAGAGAGTGGCTGGGATCTCTGATTTGAAGAATAAGGCCATGTTGTTTGCTGTGTATTTGCTGTGTAAAGAAAAAGACTGAACAAGTCTACAGCTAGGATGGGAAGACTGAGCTTTCACACGACCAGCCAAGTTAGAGCTGACAGGAAGCAAGGCACAGCTTTCTAACACAAAACCCCAATGGTAACTCATAACCTTCCTGAGCAAATGAAGTGGGTGAGCTGGAATCAAATTTATGAATTTGAAGTCTGAATTCATGTGCTTATCTCAGTTCTAAAATTAATCTCTTATACTGTTGTCTGTTTAGTAAATCTCTTTTTCCTACTTAACAGCTGCTACCTGTCAAATGACAACTAAGATCCAGTATCCTTCAGTAAAAATTTCTCCAGCCGAATCCCCTGTTTCAGCTGAGGCAGAAAGCACAACCTGAACTACTATTTATTGATGTTAATTCACTTTTTAGTACCTGAGACTTCTGTCTAAAGAAGGAATTTTCCTTCGCTCCTTTGTAGGCTTTTTCTGTCACGGTGGTGACAAGAGCTTCCTTATGTATGTAAATAATCTTGATGGGGAAGGCAACACACAGGAGAAGTGATATGTGGCTGTCCCCACAGCCTTGTATCTGGGATTATTGCCTGACTTAATGGTTTAAGCTGAAAAAGGACATACACCTATAGCTAGGATTTCCAAACTTAACTCCCTAAAGCACCAAAATATTTTTAGAACATGTTTTCTACCACTTCTCTGGTGGTCAATATATTTATGGGAGAGGCTGGCTGTGTGGTGACTTGTTGAATTAAGGGGAAAATCTGACATTTCAGTAACTATTCCAGAGCATCAGTCCAACATCTCAACCCCAAAACTGTGTTCCCATCCTGAAGAAAATGTCTTGAATGTTTCCATGCTTTCATGGTGTTGTGAGCTCTGCCTTGCAGATAAAAGCAACCTGCAATATAAATCTGTCATTGGTCAGTATAACTTGGTGTATAAGCTAAGCATCATTTTATTGGGCAAGTTTTTGTATGAGAAAGGAACAGGATGAATGCACAGATATATGAGACCTTGAAATAATAGTCAAACAAATTGATCAGGTCCACCCTGAGACAAAGTGCATCCTTTAGTCAGCATCTTAAGCATTAGCAGAAATTTACTCCCAGGAAAATACCAATAAACTAATACTTCCACTCTGTTAAAATTTGTTTAAGCTGCCCAGAGTTCAGTGTTTTTGCTGTGAAGTTAACTTTTACCACAATCTCACATCTGCTTGCCAGCCTCTTGGTAGCACAAGTTAGCTTTCTGTGTCTTGTCAAAGAGCCCCTAATTAACATCCCCTCATTGTAGAATGACATGATGCATGACACCTTGTAGCTGCTGAAAAGATATGATGAGTTGCTTGTTCCACAGTTCATGATAAAACACTGACTGATGAAAATTAGGCCTGCCTGGGGGTTGCTGTTTCTGTTTAGGCTGGTGCCAAGGGACTCGTGATGATTAATAAACATTTTCTGAAGAGCTGATGCTGGTGGCACAGTTCTGTTTCATCACCAAGCAGGCTGCCTGAGACAAATGTATTGTACATTCAAGCCCTGCAAGTATTTGTACTTCAGTCTTTGTAGGTGCTACTGTGGCTGGGATAGTGAGAGATAATAAGGAACAAGTTTTCAAGGAAAGAAGAAAATTGCAGTCAGAAGAAGCATTTAAAAATAAAGATATGTGCACTGAACAGGAATAATGAATATTTAGTGACCCGTTTATGGAATTTTCACCTAGAAAACTGAGAATATATTACTTGATGTTAGGTAGTATCTAGGTTTGAAATTAGCTGATCTTTTTTTTCTAATCTTGACAGTATTCTAATCCTATAATAGTGTTAAACAATTTCAGTATCATGCGTTTCCATGATACAAACTCAAATTTAAACAGCTATCTTGTACATGTTTTCTCTTATACTTTTCTACAGGTTTTTTTTCCTTCCTTTTTCTTTGGTGTCTTGTGTTCAGCTTTGCAGTTCACAATTTTTCCATCTCTTTATTTACAAACCCTGACTTTTCTTTCCTTTCCAAATGAAAGCAGTGCTCCAGTTTTCCACTGCAATTTTCCTTTGTTAATCCTCTCCTTCCATGAACAGTTGTTTAGTACTTGACTTAGAAGTTCTCAGTACCAAAGTAGGTAAAACACCATTTGAGAACTGCAAAGAAAAATGTGCTGTTATCTAAATTCTTATATGGTCCTGAGATATTTCAGAAACAAAGCAGTGTTGAAACACTGAAAAAAATTACTTTCATAAGAAACTGGAAAAAAATTCAGCAGAAACTTTTTCTTGACTTTTCTTGCAGCCTGAAATCTTAAGAATATTTCCATATGAAGGAACTTTTTCATGCGTATATGAATATGTGTTTTAGCAAGCATTAATGAAGATGAAATTTCAAATCTCAGTGTCAAATGATAAATGAAAAGGAGTGGTTATGATTTGTATTTGTAAGACTGGAGGCAGATGGACAGCCATGTGGTATATTTCACATTGTTTGTTGCAGCACACCCTCTACCAGCATTTTTTTTGGCAACAGCACATATGACACATTAATAATATTTGGAATATTTCACAAGACATGGAAACAAAGGTATTGCCTATGAGGAATAAACTGATCTTCACAGGTACTCATGGAGATCTTGTATCAAAACTGTGGCTTCAAATCTTGGAGGAAAAAATGAAGAGCAACTAGTTCTATACATCTTCCCAGTACTATTTTCATCTTTGACTGAATCAACTGTCTTAGTTATATTAAATATATTCCTTTTGTTTTGCTCTAAACTCTCTAAATGTATCAAAATAGGTCCAGATATTACAGAATAAATAGGTGCTTCTTACCCAGGAGTGGAAAGCAGAAGTAGGAAGTCAAAAACCAGCAAACTGACAAACTGAACTGAACTGGGATCAGGGTTAAGGATTTGTCACTTGTAAGTTGTCATGCTTCCTGCTAAAGCAAAACAGAGGAAAGGAAAAAGGTTCTTCTGGGATCCAGCAAGAATGCACCACACACTAAAAATGGTATTATCTATAGGCTGCTATACCTAAAGTTTTCAATCTTAAATGTTTTATACATTGAAAAATCAATAGCCTTGTGACAGGATAAAACCTACCCAAAAGCACAGCTCAGATAAAATGAGGTCTTTAGCTGTCACCTCCAACTAAATTGGTGATTCTGGTGTGCACTGGAAAGACAAGGCAGCGTAAATAATTATCATGAGGGACTCTTACCTGAAAGTCCTGCTAGATGAGATATGAACCACATCTACCCTTCTGTAATGGTTTAGACATATACTGGAAATAATTGGATATAAGTTGTTAACCCCAGTGGCTGGGTCCTGGTAACACATTTTGGGTTGAATATCAGAAGACAGCATTACCTCAGGAAGCCACTGCTAATGGATTTTATAAAGGGTGAGGGTAAACCAGACTGGGAGTAGGTGACCAGCAGGATTATAGGTGAGTGCTGTTGACCATTTAACTCAAAAAACAAGAATACAAGCAGCAGTAGTTCCTCAGTTCCTCAAACACATCCACAGAGCTCCCCTATGCTGCAATAGGCTGAGGACCATAAACCTGAGGTGGGACAGCCACACATACAGAGTGACACTGCCCCAGCTCAGGCATCCAAGGAGACTGCCTCATTCCTGTGCTTGAGGGTGAGAGGCACACACAGGGGCATTGCCTGGTGTGTGTCCTGTGTGTGGCAGGACAGATCCCTAGGCTGCTACACACAGAAAGTGAACTGTAATCTTTATGTCACTCTGCTGACTGGTTCTGCTCATGCAGTTACTCCCACACCACTCCCACACTCTAAGGACAAGCCTAAATAGTATCTCTACTAATTTATTTTTTTACCTCCCCATATCTTTTACCTGGAGAGTAAGGGGGATTAAGAAAAGAGAATATAGATTTAGATTTAAATATTGCCATGCTGACAGAGGGCTCAGGGCTGGAAATGGGACCACCAGCCTCTCCTAGCTTAGCATTCAGTGTCATATCCTACACATTTCCACACAGAAGAGAGGACTCAGGGATCAGTGAATCTTCTACAACATCTGTTTAATGAAACTAAAAAAAATCTTTCTTACATTTTTATTGACAGAAGTTGCTTGGAAATTGAAGGGTCACTCAGCTTTCAGGCTTAACTTGGTTTAGTTCTTCAGGTTTGCTGAAGCTTCAGAGGTGTGCTGTGCCATTTGAGAGCTCATAGAAATGCAATGGAGTGAAAGCTAAAGTGATCTGAATTTTGGAATTTACACTGCAAGAAGAAATTTAGTTTCTTAAAATAGATTTTTGTTGTATTAGGGAACAACACAGAAAGATTCTCCCTTGCTAACTAGTAAACAATAACAAAATTTCCTCAAACTCACCTTGTTCACAGTTTTTTTCATATTCGTCGGCTCACTGCATGCAGCAAATGTCTATATTATGTTTTACATTATTTATTGCATTATCAAATTGTGATAATAGCCTCCCTGGGATAGAAGCTTTGTCACTTTATGCCATTTTGCATTTTGGGAAGCAGATGGTCGACCTGCCAGATTGTCACTTCCTCTGAATCACATTTTTAAAGTGAGGACCATTTAAAGAGAATTTACTACATACAGGTGATACCTTCATTGTGAATGCACGATAATGGCATTGAAAAAAAGTGATTTTTTTTTCTCTTTGGTACTGCAAGAACAAGAATATATGGTCCAAATAAAAATTGTCTGAATAAGAATTTCATTATTTTGAAACCCTTTTTCTTGTCGTGATCACACTGAAATGTGATTGTTAGTCTATACACAATTTTTCCATGTCTAGTCTCATTTAACAAGTAAAACAACCTTGTTTATTTTATTTATAAATTGTTACAGAAGAAATCTCCCACTGTCATCTACAAGTCATAGGAAGTAGTGAATGCAATATAATACTGAAACTTTAAAAGTAATTAGCATCAACACTTTGATCTTTCCACATTACAGTGCAGCATTAATATATTAAATCTAAATCTAAATTAAATGTCAATGTAACTTCAAATTTAATCAGTATAGGGCTTCATCTGATTTCATTGATAGCTTCTAGTTGTATAAGTAGTAATAGCATTCTGCTGCTCTTGCTTATTAACATAAATTAAATTCATCTTTCAGAAAACAGTCCTATCATTGAGATCACAGAGAAAAGCCAAAAAAATTGTAATGTAATCATACTGACATCCAAAACAAACTTATTGTTTGAAATTTAAATATTAAAAATATACTTATGTTGCCTTGCATATATAATATGATGTAATCATATTTTGAATATAATGTTGCTATTATACTTGCTTTGCTTGGTTGTTGCCTGAGGAAAAAAATTGGCAAGTGAATATATATTAGATTTACATAAATATTTATTAGCTTATGTAAATACTTGCTAAGCTTTTTGCTTAATTGCAGCCCAATTTGGTTTTATCATCATCTTTCAAGTCAACTGCCAATAGGAGGGAATCAAAAATATATTCCACAATGTAGCCAATTTAAACATTTGATCAAGGTGTAAAGAGAGGTTTCAGAATACGTGTTTTAAAATTCTCACTATTCTTCTCCATTTTGCATCTGTGTGTTTGACAGGATCTTGCATGTTGTTTGCTACTTGTAGTGTTTATTATAGTTCACCCAATTGTTAGGAACAGTTTTTTGGTTTTTTCATAATATGAGAAAATTGGATTTTTTCTGTCTGTCCTTTCAGAATTCAACCAGTTTTAGGATGAATGTTTGGATGAACAAACTTTGATTATAATGGTTCCATCTGTTTTTTATTAAAAAAACCCAACCAACCAACCCAAAATCCAAACAGAAGCAAAAAAGCCCCAAACCCCAGGATGTAGGAGCAAGATTGATAGGAATGAAAAATACTTCGCTCTGCATGTCAATCTTGAAAATGTAATAGGACAAATTATCTTTAAAAAGACAAAGAGCAAAGTAGTTCAGATTGTTGGGAAAGGTATATGCAACACGTTTATATAAATTTAATTTCAATTTCTCAGTAGTTGGTTCTATAACGAAGAAGACCCTGAGTAATTTTGCTTGCTAAGATTTATATTTAACACGCTAATCTGCTCTAATATGGAATGCACTAAAGTCCAGTGAGACAATTCTGCAATAATGAAGGACAACTCCTGCTTGTGAAAGTTTCTGTAAGAGCTAGAGGAAGTAGCTAAGACAGATTTTGGAGGCGAGTAATCCATATGCATTTAAAGTTTCTACTACCAAAATGTTACAAACAGCATTTTCTTATCAGAAGCTCTGAATACACCTCAATGGTTACATGAAGGTAACACCTCAGATGTAAAGCAAAATAGAACATAAAACCCCTGAAGCAATTTTTAACCATGAAATCCTATTAAATGAATTAGAATCATTCATCTGAGTATAAAACCTATTGTTCTATCTATCACTAAGTCATTTTGTTTTAAGTCAGGGCACACATCTGCCTGGAGATGAACACAGAGCCTCTGATTTAACAACCCCAAAGCAACCAACTCTCAGATATGACTCTGGATTGCACAGATGAGGCTGCTTGCACAATGAGGAGGAGAGAAGAGCTTGGACAAAAAAATATTGCTAAACACAGGTTTGCTCCTGTTCTTTGTGGATTTTTTAAAAGAGGAAACTTTTCAGTTCTTTTTCTAATCTTGAGGCCAAAATTAAAAGAACCCACTTCCACAAGATCATCAACCTTATCTTCTGCAGTAGTTGTAATTCTACATCAGTCCAGCATAAAACTGTTTCATCTATAGGTCAGCAATCTGCATGCTAGAAAGTAACAAAGCAGTAATTATGCAATATTTTCAAATCAATTCTGTCTTCAGCCCTTAGACCTAGAAATATGACAGCCATGTATGGTCGTATTATTTACTCAGTTTTTCCAGGTGTCAGTAGTAGGACATATAATACCAAAAGTGAGTGTCAGATATGCAGATATGCTGACCTGAGAGGGACACACTCAGAAACCACTTGCTATGAATATGTTCAATTTTTTTGTGAGTGTTGGGCCTTCTAAACATTCTGAGATAATAAATATACAGTGCATATGACTCTTGCCAAAGCCACACAATTTAAGATGCAATTGACTTCAATCTGAATCAGATTTCTATAACAAATTCCTGTTTCAGTCCACTGGTTATGGAGGACTGTAAAGGAAGTCTAGGAGATACCTGTAAATCCAGGTTTATTTTTGTGAGATCCTGAGGCATCTCAGCTGACACAAAGCACTTTTGAGGCTCTTGTGACCATATGATCGAGGAGGACTGCAGAGCCAAGGGGTTAATCTTCAAGGTGGGCATAAATGAACCCTTCCTGCACAATTGTGTCACCCTTTTCTGATTTTGGTTTGCACAGCAGCCTGCAACTCTTCAGAATCCTGCATGTTAATTAGGGAAAAAAATCCAGACAATAAACCAAACAAAATCAAAAGTCTCTCACTTAAAATTTCTTCCCCTTCTTTGAGAGCTTCTGCTGTAATTATTTCACTTGAAACCCTCACTACTGCATATAGATTTAGAACATATATATGTTCTAAGTGGTTTTCAGTAGAGTGAATAGAAATGCACAAAATTATGTTAACTTTAGGCACTTCAGAAATTTATGCAGTAAAATAAAACAACCTGTTTTGGGTCCATTTATTTTCTAATAATTTGGAATATCTCTGCCATTTTCAAGTGCTGGTGTTAAGAGATGCTTTCAGGGAAGTGTTCACAGTGGCTGAGAGACCTTGTTCCCAGAAGACAATAGTCAATTTTGAGACTGCTGGTGTATAAACATAGTTTAGGTTGTTAAGACTGGTTTTTCCCCCCACCCATTACTTTGCATTTCTGACAGCATTACATCCATAATTTTATTGCTAGTCATTCTTTATTGGAATTTTTCTATCTGACTGTCCTGAACATTTTGTATCATCTACAGACTCTACAGTTCACAGCAATTTTCAAACTAATTAAAGGGAATAGGAAGAAAATGAATAAAGCCAGTCTTTTCCTACAGCTGTTGAATAACTGGTTCATTGGCAATAATTAGTTTGAAAAAAAACCAATCATTATACCCAGTCATTCATGGTTTATGAAGTTTCTGCAAGCCTTGACGACAGAGACGCTTTTTATGGTTGTTGTTTTTCCTTCTCTTTATAAGAGGAGGTAATTTCTTTGTAGGTCAAAGTGTCCACACAAGAAACAACTCATCGTGTAACATAGATGTAGCCTTACTTAAAGGTCTTATTTCCATGTCCCTAGGTTTCTTACAGGAATTCAGCTGTACTTGGACTCTCGTAAGGAGTTATTGAGGGCCCAGTGAGGTAATATAACCTCACTCTGTGTACACTCTGCTTTTATTTCTTAACATGCACAATTCCATCAAATATATTCTAAGATTTCCAAAGGATTTCCAAATCAATGTTGCTTTAATATTTATTTCAGTTGTTTTTCCATAAGTTTATGAAGTGGAGAAGATAAGCGCAAGCAAGTTTCAAGAGCATATTGGAAGCCTTCTATTTTTATTTATAAATTATAACATTAATATTTATGGATAGTGACAGCTTTATGACTATCAACATACACTTCTTCCTATTGGTACTAGTGAGGAGGTTTAATCTCAAATAAAGCACATGTTTTTTCCCCAAAAGTAAGAGAACACACAAAAAAAGCTCTGTATTCTGTGCCTGAAGTAATACATGCTGTAAAGTAACATTTGCAATATGTTTAGAGTTAATATTAGAAAAATTGAATCACATAGGCACTCAGTACACATAAAAGTTTAAAAGAAAGCAGAAAAAAGTAATTTTATAAGATAAATTTGTGGCCCCTGAGATTGGATACAGAGTCTGCAAAATTAAAATAAATTAAATCAACTTTGGGATAAATACTGCTTCAACTTAAAGACAGCTATAAAAATTTTTGTGTGCTCAGAGAATGATCTTAAGAAAAAGCCAACCATATTCTGTGTTGTCAGAGGTACAGTTTGAGAAATCAAGAGAGTTAATGGAAAGATCTTTTGTTCACATCTTTGGTGCAAATCCAATAGCAAAATTGTCCTCTGCAAACAATTATGTGGTATGATGTTTTTTGTGCGCCAGTGAAATCCTACTAAGAAAGGTAGTATTTTCCTTGTCAGATATCTTTAGCTTCCCAATGGATCAAAGATTTTAGATTACTTTCATTCAGAGATTTAGGAGATCCTAAAATGCCTTTGAAATCTTAATTAAGTGATTTTATGAATCATCATGGGTCTTCATGCTTGCTTTAATTCATGGTGATCATCAGCTGACACACAGGATAATGAGAAACATAGGAGGGAGAAATATTTTTTAAAAAATGTACCATCTGTATTTGAATGTACTCCCACCATACGGAAATCATGAAGTACATATCCTAAGAAGGAAACTAGATGACATTTATTAAGAAAAAATATTTAAAAATAATCAAGTGCAAAGAACTTGCACCTAAGTTCAGCAAAATGCATATTTTTAAAAGCTGGGTGGTTGTATTTTTTACAAATTTAGATACATTAAATTTAAAAAACCATTTCCACTACTCCCCTTTCTGGCCAAAATAACCATTTTAGACCATTCTGAGACACTTCTTAAGGCTGATCATTTCAAAATACTATGACATGTTCTTTTGGGCAGCCTGAGATGCAAAGCATATCCCTTTCTTTCTGAAGTTGGTTTGTGAAATCCTAAATATTATTCCACTTCCTAGAAAAAACACATAGATTCTAATTAATCAACATCTATTTCATCTAATACATGATTCAATATCTGTTCAGTCCCTTTATCAAGTAAAGAAAAAGACAAGAAACCAATTCACTGCTGGATTTCAATGATACATTTGTCCTTCCTATTGTCTTAAAACTGTCTTGATGTGAGATTTGGACTCATGGGTTGTTCTCACATTCAACCAGAAAAGCTAATCCTCCCTTAAACTGCTTCCAAATTATCTTTCACCTACTACTGGTCAGACTTCTCCCTTCTTAAGCTTCCCATCCTCTCTTCCATTTTCCTTCCCAGCTTTCCCACTTTCTTCAGCTGCTTCTTTTAAAGATATCTTTGGTGACTCTAATATCTTTATGATCTTCCATAGCATATATTTTTAATTGCCTTTTGAAATATGATGTCTTGACTGCAGAGTCTGCATTGTCTGGGAGGTCTATGCCCTTAAAGAATCCTGAAGGAGACAGCCCATTATTCAAAATGCCAATTTATTGCCCTACTTTTCCACAAAGAAATTTACTTATGGGCCTCTACATTCAGATATTCTGAAACTAGATAAGAAATATGAAAAATGTTGATATTCACTAAAAAAAATTTATTTCTCGGTATTTGTATTACAAACACAAATATCATTTACACCATTTGAGCCACTGCTTGTTAGAATACAGCATTTTAAGGTATTACCTAAAAAATGCCTATCCCTTCTGGCTATTTTAACCTTCTCTATTACCTTTCTGTCAAAAACACTTTCTGACACACTGATCACAGTAGATAGTGAGGCTACTGCCTGCTCATTGCCTCCAAAATCCATGTTCATTGAGATCAGTAAATTTTTGTCAAACAATACTGATGAATGCTGTACTATTTTTTATATTGTGTCCATAATCAGGAGCCAGAGTATGCCTGAACTGGAAAATATATTGCTTTCTGTTCCCTTCCCTTCTCTGTATGCTTTTAGAGGATTGAAAATTTTCTTCAAATAAAGAAAAAAAGCTTCAGGGATGCTTTAATCTGTTTCCACAGATAATGGCTGACATGAAATTGCTGTGCCAGACAGTATCACAGGAAAAATTTATAAGCAGTAAAGCAATATCCCAAGGAATCCAAGACTGCACGTTATTAGCATATAAATTACACAAATGAAGTAAACATGCTATTTCTGGGTCTAAGAAAACCTTCTGTTCTGAGTGCTGTCATATTTAAAATTAAATTGAACAAAAAGATCATCTTGAAGATCAATACTGTTATTGGTACCTTATGTAATGAAAAACAAAGGAAACTTAACCAGTGAAAATTAAATATTTTCAAGTGCTTTCATATACTAATGGACTGGGCTTTCTGGGTGTATTCAATATGTGGTTTTCTTAAATTATTTGTGTATGTCAAACTGTAGCAATAATCTATTTATTTAGGGAAAAAAAAAACCTCTTCATTTCAAAGGGTGGATGAGACAGTTAAAATGGGTTCAGTTCAGAAGTCCACAAAGAAAATGACACCTCTTCAGTACACCCTTCACAGAATGATGGTTGAAACATCTGCTCCTCTGCAGATTTTCTTTAGAGATGATAAAGAAGATATTTCATCAAGCCAGAAAGATCAAAAACCAAAGGATTCTAGGAAGGCCAAAACTATATTTTTACACACCTAAAGGAGAATTCAAAAGGGAACTGAATCTTAAATTAGATGCAAAAATAACTGGTACTTGATTAAAGTTATTTGATTTTAGGTCAATTTATTCAATTTTCTCTGAGTACAACAGTATGTGATAATCTATGGAGAGGTTGGGGAATGGGTTAGGTGTTATATATTATTCTTTCCATCTGTCTTTCCAGACAGTCTCACGTGTGTAGATCTGACTCTTTCCCTTGGTAGGTCTGACAGAAAAGAATCTGCTTTTATAAACAACATTAGTAAGACCAACTCTACTCTGCTGCCTCCAGAGTTTTCTTAGAATTGCATAGCAAAGTATTTCCCAGTGTCACAAAATTCTTTCTGCATTCTGAGCCCTCGAGTGAACACATCAAATCAATAATTGCTAAAGCATATGCTTAATTAGGCTAAAAAGCATATGCATTTTGAAACCCCTGCATGAATTCTTTAAAAAATTGTTTAGTGATTTTTTAGAGCACTGCCTCCCTCCTGTCTCTTCCCCACCCTGTTTTCTGAGGCACTAAATATTTTCATTTTAAAATTAACCCATGCACTTGAGTCTAAATATATTCATTATTTTGATAGTAGCATTTTTTTTTCTCTGCAGTAAGGATAGAGTCAGCTATTTTTGCTCAATATTTTTATAGCACTTGATACAACAGTAGATGAAAAGTTCTGAGTCCTCAACTTCAAATCCATTACAGTAGGTTGCAAAAGAAATAAAGAGAGCATGTAGGAATTATCAAGTTGCCATATTTTCCAAAATAAGAAGAAGTTATCAAATTAAATCAACAGATTCTGAACACCAAAAGGAAGTGGATCCTCTAGCAAAAGTTTTCATGGACTGGTTCTATTCTGGCTTCAGAATTTTCCAAATGTTTCCAAACACTGAGGACAAAAAAATATAAGTTAGTCATATTTATGAACAGATACAAAAATTTACCTCGTAGAAATCACTGTAGAAGCACTACTCCTAAAACATGATCTGAATTATGTATGTTGCTGTTTTTTCATTCCTTTGTCTCAGGGTCTGAAAATAACAGAAACAAATTTGAGTTTCTCTCTAATTCTATACTATATTTTTATGTAAGGGAGAATTCAGCTTCATATGACCTGCTTCATCATATCACCTCAGTTTTTTTCTAGAGTATACATCTTATTTTGTGGGGTTCTAAGAGTAAGAACTTGATATTTTGTTTCTTACAACAACTCTTGTTTTAAGACTGCCACTAGAATTATTTGCTCTTGGCTTGTGGAATAAAGCTTACAGTTATCATAGCTTTACTGCTCAGGCTCAGTGCTATCTGCTGGGGAATACAGAGTGGAATAGGCCATGCACTGTTTATCAGCTCATCAATCTTCAGGTTGTGGTTGACCAACAGTGTTCTGTCTAACTGTTCATATAGGGTTTTTAGCAAAACTGACTCTTTCTAGCTTGTGATCCTTCTACCATGCTGAAACAAATGTCTTTATGAAATTATTAAAGCAACAATGACTCTGCTTTTGCTCTCTCAGTTTGGCTTGTGGTCTGCCCTAGAGGTTGGAATTGCTGAATCATCACTGTGTCTCTGCAGGTCTTCCCCTTATTGTTCCTCAAGTAATTGTATCATGTCTTGTAACAAAATACACTTATATTGATAAAGCAAACTGTTGGTTCTCCCAATACCTCTGAAATCCATTACCAATTAACTGTCCACTAGCAGCAATTTCACAAAAGGCAATCAACTCATTACTGGTAATTAAACTCTGAGAGCAATGAGGACTATTCTGATTATATGTATTGTATATTTATGTCTTCAGGCTTACACTTGAACTTCAGATATGTGTACTGATAAAATTGAAGTTGTATACCAAGACAGTTTCAGATGGGGATCTTAGAAACAATAACTCCCATTACTGACTTTTATGTTTTTCTGTGGAATCTACTTTGAATTTGGCCCAGATTTTAGCCACGTTTTGGGCCAGATGGCTTTCAGAGCCCTTTTCCAGGTTAAAAAATTCTGTGTTGTCCTTATAGAGCTTCTGGGCAAGTGTCATTAATCACCATTGTAAATAAAGCATCATAGAAGACAAAAAATGTCTTCCACTATTCATGGCAGACTGGTGAGAGTGGAAATATCTCCAGCAAAATAGTATTGATAACAATAGGTGTAAACACTGTCAACAACCTCAATTTGTAATTTTTTCAGGGCTTTACACAGACCCATTTTTTTCCTTTGGAAAGCTTTCTTATCAGATATTAAGTGGTTCTTTCTGAGTGGTCTTGTGAATAGGCTTACTCACTTGATTCTTCATGTTAAGCCATTTTCTAACATCTGACAGAAAAGTCTACTTTGGTATTTTGTGCCTTGGAGGAACCAAATTGCAACAGCTCTCAAGAAAGGATAGAGTGTCTTTGAAGATGATATAACAATAAATTATAATCATAATTGATATTCCACTCTCCACTGACTAAAAAAAGTGGAACATAAGGAATTTCACAGAATGTGCTGCAACTCAAACCAGGAAATCTGTTTAATAAAGCAGCACACTAAGTAGAACTGGGCAAAATGTTTTTTGTCTGAAAATGCCAATTCATCAAGCACCAAGTAATTTTAGCAACTTTTAACTTTTTGAAGAAAACTTATTTGGGAAAGTCCCTATTTCAGAAACCCCAAAACTAACATAAAATAAAGATATATCTGTCTTTTTTTTCATTTTTCCTATATAAATTTAAAATGTTCTTAAAATCCAATAAGCACTACAGACTAGTTTGAACATGCCTTCAATTATGACCTTAGGATGAATTAAAATGAAAACCTCTTTCATCAACCAAGGAAAGCAAATTGAATGCAGTAATTCATTTTAAATAACCCCCTCTTATAAAGACCACATATAAAACCATAAGATGTGACTGTCACACAATCAATTTACCCATTCATGTAAAAACATTAGCTCCAAAAGTTAAATCCTTTTTTTCCTTGATAGGAAGAAAGCCTAAATATGATCTCCTAAATTTCATCTCCCTAAACCCAGCTGCCTCTAATCTTGAAATATATTAGACTTGGCTTTACTAATAATACCACACACAATGCAGAAACAATGGCAATATGTCTGCACTGTAATTAGGGTTTTTTGCAATATCATTATAGGATTTGAGTAAAACATTGGAACATTTATTGGTAAAATATTTTGATTTAGCCAAAATGAGAAAAAGATGGAAACCATATTAAAATCTTTGGAAGTGTCTAAAACCTTGTTTTTTTTCTTTAATTTCACATAATTGTGGACTTTTCTCTGTTATCTGAGGCACTAATTACCCTACTTCTGATTACTTGGTATCTCCCTCATTGTCAACATTTATATGTAGAATAAACTTGGAACATATCTTGTTGAAAAATGTGGAAAAAATCCTTAGTCTTTCCTGATTGTTGAAAAGATTTTTTGTTGCCTTCATGTATTTGGAGTTTACCATATATGTGCTGCAGCCAATGTGAAGCTCTGTCATTTTTCTTTTAGAAGGTATCAGACTAGAATTTTCTGAGATGCTCCCCCTGTCAGCACATGTCTTCTGTTTACCTGTTGCATATAGGTAGAAAAGCTCTAAAGGTGAGGTTGTTTTCAGATCTGGACATAAGTTCCTACATTCTCATTATCAGTAAGCAATCTATACACTGATTGTGTATATGCTTCTCTCACATGCCTTATTAAGATTGACTGTTCTGTACAGAAGTATTGATTTTCAATGGAAAACATCAGAAAATTCTAATTGCCTTTTGAAATTATATTAACATGGTTTTCCTAACTTTATTTAACTAATATGTATAATTTTAAAGAATCCTTGAAAAAACTTAATATAATTTCCAAATAACAGTAATGCTGTGTGGAATTACACTGTGAAAACTTAGAATAGCACTGTTTCCTTAATAAGTATGTTTTAATCTTTCCAACTTCAAAAAAAAAAAATAGAAAAGACAACATTAATGAAATATCTGTTCTTGGACAGTTTTAATTCTTCTTTTTGGTTCTTGGACAATTACAGTTCTTATTTTCTTCTCCATGGTGCCAAGCAAAGTTCCCTTTCACACAGAAAGCTCAGTCAAGTGCTGTGCTTATTTTCACAAAAGAGGTAAATCAATACAGAGGCCATTTTCTTCACAAGAATTATATTGATTTTTACCAATTGAGGATCTAGATCAGAGAAAATATGTGTTGATTACTGGTTGTCCTCAGAGCTCTCCATTCATGACCTTTCTTTCAAACTTGAGTATAGCTGATCTTCTCTGTGATTTAGTAATACAAAAGGTGTAAGTTAACCAGGATATCTTGGCATTTATTCACAGCCCAAAAATTACACCTAGCTCTGCAAATATTAGTCGTTAGAAGATTCAGTCCTTAAATCACTTCAAAGATTTTTTTTGTTTTAGTAGAATGGTCACAAGGTAACTTTAAAAGAAGTAGTCATTCACTTGCAATGAAAAGCTTAAGATTATTAAAATCTCTATCTAGTTTTGCTGCTCAGTTATGCTTTTATATATGCTAAGTGATTGAAACACACACATTCAAAAAGAGGTTTTTATATTTATAAATATTGTTATGTGTTACTAACTGCCTATTCAAGGAAAAAAAATCTCCATTTTTGTTCAAGATGGTATCATGTTAAAGGAAAATAAATTAAAGTTGACTAATTTTGCAATTTTTTTTCCCCTGGCCTTGGAAAATATATCCATGTTAATGTCATTTATATCTTTTAACTGATGTGCTAAATATGCCATGTAAGTGTAAATTTTTCCTCTTAAGTTCTTTTTAGTGGAAAATTTCAAAAATAACATATATTTTACAATTCACGCATTTCTTCAGAAGTGTAAATGGGGGGGAAAAGGCTGTTCAAGCAGCAGGAAATGGCAGAGAAATATGATGCCTCATGGTTGAAAGACAATACAATTTTTTTTCCCTTCTACATTTTGATACAATTGAAATTGAGTTTGTGGATGGCAACCTCCCTTACAAAACATATGTTGCTATTTTAATATCAAACATACTTCATTGTCTTGGTGATATAGCAGTGATCACCACTGAAACCGGCAGTGTCCAAGAAGTCATAAGTTGTTCAGAAAAACAATTTCCAACTTCATTTGGCTTCTGACCTGAATGTAAAAATAAAGCAGTTGTGTCTTTGGAGTAATGTTCAATACAAGAGTGGTGGGATGACCTTGGCTGGCTGCCAGATGCCCATTGAACCTTTCTGTCACTCCGCTCCTCACCAGGACAGGGGGAGAAAATAAGATGAAAAAACTCATAGGCTGAGATGAGGAAAGGGAGAATTCACCAAGTACTGCAATGGGAAAACCAGACTTCATTCAGGAACTTTAATTAATTTAATTAATTGTTTTCAACTAATAACTGCTGGAGTCACAGACAAAAGGGATGAATGCTTTTCCATCTCCTCCATCTAAAGTCTCTACCCAAATTTTCTAAAATATTTTTGGGTGTATATTTATTCCTCTATTTCTTTCTTCATGGATACCCATGTAGTTATACTCTCTTTTTGTCACCAAGTCGCATGCTTAAGATCCTACTAACCTTCCAGAAAATTATTGATCCTGAATTAAAATTCTGTGATGTGCAAAAAGTCATGGCTCATGATTTCACTTCTTTTTTGTTGCAACCCTCAGACACTCAGTAGATCAGAACACCCTTCCTTACCATTCAAAAAAATAGTCCTGTTTGGGTTTTTTTTCTTGCTTCACTCTCCTTAAAAAAACTGTTGCCTTCCATATCAATGGGTCACAGGAATGAATCATGTGCAACTAAGTTAGGAAAAATATTAAATATTTGTAAGCATATAATAATAATTTGTAATAAAATATTTTTCAATATTTGAAATATATCAAATATTTGTAATTTGTGTTAAAGTTGTTCCTGTTTCTTCCATGACTATTTGCTTTAGAATTTGTACATCTGAAATCTTAAGTTGATTTGATTCACTGTTGTGTTTGTGTTTGTTTTGTGAGCCTATTATTAGCAACCACCCACACAATCCAGGCTATAGTTTATACATCTGTGTGTCCTACATGATGGCTGCTGGCTAACTAGTGAAAGGTTCTCCTGAAGGTTCTCACTGAATTTTGATGACCAAAACCATTCCTTCCTTGCTTCTCTTCGTGGTGTTCATCTCCACACAACAATCTTTCTTCTTTTTTCCCAAAAGCTATTCTGGAAAAAAGCATTTTTATTTTTTCTGCATGTGTTTCTACTTTCTTCTTTCAAATATGATTTTATTTAGTTTGTGTGGATAAAGTGTTTTCTCTTCCAAGAAGCTGGTATTCTTTCTCTGAATTTTGAATGAGAACATTAGTATCTTCTTATCAGGGTTTTAAGCACAATAGCTTTGAGATTTAATGTTCCATAATCCAGTCTGAAAAGAAAAGAAAAAAAAAAAGATTTTAACGTTTCATCATAGAATTTTGTTGAAATGCAGAACGTTTCATAAGCTTGTATCTGCACATTTCCATATATTTACAGCACAAAAAGATTTTTCGTCCACAGAGTACTTGCCTGGTTTTTAGTATATCATTCAAGTACCCTCATGACTACATGTAGAAGTCTTATCATGTGAATACATCAATTATTTTATACTGACAAAAAAGAGTACTTAAGCAAGAGATCTACAGTAGCATATAAAATAAGATAAATTTAAGTCAATGCAAATACCAGTAAATAACAGAATCTGGAATACGTAAATAAATTAAATAGTGCCATCATGTATACTGCTAATGCTTTCTATATATTAATTAATATATTCACGTCTGTCAGCTCCTAACTTGCTTTAAGAAATTTATGGGATAATCTTGGACAGCAGGCTGTGATTAATAAATTGTGATAATTCAGGTTATATTAGTACAAGGTTTCTTGAAATCACTCATCAAGAACTTTAATTTGCAAAGTAGAAAATTAAGTAGCAAAGGTTTTTCAAAAGTATCAGCAAATAAATGGAAAGCCTTCAAATTTGTGGAATATTAGTCTTTGACATAAATTTGATTAGAGAATGCAAGACAATAATTCCATTAATATTAAAAAATTACAGTATGTGTTGATTAAATTATAATGTTTTTCATTACACAATTTTTCATTGTCTTCAGCTCCCCAATAAATTTAAGCAGATTAGGAAATCAATACATAATATGAAACTCTTGAAAGATCATTTAATGAATCTGAGAAGCTGCATCTATACTAGTATATCATTAAATAACAGCTCCAAATCCTCAGTCAAAACCTGAATTAGAGAACTGAAGAAATAAATGTGAGTAAATTTTTTTTTATGCATTCTTCTTAAGGAAAGCACCTATAAACCTAAAATAATTGTTCTTTTTTGCTGGTGTCTGGTGAGTGAAAAGAAGTTATTTTAAAAAGTTAGCTTAAGCTTGAATAACAAGTGATAATTTAAAATTTACCCTTTGATATTTTAATATTAATCCACTGGAAAGAAAAATATTATTGGAATTCAAGAAGCTGATGACAGGAAATATTTGATTATTTGTTCTGAAAATTGACACAGTTACTGAAAGGTATTGAATAGCAGCAAGCTCTTCAAAATTACAAAGGAAAAAATTCTGAAATAGTCTGTATTAATTCATAGAGAATTATAATATTTTGTTTTATGTTTTTAACAAATATATGGAATTGAGTTTTTGAGGATGTCCTCAATAAAGTTCTCCAAGCTGTCCATAGAAAAAAAAACAGCCTTAAAAGAGAATTTATATGTGCTAGGGTAATACCTACAGATTTTCAATTTATTGAACTTTTATTGCATTTTCTATTTTCTAAAATAAATTATCTTTCTGTGAGTAGGGAAATAATGAAACATTTACTGAAATAATTGTTCTGGAATACACTTTCTCAATAATTTGATATCTGAATTTTTGTTTTCTCTGTAATTCTGTTGCTTTGCTGAAAAGATGTAAAAAATAGATAAGTTTTTTTTTTTCTCTTCTTAATATAAAATTTCTTTCTTTATTTTAGGGGTTTTTTTTCTCCTTCTGAAAGAGAATTCTGAAATAAACTTTAAAATCAATGAAGACTGGTCACAAAAAGAGAATATCTGTCTACTGGGCAAAGGTCAAAGAAGAAAGTGGGCCCCGTGTATGGGTGAAAATTCCCAGAGATCAAAGATAGCTCCTAAGAGGATAAATCTTAAGTATCTGATCACACTGATTTTCCTGCAATGCTTAGAATAGATCCTAAACTGCTTGTGAGGCTAAGTCTAATTTTTAACTCTTTGGCGTTAAATCACATGGCCCCCACTCTAAATGAGATACTTGAAGTGATACATAACAAAGACACAAAGCAATGAGAAGACACTGAAGGATCATTTCTGTAATATTCTAGTGTTATTAAAAATTACATTAATGTTATTAATGCCTAAAAATAGAGATTGCTTTTCTATTTGCAGAGCACACAAACTGCAGAAAGCAGAGTATAACAGGGAACAGGGTTATAATTAAATTTAAATTATAAACAAAATAAATGTTTGGATAAAAAACCTTCTGTTTGGTAAGAGCAAATAAAATTTTCTCTTAATGTTGTAGGAATAATCTACAGATACAAGATATAGAAAGACAAGCAAGTCTATTGTTTTGTGCAAAACATCTGTAAGGGATAGACTGTGAACTGCACAGGAGTCAATAGCATAACACAACCTTGAGAAAGGCAGACACCATCCCAAGGCATAGAAACAGTTCTGTGTGTAAGAGACTTGCAATCATCCTTTGTTGCATGGGCAGAAAAGGCATCCAGTGTCGAGCTTTTGTAGCTCACAGCATTTTGTGCAACTGAAGAAATTCAAGTAGAAATAATGATAGCATTAGCTATGAGGAAATGTTGAGTTAATTCAGTTTGCTTATACTTGAGAAGCAAAATCTCAGGGATGATCTTACAATTAACTACAAATTTGAAAAATGTAATTTTATGATATAAGCAGAAGAGAAAAAAAAAAGAGCAACAGACAATGAAGACAATTAAAGCAATAGAGATCTACACTAAAGTTCTGAAAGCAAAAGGTAAGTAGCTCTGGGACACACTGCTTTGGGGAAAAAAAGGGAAATTTCCTTCATAGTAAATTTTCCAGAACAGATTGGGCAAATGAGATTTATCCTATTATTCCTGGGTTTATAACTGTGAGTAGAACACTGGGCCTCCTGGTGCCTCTTCCAGGTCTGCACACTTTGACTGCTTCTCCATGTTCTGTAGATGTCTCTGAAAGGAAATTTTATTCTGCTGTAACTACACTATACCAAGCTCTGGTTAAAAAGAAAACAAGATAGATTTGTAGCTGGAATAAATTAAAACAGTTTCCCAGATGCAGCCAAAACTCTCTGATGAAATCGTATCTCACACAAACAGGACTGATGTAAAGGTGAATGTGTAGAGCATTTTAGCAATTTTGATCTAATGAAAATCTGGTTAAGTCCCATTCTACTGTAAAATTTTTCCATTTCCTGTCTGAAGGGAAAGAAATTTTTATTCTTAACAAAAAATACTTCTAACATTATTACATTTGAAATATCTACAGATGATTACACTGCCTAAACAGACAAACCTTTATTTCTTCCACCCTTTCCAGCAAAATTAAGGAAATTTAGTACCTATTTACTGTCCATGTTTGCACACTATTTTGAGTTTAAGATTTAATCACTATCCAAAAGAATTTGAAATTAGGAATACACAAATTCAGATGATCAGCAATGAAATACTTGCTCTCAATTCCAGAGAGGTTCACATGTGAGAAAAGGTTCTTATTAACCAGTAAGCTGCTATTTTCAGTTAATCATCCAATAGATGTCGCATATATAACATTATATAAGTATTATTATTATTTTGCAATAAATAGATATAATTATTATATATTTTCTTTAATTCTTAGGTTATGGGGGATCTTACCCTACAATAGAAAACATTATGGGCTGAATTGCATTTGCAAGCAAATTCTAAGGAAACAAAATGAGAGAAGATGATTTACTTTTACTTCAGAAGTCTGCAGTGTACAGAATGGCTAACTGCAAGATAACACAAAACTCCTTTTATAGAGAGAGATGGACACTCTCTCACAGTGTGACTTCAGGTAGATGAGTTGAACCACTCTTGAAGAATATATTTCTCTCTATGGTCTTCCAGAGGGATGTAGGGTACTTGAAGAGATTCTGATGCTCAGTTTCTAACAATGTAAGGTACGTGAAATAAATCTCTGTGTCTTGTCTATATCCTGGAAAATAATTTGATCCATGGTGTTGGCTTTACAATGAATTTAAAAAGAAAAATCTAGACTTGGAAATGGAACTTTTTTAGAATAGGTCAGTGCTTCCCTATAAAGCTGAAACAATATATATTATATTAGGAATTAGTATATTAATATACTAATTCCTAGTGTTGTTATCACACACATATATTAAAAATATTCTTCCCATCTATCAATTAAAACATACTTTCTTGGTAATTTTGTGTGTACCACTTACAGCCATTTTAATAAATGTTGTCATCCTCATCTAATCTGAAGAATCTTTTGGTTTAATACTTATTCTGCTCACTGACACAGCAGCAATGCAGTTTCTGTACTGACTCAAATTTACTGGAATTTAAAAGCTGAAATCCTTAAAGTCATTTTGTCTAGAAAAGGTCTGGGATGAGAAAAAAATAAAACTAAACTTGTTCTTATTAAGGAATAAGAGGTAGGAAAGGAAAGAGAATAAAGCTGAAAATGTGTTTCAGAGAGGGTCTCTGTTGCATGCCGGGTTGGTTCAGTTAGGGGTTTTAATAAATGTTAGTTAGGTCGGTTCTATGTACCCCCATTTCCCCCTCATAATGGTTTGCTCCAAGCTGTCTGCTACAGGAGCTTTCACCTGTCAATCTTGTAACCACTCCCTTCTTCCCCACATATAGTTCCGTGTCAGTCACCCCACCTCTGTAATCCCATTTGTCCCAGAACCCTGTCCCCACCTCTGTAATGTTCCCGTAGGTTGTCGTGGTCCGCGTCACTCCCCTGTTGTCTGTCCCCATTGGGCGACAGGGGCTTCCGCCCCTGTCTGCCCGTCCCTATTTAACCCCCTGCTCCCTTTGTTCAAATCGCCATTTTGCCCACGCGCGTGACCCGGGAACACTGCTTTGACCACCACTGCAGCCACATGGGGAATAAAAAGTTCTCAGGCACGGGGCAGGGTGTGCCTTCTCTCTCCCTTTGTCTCATCTCAGCGTGAGGTTATGAAAGCAGCCAACCCATGCAGAGGCTCAACTCTAGAGCCCTGCACCCAGGCGGCAGCCCCAGTCACTACCGAAAAGCAGCGTGACTAGCCGGGCACCCCCAGCTGCCCGGGACCGGGGAAAAAGAAAACCCAATGCCGCAGGTCTCATCCGTTCTTCTCCCTGGGATCACCAATCTTTTTTGCATGATGGTCTTAACATAGTGCCTTCCAATGTCCCTATTACATAGTTCATTTTAAGACTTGGCTATTTGCTTACGTGAATAAATGGGAGTTTAAGCAGTTTTGAAATACAGCTATGGAGTTTTAAATAATTATGAAAACATTCCTATTAATAAGAAGGAGAAGGAAAAAGAAGTAAAAAAGTAAGTCTAAAATTATCTATGCTCTTTCATTCATACTCAGTCCAAGAATCTACTCTGCATGCAATCTACAGTATGCATGTGACAAAAATCTCTATCATGAGTGTAAAGAAAAGTATGCTGGAGTTTTTCCTGCTTTTTTTCACACATGTATATCATCCAAAAATGTGGTAACAGTATGGGGTTCAAGCTAATCTTAAGGTAAAAAATAAGCAAAGGACAATGCTAAAATTAGTAGAAAAAATAAGCATTTGTATTGTTGTAGATGAAATCAGAATTATTTTCATCGTGTGTGTCTTTCCCAAATGGGAAAATATGATTTTTACCCTAAACTGAAACTGGGAACAAAGCTTTAATATAGTGGAAGAAGTTTTGTCTTTTAAATCCTAACAGTGACAAGAAACCACAACACTGAAGCATATTCAAATATCTTGCTACTTTTTAAGTTAAAAAATAGCCTTAATTGAGGAAAATGTTCACTTCCTGCACCCTGAGATGCTTTTGGATAAATTGGATCTGAAAACCCACCAGTTCTGCCTACTTTATTTTAAATATTTCACAGTCATTGATTTTTTTTTTTTTGTCTTAAACTCTAAAGTTCAAGCGAACACAAGGAACATCACAGAAGAACAGATTCTCCTTCCTAGGTAGTGCTGTTTAAAATATGTTCATCTTTCTTAAGAATGAATCATATTCAGGAAAGTCTGGTCTCCTGCTGTCTTTTTTTAATTTCTCAGGGGGTCTTTATACATAGAGGTAATAAAGAAGGGAGAAGGTTTTAGATTCAGGAAAGAAGAAACTATCTTATCTTCGTCTGTTGAATAAGTGAAAAATCTAAGCCAGCTGCAGTAGAGGACTTACTTTCCATTTCAGATTTGCAATGAAAATAGAGAAATACTGTATTTCTTAGAAGTAATGAGTGGGAATATCTTTTGATATTTAGATACAATTTTACTTATCAGAAAAATATCCTAAGAATCATTTTAATGTTTCTCCTTTACCAAAATGCAGAAAGGCTATATTTTAGCTCAATTTTTTCTGCTCTGTCCATATATTTAAATAATGTATATCAGATTATTTCACACAAGGATATAAAATATCCTTGCGAAATCTACTACTAGCTGAAAGGAGACTTTTATATCAACCAAAAATGTAGTCCTTTCTTCTCATTTTGCCAAAGAGTAATTTTCCTCTCTGAAGACAGTCTTTTGTGTCATCAGGATGTCCTAAGACTTATTTGAACATTTTAAGTTTTATTGTGCTATTATGCTTTCCTAGTGTTATTTTTTTCCTTTTGATAGTCTCTCATGGTCTCTTTTTCACTTTCTTTGTGACTGTTTTTGAGACGATTACTTAGATGTGAATATTTCTTGATTCTCCTTCATTAAAAAAAAATTTCATTGTTTTTTGGTTTATCAGTTTCTATTTCCTTGGAATTTTAGTATCTGTATGCTACACATGGACCCAACCATGGACAGTAATAAACAAATTCATATGTCCACTGGCTTTTTTCAGTAAGTAAAACACTTTCTCTCTCTTCAAATGATGTGGTTTGGACTGTTTCTCAGCCAGTCACAATGACTTATATTTATTTCCAAATATCCACTCTTTTACTGGTCTGGATTTTTTTACATCATGAGCACATTCCATGAAATTATTCTGTTTCAAGTCACTTGTTTCAATAGTTCTAAAACTGATGTCTCAAACTTTCGATTAAATTTTAATCACTTTAATCATTACTTTAATATGTTTTAGTATCTCTTTACATTGAATATGGTGGTCTGTACTATTTAAAACAGTTGTCAGTATCTATCTCTTTGACTTTTCAATGTAACCTACAATCAGTTAGGTCGCTGGCTTTCAGAGTAAAGGCTAGGATGGTAAGTTTAGTTGTAGCTCATACTTTTTGCTATAGGTATAATAAAAATTTATATTGTTACATGGTTAATTAAAATGAATCAGAGGAAAATATCAGTCAGAAATCAAACCTTCCTCATATTGAATTCCTGTGAGATTTATAAGACAGGAAATGAAGCATTATTCTCTGGACTTAGTGCATTGGAATGGAAGTTATTTGATATTCTCTTTATTGATCTAGGCAGTAGTAAAAAGTCAACTTTGATTACATTTTTTAATTAGAACTAAATCATAACATGTGAAACACACACACACACACACAAATCCACAAATGCAAAATTAGATAGCTAACATATGGCATGTGATCTGGAAAGAAATACTTGTATTTAAGAAAATGCAATGAATTTTTGCTTGATAAATCTTAATCCTGAAGATTGGAGAAAAGATACAACAAAATGAGCAAAGAGGAAAGTAAAACTTTGAAAAATTGCAAGTTACAAGAAAAAGGAACGCATCAGTCATAACAAAGTAAAGATTGGTATTGAAAACACATTTATAAATTGAATGTGGATCTGATATTAATCCATGAGGTATTGCATTTTATACAGTCTTGATGCAAAATTATTTGAAAAAATATATGAAATTGCCATTATTTTAATATAAAGCCTAAAACTAAACCAAATCAACAACAAGAAAAACTACATCAAAGAATAGACAAAGTTATGCAAGAAAGGGAATAACAAATAGACTTCTTTATATCCCAGGAAATAAAAAAACCACTAGAAATTTAATTACCCATCTGTCTCATCCTTCTCTCTTAAGTACTGAGATATCAAACATTACTGTATCTAAGGCCCATGTAAGCCTCTATTATAGTCTATCAGAACTTTCAAAAAAAGTCTTAACAAAAGAAAAAGATGCGAGGAAGCCTTTCCTGGCCCTGTTTTGTGTAAATCTAAAAGAGGTTGTTTCCTATAAAGACAGCAGAGCTGAAACCTCTCTCATTACAAGCTCTGTCAGAGATTCTTTAAGGCCCCACAAAAACTTGGCATACATTTGTTGTGGTTCTTTGACTGTTTTCATTATATACTTGGAGTTCTTCCTCTAAGAAACCCAACACTGTTTAGGGCCTAAACAGTTTTTAATACAGGCCATGATTTACAACATGCTTTACAGGATGCTGCATGAAACACTTAGAAAGCAAATCAGCAAACCACTTCTAGATTTACAGCACTATTTTAATAATTCAGTGACTAATTTTTTGCCTATAATTTCTGGCAGATGGTAGTTATTTTTCACCACGTGGGATTTGTCATGGAATTTCATTTATTTATAGTAAAATTTATTGAGTGCCATCATGTCAGATTTCATTTGCATTATAAACTGTAGAACACAGACCAGCTTGCTAAAGGTACTCAAACACTCAATGATTGAAATGCTAGAGTGTAAGTTTTGAAAAATTTAATATCAGCAAGACTGAAAAACCCTAACATGTACTAGCACTATTTTTTCTCAACATCCTTCTGTAATTATGAAGTTGATTATATCTGTCCTAGGCATAGATGCTTCAAATTAACCATTAGTCCACAACTACAAATTCCTGTGTTACAACTAGCTAAAACAAACATTCGTATGCCGTGTTTAGGCTGCCAAAAGCACTTCAGAGACCTGCTCAGGTCTTAAAAAGAAACTGAAAACTTTTTTCATCCTTGCTGTGTTTTGTGCTCTACTGGTCATTATACACTTGTCCAACACTTTCTTATTCCTCTCTTTTCCAGTATTATCTTCCTTTGCTTTTTGTGCTTTCTTTTACAGGCTGTAAAACTTTATTTGAAAATTATTCTTTTTATTTCTACTCATGTTTTCCCTGGAATGTGAGTCTTTATAACAGCAGTGATTCACACTCCATCTGTTGCCCCAGCTCATTTGCTAGCTTTTGTTTCTGACATTCATCTATGTCATCTATTTCGTCTGCTTGCTCATTTTGGCAACTCTTGCATCTCTTGATAATGTACTTGACACTACCAAGGTTTTACATGGTCAGATAATGGGATTCGGTTATATGTTTGAACAATGATCAGTCTATTCTAATATATGCCATATTAGCACCTAGTCATGTTCTTGAGCTGTTAAAACTCTGTTTCCATCCTGGTTTTATACAATTTCATTGGTTAACAGTGTGATTCAAGTGAGACCAATCTAGAAAGCTTCAAATCTACTGTATTGGTCTATGATATTAAAGCCCACTGATTTCAAGGATGAACTGACCTGAACTGAGTTCACCGATCTTTTTCAAATTATGTGTCATTATTCCATTCTAGGCAGTAACCTATTTTCCCACTTTAGCACTGAAATGCTCTTTAATCTGTAAAACATACATTTTAAACACAGCTTTAACTAGTTTTTTCTCTTGCAGCTAGCACTCTTCAGTGTCACTGTTCACAGTTTCACTGTGGTGCATTAATAGAACTGGCTGATCCTGAGATAGATTGAAAGAAGCAGTAATGGCTGGATTTGTTCTTGGGTTTTTTTGTCAAAAAGAGTTCAAATTACAAGTTTTCTGATGAAATACAAGAAGCTCTTCCCTGAAGATAGTGTAGTCAGAGCCTGAAGAGGGGTTAGAATTCCATGGTTTTATGGCGCATCTCCAGAACAGTGGGGTACAGTTATTGCATATTAATTTAGTTTCTATCAGAGAGTAGGATGAGCTTTCTAGACTGTTAATGTAAATTATTCATGTAAATATAATTTTTGCTTGCACCAACTTCTGGAGAACAGGGAGATCTCAGTATATAAATCTGGCTTCTTAAAATAACACAGGTGAACACATTACTCTGGTTGGTGTTTGGGCATTACAGATTGTAGTTATTATCATTTCTGACATTCCTAATTACACTCCATACTCAGATGAGCTCATTGATTGAAAATTTGGCTGATTATACATACCATTCACACTTAAGTAGCTCCGCAACTTCCAAACCTCACTGAGTCAAGATGTTACTTATAGAAGAGGCAACATTAATCAAAGAATGGATTTTCAATCCTTTGCAAGGATCCTCAAGCTGGTGGTTCTGAAAGTTAGACCTTTTCAACTACCGTGCTTAACAACAAAGTATTTCCAGAGAATCAAGAATTATGAAGTCATTAATATTTTCAGGCACTTACTATTCATTGATAGTCAAATATCTATAAATACCTGAAATTTCAGCAGAAAGTATTCAGCATTAGTCTACAGCATGATTTAAGTCTACAGCTGGGATTCATAGCAAAGAACTAGGAATCGACTACCATAGCATCCTCACTTTCCCTTTCTTTAAAATCAATAAAAGTATTTTTTATCATTTTACTAGTTACAAAAATTCCCACTGGTTTTTTTTTCCTGTATTTTCTCCAAGCATAAAACTAATAGCTAAATTTTTATTCACTCACAGCATAACATTCTGCTTTTAGACAACAAAACATAATTTCTTTCCCATGCTAACATGTTTGCTTGACATTACCCAACATGAACATAAATTACAAAGTAAATGATACATGGTAAAGATATTAAACTAGTTGGTCCTAACTTATTTTAACTACTGAAGGAAGGATGATTTAAGATATATGCTTTCTGTGCTGAGAATGATTACAAAGTTTGGAGTAGGTTATGGAAGAGCTGTTTATTTAGGGGTGAAATTGTACATGTGGAAATAAAGACTCATCCTATTCAATAATCAGTGAGCACAGCACTGAATGATCTGGAGGTAATAATCCACAACAGGCATTCTCTAGGACAGACCCATAACACTTATCTAGTATTTTATGATGAGGAGAGAATGTATTCTGAGACACTTAAATTTCTTTGTTTGAGAGATATTACATCCAGTTGCTTTTTTATGATGAGAGGAAAGATACAGATCTTAATTCCAGCATTCTTCTTATTATATCAATCAACAAACTCGAAATTCAAAAAATATTAAGTGGTGAGCTGAACATTCTTTTCCCTCAGATGTTATTTTAAATTCTTTACAAGGTAACCAATCTTTTATTGTCTTGCATTTATAAAAAATTAATGCATTTCTATGTACTTTTCTAACATCCTGAATCATAAACATGTATATTTGCAGGTATATAGAATGTATATATCTGTTTATATTTCTAATTTTAATCTATTTATGTGTCTTATAGATAGTAAATTTATATCCTAGACCTATATACAGATCCATTTGCCTTCAGTTTTGATCTCTTCACTTTTTCCTAGTTATGCATGTCTCCAAAAATATATTAAAAAGTACGAAAATGCAATTAACTTTAGCTAAAGTACACATGTATATGAAAATCAAAATATGTGTAACTGGAGACCATTAGGAAAGTGATCTGATATGTAAAGTATTTTAAAAGGAAGAAAATTAGATGCACCTGATCCCCTTTTTAAAAAATAAGAGGCAAATCACATTTTTCAATAAGAGAATTCATGAAATTGTTATTCTCTCCATCTGACTTTAAGAAGACAGGACTGTTAGGTTGGTATTTGATCACTAAATCCAAATGCCATCTTCACTAGCTAATTTTATAGGTCTGTTTATGAACTTATTAAAATCTTGCAAATGCATGAAGTTTATGTGGTACATATTTACCTGTGAAATCTAAAGATCCAGATATTTCTTGTGAAATATTTCTTGGACTACTCCTTACTTCTTACACTATTACAAGCGGAAAATTATTTTGGAGCAGGGAGTATCAACAGGAGCCAGATTTACCGCAGTGCATTTTCGCATCCATACATTCACAATGTAAGAATGTTTTTCAGATAACAACAGGCTGCAGAATATAATCAAAATTAAGGTCAAGTAGACATGAAAGGTGACTAAACTTGTTCATAATAGTGAAATTCACAATCTCAAGTGAGATGGTTACAAGAGCATGCAGCCTTGGATCCCACTAGTTCCAGAACTCGATCTGCAGGTCTACGTGCACGAAAGAAAAAGTGTCCTGAATGCCCCGTAAGCCATTAGGTGTTCATTCAACAGCCATGGCACAGGTGAAGGAGATGAAAAGAAAGGTAATGTCTACATCTGCATGCAAGACTGCAAATAGATGTATTTCATGAGGTAACCCTATAACAGAAAAGAAACCTCTCCTTTTTATACTCAGAGACATACTCTTCCTTATTTAACACTCTCTGTAGAGTAGCAGCCCATATCAAATAAGAGTGAAGAAAAAGTGATTTACATCCTATCCTAGCTTACTTCTTGGGCTTTAGAGCATTTTTCTGGGAGGTGAGAATGTGTGCTGGACCATTCTGCTTTTGAAGATATCTGTTGAGGCTTTTTCAAATACATTGGAGCCAGTAAAATTAACTATTTATAAAATCAGAGAACATGGCTACCACTACTTCCCACCTCTGATTTAATTAAATGTCTTTGTACATATGTGTGTAAACACGTGGAGGAGATCTATAGCCTGAATCTGTACAGTCTCTGCTAAGTAAAATCAGCTTAAACTTGGTATAATTGTGTTTATTTCATCTAGTTTATGTGAAAAAAGTAAGTCAAACAATAAATCACATTATGATTCCTGATTTGGATGGTAGGGTGCATTACAAGTTCTACTTTGAACAAGCACTTCTTCATGTAGTTGATCTAAAACTAGAAAAAAGTTTTGTCCTCTGACAAGAACGTTTTTATGCATCTTGAGGCACTATTTAGGCCATTATGCCTAGGTATTCATGATGAATTAATGCATATATGTTGTTTTAAGTAACTTTTTTCTGTCTGAGTACAAATTTTTTCAAAGGAAAAAAATCTGTCAGTGTAGTAAGAAAAAAGTAAATATTTTGTTCTCCAGACAATGAAAAAGAATTCATGTTAAAAAAATATTAGCAATATTCTTGCTCTTGAGAATTTAAATTGATTTTTCCACTGGGAATTAATATTCAAAGTGTTGTAGAATTGAATATATGGGTATTTATATATTTTTTAATATTTAACAGACAGACCATTTTACCTGCTTTCTGCATGCATAATACATGGCTATTTTTTGGAAAAGCCCTATATATTATGGACTTTCTCTTTTTTCTTTTTCCTTTAATGTAAATCATATTTCATCTAAGTAAACATACAGACTTGTTTGTCTAACATCCTGTGGATGTATCTAGAAGATGAGTTTGAACTTCACTAACACTGATTGATGTCAATCAATCATTTGCAAGGCCTGGTCAGTGATGCGGCATAACAACAGAAACACTGGACAAGTACCCATCAATTCTTTAAACTATAATAATGAGCAGGAAGACACTAAAAGTGCTACCCAAATTTTCCCACCCTTATTTATTGTAAAAAAAGACAGCTTGGTATATCTGCAATCATTTTAAAGTACTACAGAATCTTTAGGGAGGTGAATTTCCATTGTTCACAATACTGAAATAATTTAGCCTGAATAAAAGCATAGCTGACATAGGGTCCTTGCAAATGTTAAACAGGCTGAAGGATGTGAAAGTTATTGTCACCCAGTCAGTGCTTTGCCCTCAGGACGTGCCACAAGTTCCTTGTTACCATAGCTCTGCATCCATTTACTACCTCAGTTTTCAATCCATGGAGTCGTTATTTCAGATTAGAATCACTGGATAATTCAAGAGCAACTTGAAGTTCTCTCTAGAATAACTGCTGGCTCAAAGGAAGGTCAGTTATGAGATGAGGCCAGCTCAAAGCTATGTAGCTGGGCCTTTAAAACACTGAAGGATGGAAAAAGACTGCACAAATTCTCTGTGTGACCTCTTCCACTGTCTGTCTGTCCTCACAGGAAAAAAAATTCCCCTATATCAAACTGAACTTACCTTGTTTCATGCCTATTGTCTTTCACCCTCCAACTGCATACACTGTGGAGAACCTGCTCCCATAGGTAGGGGAGGAAGTTGTTGGGCTCTTCTCTCAGCTGACAAGCCCAGTTCCTTCAACCTCTCTTCCTAGTTGAAAGTGCCTTGGTCCCTGACTCTCCTGTCCTGGTGACCCTATACTGAACTCGCTCCAATTTATCCACATCTTTCTAGTACTGAGGTGGGGATGGGAATGCAAAACTCTACATGTAGTCTAACAGATGTTGATCAGATGACTTAATCACTTCCCCTGATCTTCTGACTTTTCTCCTATTAATATGGCCCAGGACTGACCTCCCTTGCTTCCAGATGAAGGATTCACGAGACATGCTACATGCTGGCTCATTCCCAGCCTGCTGTCAGTCATAATCCCTGGGGCCTTTTCTGAAAGCTGATCCCCAGCCAGTTAATTCCCAGTCTGTGTTTTTGCTAGGGCTTGCATAAAGTCATGGTTTAGAGCTCTGTAGGTATTTAGGTAGTATTGCTGTACCTAACATATGAATTAGTTACAAAAGAGATTAAGTTGTTGCTCAGTTGACTGCTGACAATCAAACAAATCATCAAACATAAGGCGTCTGGTAACAAAGCTGAATAAGAAAAAGTATGAAATTTCTATAAGCAGCCAGCAGCTGGATGAGCAAAGTAGAATACATAGTTGGTATTTTTAAGTCCCGCCACCAGCTCATAATAAATGGATTATTCTCTTTGACCTCTTCAAACACAAACAGAATGCAAAGATCTGTGAGAATGCCCAGAAACTAACTTGTTTGCTTGGAACTTGCTTTTTTTTTTTTTTCTCTATAGCATGCAGCTTCTCAGTCTTACAAAGTTTGCAGTTCAGTAAGTCACACAAACCAAAATTATGTACTGCTAATTAATATAATTCATGTAGAAACATATTCTCTATTCAGACTGAATGAGTAGATTATCCATCAAATGATGGTCTGTGAAGTTACAATCACTACCTTTAAAACTTCAAATAAAAACCCCAATAATTATAAGAGGAGAAAAAGAGAGCTACAGGTAAAAACAAAAGCCACAAGGTCATTCACATCTACAAACCACGGGTCTTGAATTTTGAAGGAAAAGGAGGTAATTGGCTTTGACGAGAAACTTTTATAGTCTGACAGAATTGTTTCTTCCACCAGGATGGTAGAAAGCAAGTCTTTCAAGTTATATCATGATAAAAATAGAATAAAAACAGGAATTAATTTGTGCTAGAACTAGATGTAGAATAATCACAGCAAGCCACAGGCTTAATTTTCATACTGAAAGTGCAGCAATGTTCCACAAACACAGCCTAATTAATTGGTGAAGTTTGTTAAACTAATTATTATGAATGATAATGGATTCTATATGTGCAAATATCAGTAAAAACAGAAGAAGAAAAAAGTAAAAAAGAATGAATTTTTGCTGCCTTTCCAAAGAAAAAATGCAAGTAACTTATTTTTAGAAAGACAGAAGAATATTTCAGTATATGCAAAAGACTGAAATATCAGTAAAAATAACTAATAACCACAGACAGTCCATCTTGTTTCAGCTTATTTTGAGATTCTGGTAAACCATATAATCTTATGGCACATGTTTTCTTTTTCTGTAGAAATGGAAATAATAGGTCCATCCTGTCTATTTGGATTTGATATTCAGAGTGGTACAACATTTGTGTATACCATGCTTTAACAGCGCATCTAACAATATGTAGCTGAAGACACTGTGATATGCACAATAGCATAATAATTATTAATAATCATCACCAGTCTCTTTCAGAAAGGAAAAAGTTCTGTACAACTCATAGAATTAAGCAGTTAAGGCATATGGCTGGATAAACTCCTTAGAACTCCCTTGGAGAGGGGAGGAAATTACTTAAAGGAGCACAGGTTCCAGGGATTCTGATCAAAGCTTTCCTTGCCACAAGGCACAAACGGCCATGTGGTAAATGTACGTGTGTACAATTATGACAGCAAGCCAGCTGACCTCTGGGTGGATAAGAATAATCCTATGTAAGTCTATTGCACTGAATAACACATGTCTATGGTATTAAAATCCTGGTTTAAGTTTGCTCATCTGGAATTGCCTGGCTGCATAAAATTTGCTTTCTTATCTACTTTATATAATGATGTCAAATTTGATTTTCTGCCTCATACTCTTGATTTCAGGTTTCATTACAGGAATTCAGTTTCTGCTCTATTGAATAATCAAAGCTAAGAAAAACTGAGATAAAAGATTTAGTACAAGAGAAAAAAAGATGTCAACATGAAGATAACAAGATTTGAAGTGTTGACATTGGGGAGACTGCTAAAAGAATCCTATATCTATTTCTTGTAAAACAAAGCAACTGCAATGACTATTTAATTGTCTTCCATCACCACAACATTGGAGTTCCTTAACATTCTAATAGATATAGTAAAACAATATGGGTTGGTTGTCCAGCAAATTTTATTATACACAACTGTTAGCTAGAAAAACTCAGGACAAAATGCACAAACAGGCTTGCTGCTGCCAAAGGTCTCTGACAGAGGAGAAAAACTGGAGTTCTCAAAGGCACTAGTAAAGACCACAATCATTGTGCTGTCCTTTTCCTTTGGTGTATACGTTGGTGAGAAGGACCAGCTGCTTCTCTGGAGAGAGAGCAGTAGCTTCAATCATACATCCCTTGCAGCTCTCCAATGACTGTCTTTATGACTTATTTACCTGCTTAATGAGTTATATTCTGGCCATGAGGGAGGAAATGAGAGGATATCTGAGTGTGTCAAATAAAAATCATGACTGAAAATTTACATTGTACAGCTCCTCATAGAATCACAGAATCACTTAGGCTGGCAAAGTCTGCCAAGAGCCCAGAATCACAAAATCTTTTGGGTTGGAAAGGACCTAACAGATCATCTGGTTCCAATCCCCTGCCACAGACAGGGACACCTTCCACTAGACTAGGCTACTCAGAGCCCCATCCAGCCTGGTCTTGGACACCTTCGTGGATGGGGAGTCCACATACCCTCTGACACACTTGTGCCAGTGTCTCCCAAACGTTAAAGAATTTCATTCTAACATCTAACCCTGCCCTCTGTTGGTGGGAGGCCATTCCCACTTGTTTTGTCACTCCAGGACCTTGTTTCCAAGAGGGATTCAGGTGAGGAGCTGGGAACCCAGAAACACCATTCCCCAGCTCCTGTGCCCTAGCTCACGATTTGACCAATCACCACTTTGTCAGCTTGACCACTGTGACCAGTTGTTTCTCCACCACTCCCTGGGCAGTCCATTCCAATACTTAAAAACCCTATCCAAGAAGAAATTATGAAATTCAATTCTTCTTCTACAGGTATGGAAGATTAGATCTTCTCCATCATGTATTGGACTCAGAAACGTGTTATCAAGATAATGTAGTTACTTCATGGCAGCCAGATAAGTTTTACAGATAAGACTAAGTAAGCATAGTTTCTAAGTTTACAGAAAATCCATACCTCTTTCTGGCTACCCTCAGACAGTGAATGGTATTAAAATATTACATTTTCAAGGAACACTGTGATTTTCCAGGCATGCTAATGTGAATTCAGACTCCAAAAAGCTTCTTGTAATCAGGCTTTACCAATTCCTTTTTATTTAAAAGGTTTGGATAACGATGTCAGAAAAAAAGAAAGTAGAGAAAGCATTTCAATTTTTCTCAGCTCATCAAAAGCCAGATCTTCCAGTACTACTAGGTGGAGAGGAAAAAGGAAGCAGGTAGAGAACTATATATACCAGTAAAGAGACATCAGATGCATAGATATCTGAGTGCCAATGTGCATGATACTGTTTTCTACAGGATTTATCATGGCAGCTGTAGAGGCCTGAAATTACATGGGTATAATATAAATCCACAGGACAAAGAGGAAGAGTTGCTACCGCAATAGATTTATTCATATCTAGAAGGTTTTGCTACTAGCAAACCTAAAATGTTAAATTTAACAGCAGCTGTAACATAAAGGAGTCTCAGTTAGCAGCTACCTCTACTGGATATATTTTTATCAAATTGAACAGTAGTAATGCCATCAAATTGAACAGTAGTAAGGAGAAATTATGTCTAATAATTTACTACAGTAAATGTTCCCATAAAGGTATTTCTTAGATAGTAAGACAATCCATTAATTTTTGGGTTTGAACAGCTAATGTTGGTAAAGATTGCGATCATAATAGCTACGCTTGATTTTCCCATGTCTTCTACAATCATAATGATGTGATTGCAAAATGCTAAGATAGGGATAATTTTATAATGAAGAAGAAATCCCATTTGGTATACTTTCCCATCTGAAATTCTTTAATAAATATCTATATTGCAAGAAAACCAATTGTAAAGCATGTTTTATGTTATTGTTGAGTAGCTATATTACTATAAAGTAGTATTCCAAGAAAGCAAAGTAAGGAAGCAAAATCAAACGGTGCACTGAAAAAAGCTTATACCTTCCTCCAGCTGCCTTTAGTATACAGAGAGAAATGAGACTGAGTTTCAGCAACTCAAATTGATCATTATCTATCTGTACCTTCATTTATTCCTCTGTCCACCCCTCAGACCTAGAATTTTTTTTTGTTTTATTTTCCTATTCAGATATTGCCTTTAAGTGATGGTATTATTTCAGTGTTGTTAATTTAAATATATATACTTCCTTTGAATTTGTAAACCTAGGAAGTTTTTTAAACAAATAAACCCTTACAATTTATTTTCCTATCTTGCATTTTTTTAAATTTTTGTGCAGCTAAGGGATTTTTATTCAGATCTGATGCTAAATAGATATTTTTTCAAGTTGTTTTAACTAAAATATAATTAAGTCGTATCAAATGATCTAATCATGAATTACTGTCTTGAATTTTTTAATGAGCCACCATCAAGACAGAATTGCAGTCAAAGTTTGTATCAGTCTAGAGTAGTTTTTCAAGTATTAAAACAAATATATTAAATAACTGGCAAAGGTATTAAGAAGTAACCCCCTCCCTGAAAAATGCAAAAAATACATAAGAAAATTCAACAAAAAATAACATATTTTAACAATATTTTCATTTTGATAAAAGGGTGAGAGATTCCCGTGTGATAATTTACTTAATGTGTTTTAGAAAGTATAAGGAAATTATTTAATAGAAAAGTTGAACTAGAACAGATCGATATAGCTGATTTTGAAAAATGCTAGAGAATCTCTGTACTACATACTGTTAATTTTTTACCACACAAACAGATTTTAACAGATTTTTATCCTGAATCAATTTCTTTCCCTTTTCTTCAAATATGCCTAATTCCTTTCAAGTACTGTGAAATTCTCTCCCACTGCTCAAGTCTGCAGTAAAAACTTGTCATTCCAAACTACAGCATATCTCTTCTAAGAGACATATTTTTATGAACCTGCAGCTGATGGGCTGTAACAGGCAATAATAGATACGATTTTTTGCAGTTTCAGACTTGGAACATAGGGCATAGAATTGAGTTGTTCTCCTGCATTGCTGTTCATAGGTACCTATTATGACAGAAAACCATGCTATATAAATGTACATTTATGAAGCTAAGTACTGCAGAGAGTTCTAATTTTCCCTCCTGTTGTTGGACTGATTTGGCAAAGTTTTACTCTTCTAGGGGTTAGAACCCTTTTTTTCTAACTTTCAGGCTAGTATATTTACTTTTTTTTTTCCAGTTTGAGGATAGTATTTATAATAACCAATACACCTCTTTAGAATTTCTGGTGTCTTGATATTTTCCTTTATGGTTTTGAAGGTAAAGTTTCTTTAGGAAGGCCAGATAAGCCAAAGATTTTTTCAGTTTCTTTTCACTTGATAAGTTTTCCAACACTACTAATATAGTAATTTCCCTTGCAGTTGATGTTGATTTTGTTTTGGTCAAAACAATATGTATTCCAACTGAAGCTTGCACAATCACAATTTAATCACATCTCCATTTGACTACTGGAAATAACTTGAATGATATAGCCTAGAATTTCATCTGCTTTTTTAGATGTCCTTCTTTGCCAAATTGCCTTTATAATTTCAGTAATTCCATCTTGTCTTTCATGATAAGACAGAAAAGTCAAAACCATATCATTCTTCTGTTAGAGATAAGAAATGAAAAATTAAGTTACTTTATAACATTTTTGTCCAGCTTCAAAAGTGTATATAGCTCTTTGCATATACACAAATACAGCTATATTCAATGCCTGAAAACATATTCTCAGGAGAAAAATAACAGACATTAGTATTCAATTGTACTTTTCTGCTTTATACAAGTTGCCAGACTCTGATTTATTTTATGGAATAGGTAGATGATGCCAATGCTAAAGAATAAGATTCAACTTTTATTTTGACCTCATAACCTAGTTTTAGAAATGTAGCAGGTTTTGCATATATGCTTATGTCTGGATAGTTTTTATGATAGTATTATCAAAGAGAAAATAATTTCACACAAAAGCACTTTATAGCAATTGTAATAAAACAAACTAAAGTATCACCTTGGATGTGTACTTTATTCTTTTTAAAAAGAGTAAAGATACTATATTATAGCATACATGGAGCCCTGAAGGGCAAGTGGGTTCAGGAAGGCTTGATGTGCCTAAAGAAGTAAATCTTAGAGGTTCAGGACATCCCCATGTGCCAAAAGACTATCCATTGGAGAAGACAATTGGCCTGGGTGAACAGAGCTTTGCCTGGAACGTCACACAACAGGGAGAGTTAATGGATTTTCAAAAAAAGGGGCTGATAAGTGATTTAGGAGGACTACAAGGGTAATGTGAGGTTGTGCACAAAGAAAATTAAAAGGGCCAAAGCCACACTAGATCTTAATCTGGCTCTTGCTGGAAAAGATAATAAAAATATTTCTATAAATACATGAATAGCAAAAAGATGGCTAAGGAGAATCTCCTTTATTGGATGTGGGGAGAAACATTGACAAAGGACAAGCAAAATGCTGAGGTACTTCATAACTTCTTTGTCTCAGTATTTAATAGTCAGTAGTTTTTTCACAGGGTACCCAACCCATTGAGTTGGAGGATGAATGGGGAGCAGAATTATACCCCAATTACCTAAGGGAAATGGTCAGAGACCTACTGCACCGCTTCCACATAGACAAATCTGTGCAGCAAGACAGGATCCACTCAAGGTCACTGAGGAAGCTGGGAAAATTGCTCTCCAAGCCAGTCTCCATCATTTACCAGCAGTTATGGCTAACTGCAGAGGTGTAAGTTGATTGGAAGTTACAAATGTGAGAACAAGAAAGACATTGAGGTATTGGAATTTGTCCAGACAAGGGCAACAAAGCTCATGAGCAGTCAAGTTCTTTGCAATACCATGAAGTGTCTGAGGGAGCTGGGGTTATTTAGCTTTATTGCAGCTGTCCACAACTACCTGAAAGAAGATTGTAGCCAAGTGAGGGTTTGTTTCTTCTCCCAAGTAAGAAATGACATGACAAGAGTTGTGCTTAAGTTGTGCTAGGGAAGGTTAGGAATGGATAATAGGAAAAATTCCTTCATGTAAAGGATTGTCTAGCATAAGAACAGGCTTCCTAGGGAAGTGATTTAGTCACTATCCCTGGAGATATTTCAAAGATTCATGCTTGTGGACATGGTTTAGTGGTGAACTTGTCAGTGATGGGTTAATGGTTGGACACTGTATCAGTTTTACAGCCTCAATGATTCCACAATTCTGTGATATGTGACACTGATTTATTGTGGCATTCCTCTGAAATTTCCACCTAGCAATCCTGTATCAATATGCCTATGCCATGCAGGAGGTATTTAAATTGAGCCTTGAGAAGAAAATTTGCCATCAGATGAAAAAATCTTCTGATTCAGAAGATTTAAGATATCAAGTCATGTACTCTGACTGTTGGACTTCAATGCATTTCATATTTTAAAAGAAAGTAAAAGCAGAAGAAGTCTAGATGACATGAATAATGAATCACTGAAAAAAAATCTAGGAGTCCATAATGATAATTGTACGAGCATTTGGGAAAATACAGAAAATTTCTCCAGCTATGCTGATCACAGAAACACTGTTTTCAGGTTTGCTCTGTGAGCAAGAGTGTTATATGCATAAGTGTTTACCAGGAATAAAACAGTAAAACAAAACAAAAAAATAGGTGTTTTTTATTTGAATTAAAAATAAATGTCAGTATCAGAAAATTAGCCATAAATTATTTGGGCACTGGAACATTCATTTTCCCCAGCAGAATAATAGGAATCAAATATTACTTAGTGTATTTCTCATTTTCTAGTCCATCTTGCTCTGGCTCTTCAGATCTGCAATAGCAATCCTCCACAACATGCCATGTATAAAAACACAGTGAGGAGAAATGGGCTATCCTAAGAAAGAGGCACACAAGTACAAGGATTTCTGTGTATCTGCCAAAAGATACATTAACATAATCACAACAGAGATCCTTGCAAGCATTATGTGTCTGTTCCTGCTATTAGCAGCTTCTCCTTATGGTAGAAATGCTTTATTATTAATAAAATTTTCTCAGAAGAAAGTCTATTTCCATTAAATTCTTGACTCAAATTTTAAAAGACAAAAATTGAAAAATATTGTTTATTGATGTCTTTTACACAAATCTGTATGTGCACTGCAGGATTTTTTTTATAACTTTTTTCTGTTGTGAGGCAAGAAAAGCCTTTTAAGTAATACAGACAAACAGTTTCATTTTTTCATTCAGCTTTATTTATGGAAAGTCAAAATTGTAGTCATTATTTCTTATGCAAAGAACAAAACATTCTGAAGTCTTGAAAATTTCCTGTAAATGGGAAAACTTGTATTTTACTAAGTACAAACATGTTCAATGTAACACAAAGCACTATTTTACTTCTATAAAAATCTTCTCATTGGTCAATCATTTTACATTTTATTTCCATTTGATTTTTATGAGAAATTTGGTCATGTATTCTAGAAAAAGGAATTTTTTTTTATTATACTATAAGATACCCTTCATGGTTATAACTACTGTAAAATCTGTTTACATATGAATGAATATTCTTCTTGGTTAGAGCAAACAATTCTGTAATAAAAGTGAAGTTCCAAAACAGTTTTTCAAATAATGAAAATCATTTTCTGTCACCAGTAATCCTATAAAATTCTCTGTAAAGATCAGAAAATATGTACTTTTAATCAATTTCTTTGAGAGTACATTTTTTTCTTTATTGAAAAATTTTGATGATTTCTGTTATTTCTTTAATTTACTTTTTAAGTGAAACAGCAGTGCTAAAACTACAATTAAAAAACAGATCTCAGTCCTCTTTACCAGTATTATGTCAGAGCACATATGCTCATTATGTCCAGAACACCTGGACAGAGAGAGGTTAGATGACAGAGAACTTTCTGAACAAAATAAAAAGTAACTATATAATATATGTATTTTTTTAAATACATATATATATAAAATATGAAAAAAATTATTTCACTGACCACTGAAATTTATTTCATCCACCGGAGTTGCAGAAGAAAAATATGCACAGATGCTGTGAACATGAAAAGGAAATTGCATGCTATTACATGCGATCAATAGCAGTTTATTTCTTAGTAAAGAAATTAGAAAGTTGCTCGAAGTTATTTTCATTCTACCAGTATCTTCATTACAGCAATTCAACTTGAACAAAGCTTGATCTGTAAATAATCATGCTCCAAAAACAATTAGAAATTAAATAAATGAGACTTGCAGTCATGAACAAAAACAGCTCAAGGATATTCAGATGCATAGACAAATAGACTTTTTCTTTCCATCAAATGAGAAGCTAGAGGTAGACTACAAGGGAAGGGATGAGGAGCAAAGATGGGGTGGGAAGGCATGTAAGTGGAGAAAGTGGGTAGAAGCAAATAATTCTAATTGATAGCACCTTGTTCTATCTCTTGCACCCACTGCTGCAGCATCACTTCCAAGAGAACTGGTTCCTCTCCTGGATGCAATCACAGGAAGGGCAGCCCTGCAGCAGTGTGGCACTTTGCCTCTCAGCCATATGATACCCTGGATAAGGACTTTCTTTTCCTGTGCCTAGAGCCGCCTAGTCTTGCAGACAGTGACATGTAGCAGTTCAGAATCATTAACAAGATATCATCTGTGAATGGCCCATAGAGTGAAAGGTGTCAGCAAAATTATTGTATATAAGCATAGGAAAATTACCTTCCTTCTTCAGCTTTAACTGAAAAAGAGTATTTACAGTTGCATTATCCAAATGTTCTGATTTCATTTTCTGGGACAGCTAGTCACATGTATTAAAATGTGAATAACATCAAAATATAAATTAAAACAAACAAGAAAAGCCAGTTAATTAAGAAATGCTAGACCTTAAACAAATTGTCACAGTATTGAGACCTTTCCAGGGACTGTGTAAGGACAGGCTGGTCCAAAGGGAGTCATATGTTCAGTAAAGTCTTGGATCTGATGGCAGCTGCTGTAGATCAGCTGGCAGACCTCTGACATTACAATTTTCTTCCTTTGCATTTTCTTCAATGTTATAGCAACCAGCCTAGATGAACTGATTTTTTAAATACAATTTCTTCTCTTTCTATTCAACTTTTGATAGAAAACCTTTGCTAACTATCCTAAAAAGCATTAAGAAAGTAACTCAAAAGAAATAGTGAACAGTCCTGTAGATACAAAGTTTGTGGTAACTGGGAGTGGGGCTGCAGCTAAGCCTCATCCCCAATGGGTACAGCTGTGAGAAACAGGTGACAGCAGTGAGCCATGGAGTGCCCAGGTGCACTGAGCAACCACCAAAGGGAACAGAGGGCACACAGGTGCAATGCATGAACATCAGGGGTATAAGAGGTTGGACTAAAGAACAAGAGGGGCAGATGCTTGAAGCCTTCTGATGAAGTATGGCGCTATTCTGTATGGGGATGCTTAAAGCCTTCTGAAATTGTATGCTGATACTCTGTGTATTGTGGCCATCTTGACTGTGGCATTTGCTTCAACACAGTCCCTGCCCAGTGCACTTCTGCTGAGTGCCCTGGACCAGAAACCATCATCAGTGCTACAGAACTTTTTTTTTTTTCTTCTCTGTATATCTAAAAGGAGGATGGTATGCAATGCCATACTCACTTAGGGGAAAAAAAAATTGAAGTTACTGGAGAAAGAGCACATATGGAAACTCTCTCTTTAATGACAGTTAAAGAATCAGCAATTGTCTGCTATAACTGCAAAGATTCAACCTTCTCCTGGGAATGCCTTTGAAGAAGATGATAAGGATCAAAGAAGACACAAAAGCGGTTTCTATGTAGAAACCCAGCCTTTTTTAGAGTGTTCCTCTGAAAATAGTCTTAAACATTCAGAAAAAAGTGATAGTGTAAAAATATGCAGGATGTGACCTTACTGAAAGTAGCCTTGTGCCTTTATTCCACCAGTCTTAACAGTAATCAAAGCTGTTCAGGGGTATTCTCCAGAGTCAAAGGACTGTGATATGAAAGACACATTTGAACTTGGAGCTGGCATATTTAAAAATAATAAAAAACCCTCGATGTGTATGTGACTTCTACTCATTTGGCATTTAGTTTTGGCTTTTAGTACCAAATATGTTTTCTGCCCACAAGAAAATGCCTTTTATTAAAAAAAAACCACTTGGCTTTGAACAAAGCCAGTCTGCCCTGGAAGTGTCATAAGAAAACACAAGTAAACAATTACATTGTTTTCCCTTTCCTTGGGTTCTCTTGTTTGTTTATTCAGGAAATAATCAAATTAGATAAGAAAGATCCTACTGATCAGTAGGATCCTGCTGATCACTGCTACAATATTAGTTTGTCCCTTCTCAAGTAACTCTTAAGCCCTCTCTCACTTTCTGAATACAATATTCTATGCAAAAGCTACCATTACAGACCTGTGAGGAATTTCAATAAGCTCCAAATTTTGGATTTCTGGACTGAAGTGATATTTGTGTAAGTTTTATAAATTGTTTTGGCCTCTTTCACAACACAGAAATTTATTTGCTAATTCTTCATAAAATCTCACTTCAAATGTATCTTCTTTAAATAATTACTCAGAATTAAAACAGCTAAGTTGTTATGACCATCCCACAGAAGGTGAGGGTAACACAGGTTCTTGTTACTAGGGTTTATTATAGAACAACTTGGTTGAAAGGAAAACAGGTATGTAGCCATTTTGGTTATTTTTTCTATAGTAACAACAACATGAAAGCATTGTGGTATGAAAGCAAAACATAACCCAACGGCATGCACAAGGGAAAGAACAAGAGTGTGATGATCTCACCACCTATAGGCCTCGTAATGATACCTGTGCAATCTTGGTTGAGGTGGTGGTCACAGACCAGATCCATTGGGTGGTGGGGGAAGTTCCAAAGAAGTGGTGGGAGTAATCCTTAGAACATCAAATCTACCAGGTTTTTATTCACTCAGGTTTATATTTTCCCAGGTACCTTTCCTTGGGGTGGAGGGTTTCACACTGAGTGATGTAACATTGTGGATCACAGGACATTTTGGGAGTCTTCCAATAGCCCTATAATGCATTCATCTGTCCAATATTAATTGATTGGAAACCCTTATTTGTTTCAACTCTTAACTCAACCTTGCCTTATTCATGTAAGATCCTACTGTAAAGTTAAAATAATTTCTCCATAAGTAAGGCAAGCTTCATTCTGACTACACTGTCCTGGCCTACTTCCTTTCCCCCCTTCATATTAGCAAAACCACATTATTTTTTTCTGAATTTCAGGATGAAACCAACAACAAATGTAGTACTGCAATGAGATATGGAGACTCAGCAATTACTGTTTCCTTTATTTCAGCAGAAATAGACTAATCTTTTGTTCTTTTGCTATACAAGTAGTTGGAAACATTATGAATAAGTCTTGGCTTAAACTTTCTGAGAATCAATCCAGCAAAACTGCTTCTTTTGTCTTCAAAATATGATCTGTAAAATGAATTAAGTTATCAGAATAAAACATGCAGCACATTAATTCACAAATTACACTTGTTATAAGACAAAGACTCAAATTACAGATTCCAAGGTAGTTAAAGACAGACAGTACTGCACAATGATGCTGTCCTAATTATGTGTTGTTGTTGTATAAGATCAATATAATCACTTTTTTCCCAGTGACTTCACTGACATTTTGGTGTATACCTCTTAGGAACACTTCAATTTTATACTGACGTCAAACCACCTGAACCAAGTCTTCCTGTGCCACATAAATTTCACTTATTTGTTACAAATTTTTATGTTTCAGTATTAATTAAATATGAAATACTTGTTATATGTATTATTTTGTTGTTATTATACTGTATATAGCATAATATAATTTTTCTTGTAAAACTACCTTAGTAACAAATGAGTTATGTTTACAGAATTAGCACATAAGATGCAACTGCTTAAAATTTAATTTCATTTTTTAAAGCCATACTAATTATGACCTGTTATTAGAACAGAATTATTAACTTTTTGTAAACTTTTGATATTTGCTAATATGTATTTTCTGAATAATCAGTATTGATTTTGTCTGTCACCTTTGGTGTGAGGTGGTGGTGTTATAATCACTGGAGCATAGAGTAGCATAGTAACTGATGCAACTTTAACTAGCATTAGTTATTCAATTTAACATGCTTGCGTTCTGATAGGTCAGAGGACACAGAATCTTCAAAATATTTATTCTTAAAATACTCCAAATTTTGCAATGTGATGATAGAATGTACTTTTGATGAGCATGCAGGCAAAAAAAAATCCACTAGACTCACCCAGATTACAAGGAAATTTCATAAAACACACAGTGACAGAAGTGATTTGACCAGGAGCATTAGAGTGTCCAAATCAGCAAATCACTCTTCTCTGCCAGAGCAGTTTTCTCTCTTTCCAGACTTTTTTTCCACTCTACTTCCTGCCATTTTATGTTAGGAAGGGTGCTATGCCCCTGTCATGTACCTTGTTTCATCCACAGACTTGACTTTATCCTATGTAATGAGTGAGGCATGGATTCCATAAAAAAAGGAACCAATTTAAGTCATCAGAGATTGCTGCACAGGACCAATGCATGCAGGATAATTTAAACATTATTTTAAATGTCAAGATTATTTATTTTTAACATAGCTCCCAGACTGTTTTAGAAAAACAAATATTACTTCCTCTCTCTACGAAAAAGCAATTGTACAGCACTCTAATGATTTTCCTGTCATTTGTCATTGAACTTCCTTGAGTATTGCAGAGATAATGCAGCAACTAGTCAATGTAACAACTGAATATCTTTCCTTCTTTAGGGTGAGACAGTAAAGCAATGACTGGAGAATTTCCCGTTTGCTTCCTTAAAATATCATTTTATATACCCTTGGCTTTAATCCAAATTTTGATCACACTACTATACAAGGAAGGGCTACAGACATTATTTGTGTCCCTCTCCCCCTAAAACTGATCTCTTTGAGATCTCAAAGCACACACACTGAGGATGAATAAAAATTCACAGGAGGCTGTGACAGTGCAGTAATAAATATCAGTCATAGTATCTCCTTTCAGTTTCATCTGTCTTCTAAAATAATGTAAGAAAAAAATAGTTTAGTAAAAACTACGTAAAACTAAGAAAAATAGACAATCATTCTCTTCCTCCTTAAGTAGTCTCTAACCTTGATGAGAAGCCCAGTGCAGGTGAATATTAAGATGCCTTTAATTTTCAGACCTCCATTCTGCCACTTTACCCTACTGTTTTCTTGCTGTAAAGCTGTTTTGTCTACCAGTTCATTTTAATATTTATTTTTGTACAGCTTTACTAAATTTCAAAATAACAAAATTTAAATGTCCTTACATTAAATTTTGATACAGAAATTCTGCTGTCAACACAAGAAAACATTTTAGGAACTATGAATTGATTGAAAGTTTTTTCCCCTTGTTCTTGATTGCTTTTGACTGAGTTAGCCATTACGAATTCTTTCAAGAAATATAGTTTTTGTCTTTTGTATTTTAAACAAACAACAGAATTTTAAAAAAGATAGACCTAAATCCTTCTAAAATTATAATTCTTTTTTTTTTTCTACGTGTGTATCAGACTTTAGTTCATACCCTCACTACTGTAAGCTGATAAATAAAATATTTTGTAATTTTTAACTTCCTATCAGTTTCTTCTGCCCTCTTGTATTATCAGTTTCAGGATGCATAGAAGTGTATAATTTACTGACCTTCTCTCTAAGGCAGTGTGTCTAGAGGCATCATGGTTTGTGGTTTTCAGTATAAATCAAAACTAAAGACCCACTTCTTTTTGTCCTGATTTCAGACTTAGAGAATTTGATATTGGAGACTATGTGACAAAATGATTTCCTAAAATGTTCTTTCAGATACCTTACCATGAGGAAAAAAAAGTTATGTTAGTCAAGATGATTGAACAGAAATTGAACAAACAAAGAAATTTTCCATTGGAAACCTCAAATTAGAATTTAAATATTACAAAAAGCTGTTAAAAAATCTAGTAATGCTAAGTATAAAACCAGTCTGTATTTTCCTTTATTTCTGAAAATATAGTTGACATAATTGTGTTATCTACATCATCAGACTTTTCAGAAGCAGAAAAACATTGCCTGCCTTAGGAAGGAAATTAAATTTTTTAACAGCTTTTCCATATAAATGTTTTTATTAAACCTCTATTTCTACTCTATACTTTGACTAGCAGTAGTAGAGACAATCACTTTTTTCATTGCTTTGCTTTTTTGAGAAAATTTAGTTTTCAAATAAGAATTTTAAATAAAATATTCCCTATGTCCTGTCCTTGACTTCTGAATTCCACTTCTGAAGTAGAACTAAAACTTCATCGGAGCCTCCATGAAAAATCAGAGTTCTGTTGCATTGCTTACAGTCTCCAGTTTCTTCAATTAACTTTTAAACAACTCCATATTTTTAAGGAGCCTCAGTTGTACACTATGACTCTCAGAAGATGTGTGTTTCACACATCTCCTTGCAACTCTAGAATAGACAACATATTAATGAATTATAATTTAAATTTAAAGAGGAACCAACATGTGTTTCTTGTGTTTATCTTTTTGGCTTTTCATTCTGTAGCAAAAAACAACAGATCTGTAAAACACTTTTAAAACCATGTGTCCATTGTGGCTTTAACACCCTGTTTACTGCTGTTTGTAGAACATCTAATAGCTCTCCATATATGCAGATTTGCAATTTTTGTTCTCTAAATCATTATAAAATGCACATACTGGCTGGAAGAACTCTGCTAGTATTTCTTCCAGTTTAGGAGTGCTTCATATTTTTATACAAAACTGTGTGTTAGCATGTGACCTTTGAGGTATGGTAAGTGACAATCATATTACCAGAGCCACTTGATGCTGTGGTCATCCAGTGAGGACCACTGCAATTTATAGTTCTTCAAAGAAAGAACTGTTTAAATTGTGTAGCCTTGTAAAGGAAACATGAAGGATGGAGTTGTACAGCTATTACACTCTGGTCACTCAAACCTAGGGCTATATCAAGATTCTTTTGCTGAAAGTAGACAGAAAGGAGAAGATCCCAACCATTTATTCTCAAGAGGTAGAAACCACACAAAATTTTGCTGGCCATCTGTAGAAAAATTAAGGAATATTGGCAAAAGAGTAAATACAATATAAAATCACTTATCACAGTATAGACTTGGCCCACTGAACATAGAAAATATAATCCATTTGATGTTATGTTCCATGAGAAGAGAATTAGAATAAGAAGAAAGGGAGAAAGACAGGAAAGATATAGAAAACCAGACACAGTTACCTGAGTTCCAGCAATGTAAAACTCCAAGGTGAAGATAGGGTTAAAGGACTATGTGCTTGGCTCATGGTGAACCTTCTTAAACCTTTTTGGTCCACCTTGGGCCTTCCTCCCAGGTAGGACTTTTGTCCTCTGGTCCTTTTAGGGACCAGGTGAGGTGACACGGGGGGGCTGCCTACAGTGTGCCATGACTGACAGATGGTGGAGTTGGGGGCTGTGGGGGACAAGACACAACCTCACCAGAGCAAGGCCTGACCCACACCCATTCCAAGCCTGAGATGTCTCAAAACAGATCACCTTTTCCAGTCTCTGACAACACCATAAAATTAATTTAGTACTTCAATACTTTACAAAGAAACTACTCTAGAGTCTGTCCTATAAAAGGAAAATTAGAAGTAATCACCTTGCACTGACAAGCTCAAAAACAGTGAAATAATAATGCCTTAGAGTATGAGGAAAGTAAGATAAAATTGGTATGTACCACACACCTGTCATTGACAGGCAAAAAAATAGAAATAAATGCATCTGGTAGAATATTCAGGAGACTGCCTGAGTATACATTTTTGATAACTCATTTCAGTCAAAGTAAAACATCATAAAATCAATGTACAGCCTAATTTTACACAGACCGTCAATTTCTGAAACAAAAACAGATATATTTTATTGTAAATGGAAGGAAGTTCTTCCAATTTTTGCTCTAGCTAAGCAGAAGATACAAAAATGTCTTTCTAGTCTTGCTTCTTGTATTAGAAATTTCATTAGTTTGTCTAGAATGACTCTGATTGACTTAGGTAGATATTTAAGCTCATTCCTTAAAAATTGTAAGTGACATTAAAGCAGCAGTACACTTAGAAAATGAGAATCTGTATTCAAAAACTGAACTGCAACTGTTTGATAGATTCTTTTCTTTAAAAGAAATTCCTGGAAAGGACTCCAACTGTATTCAGCTTTAAACCAAAACCAACTTTCGTAAGATTTTGAAAACCATTCTAAAGACAGTAATAAAACTTAATATAGGAGCAAAAAGAAATGTTTATGACATTAAGTTTCTGTCTGAGGTCTTTTGAGATCTTAATTTCATCTCACATTCATTCTTATCTAAGCTAATATACAGTTCTCTTTTCAAAATAATTTTTCTCTTTTCAACAAGGAAAGAATATTTTTGTAAATGGTAATGGACCTAAAAACCCTAAGAATAAGCAAGAATAATATACTCTAAATTGATAGGAGCTATTTTGTCCCCTGAAAAAATCCTATACAAGCATATGGGCTTGGAATTTTCAGACATAATATAAAATTACCACTGTACCGATCTTACATGATATAAATATTTATAGATCTTAAAATCTTAAATATGTCTGTCTTATGCATCTGATATTCATGTAATATGAAATAATGTCATCAATTCTAACTAGGAAGTATATATAACTTTTGTTTGATCTGCGATGGTATTCTATATTTTTGCATAAAAGCTTCTGTGTCTTGGGCTTTTTTCCCTTAGAATGGTATTCTCAGTTTATAATAGTATAACTTAGAATGGAACCCATTGCATTCTGCTGCAATTTGAAGCTGGAAAAAGTAGTAAAAATATGCAATCTCTGAACAACATCAAGAATAAATTTAAATGTATATATATGCACTCCACGTATCCTTTAGATCTGTAATATTGGTGTAAAAGTAAAGAGCATTTTGTTTTCTTTTTTTGCAAGAATTTAGTTCATTTACTTTCAACTATCTCAATGAGTAAGGAAAAAAAAGTATGTATTTTAGAATCCAGAACTTCTAAACTGTTTGGTTTCTTTGTTATTTATCAGTACCGTCACAGAAACAGTTTCAAGAATACCTTTGTATGATCAAAACCATACAATTATTAACAGCAAGATGGGAAAAAACTTAGCTACATAAATTATAAATTATGTATAAATTATCTCACTGCAGATATTTTAATATTATTTTGAGTTTCATCTTATCTGTATTACTCTTATCTCTCTTCGTGCTTCATATATTCTTTATTTACTTAAGTGTCCTTCACAAGTGTCCAGTAATATAGAAACCTTTGCTTTTGAACTTAGTGATTAATAGTGTTATGTTAGTCTGCTGATACTTAAGATGAAGAGGAGGGATCCTGTACTACAGCTGAAACCAGCTGCTCCCTAGCCCATGCATATGAACTCATACTGGGTGATGATGACACACAGGCTCACTTTTTCCTTTTGCATCACCTTAGAAAGTAGAAGGGGCGAACCTAATAACCTCTAGGAGAATGGCATCATTTGAAGCAATAAAAATGTGCACACTCAGAATGGTACAGCCAAGCTTATCACTTCAGGTAATTTTGCATGTACTTTCCATCATTTTACTTAGATGTTGCTACTTATTAATGGTAGTGAGACCATACTGAAAATCCCTCAGAAGTCATCTTTCAGCTTATAGTGGTTTGGAAATGGAGAATATGGAGACAAAGAAATATGTGGGGCAATAAATTGATCCATGGGCCACTTTATTCTACAGCTACATTTTTTGCATAGGAGTTACTTCTCACAGCCAACAGGGACTCTAACACCTTAGTATTCATTAAAACAAAAAAATAAAACACAGATTTATTTCCAACCTTCCTTGCTATAACCTTGACAGCATGAGCAGTAGCTGTAACCAATGGAAGGTAGCAGAGTGTAGCTAAATGTCTTCCTGAGGTGAGTAATATTTGAAATTATATCTCTGAAAGCAATGAACTTCCCCATTTATCTTTCTCAGGGCTTCAGAGACTCCATAATCCCATATCTACAGATGATGTCATTTATTCATAATATTGTAAAATATCATGCTTTGTTATAGCCAGTCACCTAACATTTTGGGGTTTTTTCCTTTTTTTTTTCCCCATGCCCACATGGGAGGCTCTGTTCACCTGCTTCTTATTCTGTAAATTCTCTATAAGGGAGAGTTAATAAGATTTTGTGCATGCTAACTTCACTGTTCTGTTTTATATCATATTTCTCACTTACCTTGTTCTTATACCATCATGTTAAAAAAAAAAAAAAAAAGAAAAGTCACTCTGATGATACAGGCTTCCAGCAAATTTCAGTTGCCTCACTTACATGATACCAAAGATTTTGTCCATTCTTAACTGCTCAGGGAAACTTCTACATGCTCAAGGAATAAAAGTCACCAAAAATCTATCAGGAGGCTTTATAACTACCCAGAGAGCAGTCCTGACCCCCTCAGCCCACAGCCATATGGGACTCTTCAGAACAATCCAGTTAAGAACTTACTGCCTGGTGTAAATTGATTGCGAGCTCTATCACTGACCATTAAACCAATTTACTATCAGCTAAATACCAAGTCCTCACAAGCTTAGACAAGTGTGTTTTAAATGAATACTATTATACAGCAACTACTATAGTCCTTCTGCACATGAAGTAGAAGATCAGTCAAGGTAATAAGATCTTCTACAAATGTCTGTTAAAAATAACCCAGATAATTATTTCCTCCTGTCCTCTCTTCACCTTACCAAATTGACAAAATCTGTGACTTCTCTTCAAAGATTCTTCAAAATCTTCTGCCTGTTAGATTCTGCAGGTGTTTTCCCCTGTTTTCTTACATATTCTTTTATTTCTAGCTATTACTAGTTCATTAGTAGAGAGCATTCTGGACAACTCATTATTGGAATACCATGTCACAGCTTGACGCTGGCACTATGACAGCGCCCTCATGAAAATTCACCTTTCCAAATAAATGCTGTGAGATGTGATCAGGAACAGAGCAGAGCAGGCCCAAGTTTAAAAACAAAGGAGAAAGAACTTTATTAAGCTACTACTATGATAAAAGACACACACTAAATCCAGAATGAAAACCCTCCAAAACATTCCTCCTCCCCCCACCCAAACTCCAGCAAACAACAGTGAGACACAACTTGGACCCTCAAACAAGTCATCACCCTTCAGATAATCAATACTCAGTCCCTCAAGGGAGAGAGGAGTCTCTCTTGCACCACAGACTCCCCCAGGAAACACAGTTCCCACCTCTTGTGTCTCCATGTCACACATGGCACCGCCCAGAGAAAATCTGCCAGTGACAATCTCCTTTCCATGTCACAGTGCTCTCACCAATGTGCATGGACAGACTACTCACAGGGCTCCTTTAAGGATGCTTTGCTAAAGACTAAAAGAAACAACAGTTCAGCTTTTCATTTTGGGACCACAGTCCCCCCCATTTCCCTCCTCCCCTGGGGCCGAGGGTCTCAAGAATAGAGATCATCTTCTTCCTGAAGACAGAGGGCATCACCACACCCTCCTCAACTCTTCTCTGTTCACTCCACTCTTGTGTTGGTAGTCACTGAAGCAGGTCTTTTGGCTCACCATTGCATCCCCCTAAAAATGTAGTCTCTGTTGCAGGAGAAATTGGTTCAGTCTATGGCTATCAAGAAAAGTCCAGCCAAAAGCCACTCCATCATTTTCTCCCACCTAAAAATTTCTTCTTCTAACATCTCAGGTCCCAGACTGTCTCTCTTCTACTTCAAATTGAGGAGGAGTAATATTTTACAAAGCTTTCATCTCCCAGGAAAAAGTCTCAGACTCCCCAGACGGCTGAAATCTCTGCCCAGAGCTCCAACTCCCACTGCTGGGCACCTTCCCCCCCACTTCTCCTTCTCCTCTGCCAGCAAATTCCAGGTGCCGTCAGGCTCTCTGCCTCTTTCCCTCTGGGGGAGAGGGTGGGCAGGAACAAAGGCATCTCCGTTTCTCTCCACCCTTCCATCTGCAGGGGGCCTGCCCAGTTCCAGTCCTTCAGTCCCTGGCCTACCTTAACCAGGCTGCATGGCTTCCCCTCCCCCACCCAGCCTGTGGCTGGGCAGGGGAGAGCCTGCACTCTCCAAGGACCAGAACCAAAGAGCCAGTTCCCCTGGGAGTTCTTGTTTTTAACCCCCTGTGTTCTCAGAGGCGTGTCCGTGCCTTCAGTGGTCACTCCAGGTGCCAATATCCAAACCTGACCACTGATTAGTTTGATCCTAACTTTCTGAAAAAATTCCCTTCCATGTCAAACCACGACATACCAACATTACCGTGTGTCTAAATTTCATTGCTGTATAACTAGTGTCAGATTGTTGCTTGGATCTGTCCTGAATTCTTGATTCATTTAGTAAATTGGTCAGTATGGACATAATGTGAAGACATTAGTTTTCACTAATCAACTTTTTTTGATAACTTCTTTTGAATATTTAACTTTGTTTTAGGCTTATTTTAAAAAACAAATATTAATATTGAACATTTAAACTACATGATAGAATCAAATAAAAAGACAGCATAATGTGCACATTCAGTTGATGGCTTTCAAAATTTGCATCAAAGAAAATACAAACTGGCATCTACCTGTAAACATTACTTCATAATATGCTACAGTAGACTGAAAATTCAGAGGCTTTGGCCCATATAATTTTATTCTACTTCTCTCCACAGGAGCATTGCTAGGGTTGATCGTTCAAAGCACTGTAAAGAAAAACAATGATGCAATTCAAACTACTAGATAGCAAACAGCTGAAATTAGCTATTTTTCCAAAACAATAGGGTGCATGCTTTTTTCTCTGCCTAGCTCATCATTTGTGGAAGAACAGTTTTCATGGCAATTCAAGCAGATTGTACATTACAAATAGGACTGCTATCCACATAAATTTTGCAAAACTGTTTCACTTGGAAAATAAATTTTAAAATGGCACACAATATAGGTCTGATACTTGAAGAAAAATTTATTTAAATTTCAGATATAAAGCTGAACAGAGAAAACTGTCAAAACCTTTCATGAAGAACTGCCCTGGCTGCCACCCATCCTTGCGAAGCACTATGGATGCACAAAGTAAAATGTGGTACCCATAAGGAAGGTAAGATCATTTACCTTTGAAGAATCATAAGCTCATATGAAATTCTAGTACCTTTGTCTCTGACAGTGCAAACCTATCAATATTCAGCTGTTTTGACATCCCATGTCTGCAACAACTGCCTAAAAGCAAGTTCTGTAAAACAGAAAACTTTTCTGCCAAAATAACACACTTCACCTTGGAAGAAAAATCTTTTAATCTATCTGTGGGATAAAAAGCTACATCTCAACTGTACTCAAGTACTTCCCACCTTCAGATGAAATGGGTGTCCCCTGGTGCCCATGAAGGGAGCAGGAGCTGTAGCTGATAATGAGCTCCCTTTCAGGACAGCCTGAGATGTTGCATTCTGTCTCTGAAATATGGCCTGGCCCAGAACTGCAAGATTTGCCTGTTCTGACAGTCATTGAAAACTGACACATTTTCAAGATACTGTCAGTACACCTGCAACTAACACTTGCAAGAGCAATACACTACTTTCAGTGTTTACATGACATTCATCTTCATGTAAATATAAGACAGAATGACATTAAAAGCAGCAGTAAAATTAGAAAAAACATTAACCCCCCCCAAAAAAAAAAAACAAAAAAACCCAAACTTCCTACTTTTTCATTTGAAAAAAAAATATACCTTTTTTTTTTGAGAAAATAAAATATACCAAAATCTGGCAATTTGTCAGTAGCAGTGTTAAACTACTATTTTGTTAGCTTGTCTTTACAAAGTTTTACTGTATAAACTCTATTTTTAAACTTCATTATAATGAAGTTGATACAAATCTGTTTTTAAATTACAGATATACATTACAGATGGGATATTACATTATTGATAATAATAGCTATATAATGAAAAGAGCAGAAATAAAGAAATACTAATTTAAGAATAAACTTCCTAAGAATACAAAATAAAACCAATTTTTTCTTCTTTCTTATCCTTCCAGAATCTTTATGTTTCAGATTTCTACCAAGCCTCACACTGAAAAATTTATGGCATCTTAACAAAACAATTTGTCTTCATTGTGCTTGTGATTCTGTTATAAAAGGTACAAAGGTCTTAATCTTCCTTTTGAAATTAATTGGGATTTTAGTTGAACTCATTCTGGCTTGGTTAGGCAAATGAACTAGTTTTTATGCTTCTGATAAAAAAGAAAAAAAAAATACATATGAAATCTTATTTAGTATTTTTACTTCTTGCAGCTGATACTTTTTATAAAAAACACAGGTAATTTATTCACAGCTAAAAAACCAATACTCAGTATCCTCATCCACTACAGCTGCCTAATTAAAGCATCAATGGTCAGCACTTGGAAACTCAGGAGTTAGCCTCAGAGCATATACTCTACTGAGGCTTATATCCAGGCATCAAAATGCACCACTAAAAGCTGCCTATTTCTGCACCATTCCCACACAACAATATCAGTTAATAGCCCCAAAACCATGAGAACTTAACTCCACTGTATTGCTTAGTCTTCTCTTTTGCTTTCAGCCTGATATGTCTGAAGCTTCTTTGATCTAAAACTGATCTTGTTTTCATGAAACAGGCAGAAAAGCTTTATGCAAGCAAAAAGCACTAATGCTTACCCCCTTAGGCCATTCAATTAAACTTCTTAATTCTTAAAGTCATCCAACACAAAATCATTTCCCAAATGTGAAGTAAGGGTTCAAACAGTTTGAGACTGGGGTTCAAGAAACAAATTCCTGAAATTTTGTCTCTGTCATGAGGCCTCCTGAATTTCTGTTAGTATCCTGCAAAACCTCCCATCTCCCACATCTCCTCCCAGCCATGTCACACCTCTACTTCCTTTTCACTCTATTTGCCACTATATTACTATACCTTTGTATTCAAGCCACAAGTTCTTGGGTGAAATTTCCTTAAAACAGGAATAAAAAAAAAGACTGAGTCCGCTGGCCTATATCCCTTGTGTCCTGCCTTGCCACTCCTCTCCCAGTTCACTGGAGGAACATAAGGAACAGGAGATTGACACAAGGGAGATGAAAGGACACACCTGCTTAAGGGAAACAGGAGCAGAATGGAGGCAATCCTTTAAATGAGGAAGGGCTGCTCTGAGTGTAGTAAGGAGTGCAGTGATGTCTGTGAGGAGGGATTTTATCTTAGCATCTGATGAGAGAACACATGAGGAGACTGTCAGTTCATTCTGCAGCTTCCATCTCATGACAGTCTTGCAGTCGTCCCTCTGTCTGTGCTTACTCTCTCATACTGCCCATACAGTAGTGTGCTCTTCAGGCTTTATTTGAAAACTTTTTACCAGAGTTCATTGGGAATATGATCATTTGTGTCAAGAGATGCTCAACGTACAAATAAAACCAACAGTTTCTTGGTGCTCTTGACATAAGTTGAAAACTGTGTAAGAAAATATAACTCCTTCCAGTGTAGATTGGTAGCAACAAGGTAGTCCTGGTAGAGGTAACTGAGAGTGTTGCTGTATCTGTGTCTTTCAGCTTCAAAGAACACTAACTAACATCAGGCTGGCAAAAGACATAATTAATTTAACATTGCAAGAACTACATCCAAGTCATATAGATCACAAAATGTTGACCAACTTTCTTAAGTCCTTTGTTTGGTTTATCTGTTTGTAATTTGGTGGTCTTCATTCCTTCCTTGTAATTACTTAGGGTAATCTACAGTTCCAAGTTTATCTTTATTTATGACCTTTCTACCTCAGGTGGGAGGATGCAGTGACTACTACTTAAATATTTTGACTATTTACTTGTTGACTGATAAATGTTTTTTATTGAATTTTTTACATATATGAATACAAAAATAAAACCAGAGAATAGAAGCAAATTTATCTGAGTTTTCTTAGCATCATAATTCCCTACTGCTAAGTCAACCTCTTAAAATAGGCATAGTTTAGCTGTAAGAAAACACCATATATCTGTCTTCTACAGCTGTGATAAATTAACATTTCAATGCATTAATATTTCAACCTGGGTCATAAAACTGCCTGGGCACTTATTAAAAACTAAATGTTGGAGTTTTGTATATAAAAATAGTATAATTTCCTGAGGTGGCAAAAAATAATATCAACTAATATTTTTTCTTATTTTTAAAGAAAAATCCTAATGCCATTTTTCCCCCTCCCCTCCCCCCTAGAATTTCATGGTCCATTTCTTTTCTGATTCCTATTACATATTTCTACTATCAAAATTACTGTATTCAAACAAGGTCTTTAAATGTATTCAAATATTTTCTGAGAGGAAAAGTCCAATTTCAAATGAATATAGAAATGAATTCAAATGGGCTCAGACAGTTCAGGTTAGAATGCAATTTACAGCAAATTAGGGGTACTTTTAAAAAGAGTGTGGCTAAAATAAATGACAGTAAAAATGAAAGTATAGAAATGTGTGATTTTAAAAAATATATAAGTATATCTACATCATAATTTCCAAGGGGATAACCATCTTAAATCTTTTTATAAAAGAAATTATCACAGAACCAGAAAGATCATTGCTAAGTATTTTAAAAGAGATGTCCTACAGAAAAGTAGTAAAAAGAAACTCAAAAAAAAAAAAAAAAAAAAAACTGAGAAAGATAATGTTACTCTTCTTATTTGGCATTTAGGATGTATTAACAACATGGCCCTATTGGCCCTATGTATGCACAATTTGCCACAGTGAATATGATCTTAAAAGACATTCCTCTTTTCTATAGATTTTTTTCTCATTTCCCTCCTATTTGAATTTTCACAAGCTTTTATTATCCGTAAATCAAAAATAAAACTATGTTATAAAGAAATCATATATTGATATTCTATTGACTTCCATACTCGCTGATGAAGAAATTAAGGCAAATTTTTCTGCTTTATGGCTAGTGTACAGAGAAACATTAGCTCAAACAAGGAAATATACGGGAGTAGCAGTTTCTGATAACTGCACTAGGATTGTTGCAGAGTAACATATCTTGGTAAGCAATGCCATTTGAGGAAAGGCTTTTGTGAAATGTAAAAATATGGTCCTTTTTTGTCCCCTATTTGTAAAAGTATGGTAAAACTCATGTTTCCAGGCATTTTATATTTCAGTTTCAAATTTATATATATATTTATATACACTCATACATGCATACATACATATAGTTATATATGTATATATATGTATATATATGTATATGAAGACTGCAGGTATATAAAGAAGGATTCTCACTCTTTTCACTAGTGCCTTTCATGTGTCACTCAAACTCAGCAAAGACAACACTTTTTTTTTCCCAGCTTAGCTTTTATACAAATCCAGGGCAAAGCATGTTGCCCTACTTTGCCTACTGCAAACTCCACAGTGACATTTACTCCTCCAACATATTTTTTAAATAAATGCAGAAAATTGGAAATAAAAATAGAGTATGGATACAGTGGATCTATTTGGGGCCTATAAAATGAGTAAAATCAGTTACAAATATTCTGTTTGAATATCACAAAACATGGCTTGATTAATAATATGCTTAGTTCAATAATCAAATAAATTTGGTTTTGTTCAGAAGAAATAGGGAGGGAAAACAAGTTACTCTGGGAAAGACTTCTGTATTGTCTCTACATTAAGGATCAAGAGTGGGAGTGTGAAAGGCTTAAGAAATGGAAACAGGTCTCAGGTCTGTTAACATAAAAGGGCAGTAAAAAACTTTGCACTTGTGTTGCTTAGAATATGTAAAATATCTAATACACGAAACTACATTTGTCACCACACTAGGATTTAAAAAAAAAAAAAAAAAAAAAAAAACAAAAACCAGAAACAAACTAAACCAAGCAAAACATGTTCGATATAGACACTTGTTTGATTAGATTGTTCTCATAGCTAAGTCCAGTAAAACAAAGCACAGGCAGAGCAGACATCACAAGCTTTAACTGAGGAGTTACAAGCTCAATACAAAGCTTATGGACAGCTGTGAGCAATGATAATACGTTAGTGTCTCGGGGTTACAACTTCTAGTACAAAATTATGGTGAAAAGTTAAGTAAAGAACTTAATTCAACTGAAACTACAGGAAGTTTATAAAGGCAAAACATAATTTCTGCTTTGGAATTTGGTCTTACATTTCTGCTCTTTTAAAAACTATTTCCCATTTCCAATTTAATGTACAGAAGCAGAACTGCTTGTTCTTGACCCTAGTCTAAGCCTCTACAGTCTTCATAGAGGTTTTTTCAGTCAGACTGTCCCATTCTCTACAGAAAGGAAATGCTCTTAAAATGTAATAGCAATGGCCCTTCTGTTCAAAGAGGTAACCCTTTTTTACACAGAAAATATAGCTATTTTTGGAAATACATTAGCATTTTAGAATATTTGCCAATGCACTCAAAATAACTTTAGAATACATTTGAAAAACTAAGTAGTATCTAGGGAAAAGAAAAATCTTTATTATTTCATCTCTTATGCCATTTCCCACTCTAAGGTAGTAGATTAGAACTGACCTCCATGCAAAGCATACACAAAATATGATACTCTCCACTGTAGAGCTTTATGTGACATATAAAATTATTAGTATATGAAATTATAATGTAAATGTCAACAGATCCTCCCCTGTAATCAGACTTCCCTATGCTCTAGAAATATGCATTTTTTTTCTGCTTATGATATTACTTTTAGATCCTAATTATTATCTAGATTCCCATTTAATTGAATTCAGTTATGCCTGTTTATATGCTATTTTTTTGTAGTTGCTGGCCATCTGTTTTGGTGCAGGAGTTTCCCATCTGTGTTTAATAATTTGCAGACAAATGGACTTTCTTTTGCCTTTAATCTTCCACCCTTCCATTTCTTCATTTTAGCTCACAAAACCTACTAAAATCAAGTGACTGAGGTACAACTTTACTTTCTTACAGAGTAAACACATAGTTCCTTAACATCAAATAAAAATAATAATTTGTAGAGGAAATACAATTTCCATGTTATTTTTCAAATTGTTACATTACAAATATTCTGTTTGTATTGTATTATTTGCTGCCAATTTTGTGATCTATTGATGAGCTCCACAGACTTTTGTATCTTTACCAAGTGGTGTCATGTTAATATTTTCAAAATAATTAAACAGACATATCTTAATTTTCTGAAGGGGGAGGTGTTTGTTTTACTTTGGGGTTACCATCAGTAATAATGCATCTTTGTATCGTCACTAAGATATACAGAGTTCATTCATACATTACATGTGTTCCCACATTTTTTTTTTCATTTCTATATGTTCATCTCTTAAATGAAGAAAATTTAGGATGACAAGGCAACAATGGGAGAAAGAAATGCAGGTTCATTAAGTCAGTGCTAACTGTGGTGCAGATAGTTCAAAAAGGGTTCTATAAACAATTAAAGGAAAACATAAAATCTGTTTTTATTTACATGGAGTCTAAGTCCTAATTCACTTCATCTTGCTTCTATTCCATGTTATCATCTTGCCATATCGCCCGCTGCCTCTGGGTGTGCACCCTGCCTGGTTAGATATCCATAGATCAGAAGAAAACAGAACAAAATCTCACTATCAGCTCCCTGGTTCTTTCACATAAAAGAAATTCAGGTATGTGGTTGGGCAGTGATTACTATTATCAATGCCGTAAATAGGTGCTGGTCCAAAAGATAAAGTAACAGGCATGCTAAGAAGCAGGTAAGGACATCCTAATGAAGGAACTGTTCCCTCATTCTTGAATGGGATCACTTACCCCGGTGGAATTCCTCCCTCCCTTCCTTCCTCCCTCCCTCTCTCTTTCTCCCTCTCTGTCTGGAGTAAAAATGTACCTCTAGGTAAATAAATGTAAATAAAGCTGCTATCCTAATTAAACCCCTAAAGTGAGATGCGAGTAATTTGTGCCTAAAATATTTCTATATTCATTTCCCTTTTTCTCTTGGCTGCGTTCATTTCAAATGTCCAATTTAAATTTATATACAAGGACCTGAGCATTGTTTTTTATTATTTTATATGCTGTCCTTCACAATTGATCCTAGACTTAATCTGAGTCTCCTGGACTGCTGTCATAAAAATCATGATTACAAGTAGGACTCAAGGATTTCACCAGTTATAACACATGAGAAAAATAACACACGAAGTTCAAAATAACAAAATGGTCAGGAGGGTCACTCTGGCTACCAGATCTTCTGCCTACATCTATGGAGGAATATGGTTGTTCTCCAGCAGAAAATATGGCTTTTATTTTGAATATTTATATGTTTTAATTAGATAATATATTTTAAGGAAAATTTTGAAATCTATGGAAAATATATGTTTTTTCTGAGATAATATAGTCATATTTTCTGTCTTTAAAAGCAGATCACTCATGGTCCCTTCAAAGTCAAAGGAGAGGAACAAAGCCATCTACAAGACAAGATAAATACAAACTGCATGTCCTTGTCATAAGCCTTGTATTTGCAGGATTAAAATATTTATTCAACTGCATCTTTTTTTTCCTAACTTTTAAAACTGAATAAAGCCTCTGTATAATTAGATAGCTCACCTTTATTTGTAACTTCAGGTTATCTAGTAGAATAAAAATTACTTGGTATTTCTATGTTACCTAATTTTAATTTAATGTCACTATAAGATAATTTGTTTGTGGATTTTAATTGCCCAGTGGTTTATGTGATGCATCTTGATTATCAGTAGAGTTTACACACCACAGAAATTTAATTTATCCTAAGAAATACCTTTTCTTGCAAAATATAGTGGTGTTGCATAGACTTCAGTAGTTGATGATGAGGAAACTTAATCTTCAGGAAGAAATCAGCAAGAATGAGAAGAACAAAGCATGACATGGGATTTCACTCATCTAACACATCCACTGACTTACATCTCCATTGCTGCTGCAGACTTGATTTTGAGTTAGCGCCCTAATTCGCTTTCTAGTCAATGGACAGTTGTGACTCTGAGGTCTACAAAGAAACATCTGCCCACCAAACATAAAGCGCCCAAAAAATCTTTATTGATTTCTGCCTCTTCCTTTTGGAGACTCATTGCATGGTGCATTGTTCTGCACTTCAAACAGAAGCCCAAACAACTAGAAGAGCAATTTGGCCTAAATGTGAGGTTTCCATAATTTACTTCCTCCACTGCCCCACCAGCTGGAGAAAGAAGTCAGTCCATGGGCAAGTCCCACTGGTGAGTGGCAGCAGCCCTTAGATGTTGTGTAAGCAGAAGGGCTACTTAACCATTACCTAATCTACAAATTCAAATTCATTGCATAGAGTGATGATGACTGTCTACAGTAATGAAACAATGTCAAGATGTATTAAGAGACTGAAGCATGATAAGAGACAGAATAGGCTTCAATGATTAGCTTAGACTAAGAACTTGACAGAATAAACAAAACAATGCATGCTGTAGATAAGATATATTCTGGCATCAATCTTTCTCATTGTATTACATCCAGTAAAGCTGACAGACAAGGTTCTTAAATTTGCTTACAGGAAGAACTATTTTATACTCCATATGATTAAATTTTGTAAGTTTCTTCCAAAATCTACCATGGGAGGAAAATCCTAATGAATATAAAAGTAAATGTTTGTACAAATCATAAAAATACCTACAGTAACATTTGACACACAGCCTTAGTTGGTCATTACTTAATTCTGTACCACTGCATAGGCATTGTGCCACTCAGTGGCCTTCTCTATCACAGAAGTTAGTTGCATTACAGGTAATTTTTCCTCTCAATTAATACTTTTATTTCACCTCTATCTAAATTTCTCATATATCTGCTTTATGTTGGTGAAAATATATATATATTCAGGTTGATGTTCATAAATTTGTATTAATTGGAAAAGATTGGGAATTGTTATTGAAGTTACAAGAATTATTCGAGAAAGAATTTTTTTGTTTTACTTTGAACACTGATAATCAGTCATTCTCTAAAACAGATTCAAGACCTAAAGATGCAGCATTACTGTTATGAACTTATTATGAATTCCATATACTGGATCTTTCAGCACTGAAACCAATAGGAAAAAATCTCACACAGACTTCTCATTAGAATATGGTCATACCATCCAAATGCTGTTCATCATTATTTATAAAGCACAAATTTAAGCACTAATACGAACCCTAAAGTTTAACTAAATTAAACTCAGTTAAAATTTTGCTAATTCTGTGAAAATATTAAATGTAAATTTGTGGTAAATTGTAATGAAGAGTCAGAAATAAATCTCGCTTTTCTTTGAGTCTTTCCAGAACAGTCATCTTTCAGTGTTAATGAATTTTTCCTTGGGCCTCAAAGATGAGATTTAAGCATCATACAGTCACAAATATCAGTTTAATACTTGCCAAACAGTTGTGTTCTGAAGATCACTAGATATTCTAGGAATAATCACAGGCAGTATTTAGCACCGCTTCTCATTTAATTAATTTTTCCTATAGTTTCAAAGTATGCTTATATGCTTATTTACAGCCACAACTCTTACTAAAGGAAGGAGGAAGGGAATAAAATCAGCTGTTAATTTTTTTTTTTTTTTTTTTTTTTTTTTTTGGTTCTACAGGGAATGGAAACTCCTCCTTCTGATTACCACATTACTTAGTTTCCATTCTTTAGGAAAAGTCTCTTGCTCAGCTGACAAGTACAGGTAGCTCCTTCAGTGATGTCATCCTTACTGGCACTCAGATTAACCCTGGTGTAGCAGCTTCAATAGGATATATTAATATCTCTGTGTGACCAGCTGTACCTAGAAAATATTAAGCTACATAATTTTTTTTCCATTTTCATCCAAATGTATTTTGATTGCTATCTGGAGAAAAATCAGCTGTGAAAACAAATGGCAACTTGCTTGTTCCCAATATTATTTGTCCTAACAAAAATTAAGCAGTAATTAAAATAGATTGGTAAAAATAGTAATTAAGCCTCACATACAGGAAGCCTTACTCATACAGAGATGATTTTGAGTTCATTGGCAATGTCATGCATAGAAGACTTTCCAGAATTGTGCTCTAGTTGCAATTACTGTGCATATACATAAAGACGTCACATTTGTAAAGTCTATGGGATAGAGATTCAGCTGGTGCAAATAGTGAGGCTGGCAGTGAATTCAATTCCACTGATTTACACCAGCAAAGACTCTGACCTGATATGTTTCAAAGTTTTTATGAAAAGAAAAAATTTCCCCCAAAACCTCTCCTGTAATAGAGGTTTTGTGTGCTTTAAAGCTAGAATAATTTCTCCAAGCTTGAACATTACTTATTAGCCATGGTCTAGTTGAAATGAATCAAGATTTATGATTAAAACCTGGCCTAATACAGTGTTTAGTCATACAGGTACATAGTTTAGGGTAGCCTTTAGCTGTAGTCAACAGAGAGACGGATACCATCTGTCTCTGTCTATATTAAGGTGAAGTAAATCACTTTTTACAACATGTATTGCCTTCCCTCCATTGCATTTGGAGGCTTGCACTAAAAATCTAATTTTTTATGGCTGAAATTACATGAATCTTGATAATATGGAAAAACATTAACACCATACAGTGTACAAATGTTGTACTTTATATGGCACATGAATCTATATATACTTAATCACTGATGTGAATATGCTGTTAAGTACATTGCTGAATCACAGAATCACAGAATCTGCTGACTTGGAAGGCATCCACAAGCATCATCCAGCCCAGCTCCTGCCCTGCACAGCACCATCTCCAGGAGTCACACCCTGTGCCTGAGAGCACTGTCCAAACGCTTCTTGAACTCTGTCAGGCTGGTGCTGTGACCACTGCCCTGAGGAGCTGTTCCAGTGCCCAAACACCCTCTGGGTGAAGAACCTTTTTCTAATATCCAATCTAAACCTCCCAGACAGGACTTCAGGCCCCTCACTTGAGTCCTGTCACTGAGCACCAGAGAGAAGAGATCAGTGTCTTCAGGCTGCTAGTCATTAGACTGCAAGGTAAACTGCAAGGTAAACTAATACTGAGGAACTGTATTTATGCACATTTCAGAATCCAAATAATGAATCTGCCATGTTTCTATTATTCTTAATTCTTATGCTCTTTGCATTTAGAGTACTGAGAAACCAATCTCAATGCATTAGTGTTTTCAAATGTGTACCTAGACCAGCACCCAAATATTGAGTTGTTTAAAATCATTATTTACACAATATTTCAGATTATCTCCAGTCTCTTTGCACCTCTTCAGAGGTCTTTTCTGGAACAAAAATAAACATTTCCATGAATGGACAATGGAATTTACATTCTGCAAATGTAGCTTTTTATTAAAGGAGAAAAGAATCCCTTTAACTAAGACAAAGCTTGGGAGTCCTTATTAGCATCCAATCAAATCTTGTTTTTCCCACCACCTTGTGCATAGTGAGAATTCAGACGGCGGTAGTGATTGAAAAGGCAGGAGCCCATGCAATGGTTTTATGTGCAATAAAGCATAAAGCCATTAAGTCTTCTCTGTAAGTCATACCTGTGCTTCACAGGGACTACTTAACAACCCTGTAGAAAGTATTTTTTAGCAACTGACATAAAGGTTTGGAATTTATAACATGGCATTGATCAGTTGATACTATGCAATCTTTGAAGAAGAACTTCTGTCTTCTTGGGACATCTCTTGCAAATGATTTTTTGCTAAAGGAAGAAGAATAAACACAGTCTTTAAATACAGCAAAGTTGTTTTCTCAGTGTCCATTGCAGCTTAACTATTATGGAGGTGAAAAAATTCACGGATCAACTACTTTTTCACCTGTTTTTAGCAATTGTACAAAAATTGTTCTTTAAGTGGTTTTTTTTGTGTGTGTTTTTTTTTTTTTTTATTTTAGATGAGTTAAAGGTATTGTAATGGGGTTTCTTCCCAAGGATTTCTCTAAATACTTCTTACTGCCTTTGATCTCCTGCTGAAAACTCATGGAGCTGTAAAATGTTGAGACCTACATCTTTCCCCAAAGATCTTTATAAAGATGCCCTTCAGTCTTGTGATCTTTCATCTGTTATCTAGTCTGGTCAAAAGCCGATTAAATTTATATCCTCTTATTATTCTAATTTATTTTCCTTTATACCTGACTGTAGTTATACAGATATATGTAGGCCTATTATGCTAGCTTATAAAACTTGTATTTATATCTCTATCTGAAAAAAGGAAACACTATCAGAATTCTACAAACTGGATTCTATCTCTTCACCCCATGAACAGCACAAATGTTGATGTAATTGCTTATCACAAAAACCCCACTTCTAAATAGGTGTTTAATATATGCCAGGTTTTAATTTGAGATCATCATCTGAACTGAGCTCACTGATGTTTCTGTATATTCTTAGTGATAATATAGATACCATTGATGGATATATGCAGCAAGCTCGTACAGGCTGCTAGAAGGATTCCCTTACCCATATCTAGGTTCTGAAGTTAGGTCACAGCAATCCCTATGAGCTTGGGGCAGAGTGGCTGGAAAGCTGCCTGGTGGAAAAGGACTTATAGTCCACAATCAGCTGAGCACAACCCAGATGGCTGAGAAGGCTGATGTTATCTCATTTATATCAACAATAATGTGGCCGTCAGGACTAGGGCAGTGATTGTCCCCCTGTACTTGGCACTGATGAGGCCACACTTTGAATCCTGTGCTCAGTTTTGGGTACCTTGAAACAAGAAAGACATTGAGATGTTGGAGCATGTCCAGAAAAGGGTGAAGGAGCTGGTGAAGTGCATGGAGTCCAAGTCTTATCTTGAGTGGCTGATTGAACTAGGATTATTTAGCTGGGAGAAAACGATGCTCAGGTTGGCAGGGGTCGGGAGGGGCCTTTATCACTGTCTACAACTGCCTAAGAGGAGGTTGTAGCAAAGTGGACATTGATCTCTTCTCCCAAATAAAAATTTCCAGGATGAGAGGAAAATGCCTTCAAGTTGATCAGCAAAGGTTTGTTTAGAATGGATACTAGGAAAATTGTCTTCATGGAATGGGTTGTCAAGCATTGAAAGAGACAGCCCAGGGAAATAGGTGAGTAACCATCTCTGGAAGTACTTAAAAGATGCTTAAATGTGGTGCTTATGAACATGATTTACTGGTGGATAATATTAGGTTTATAGATGTTCCAAGCACAGTACTAATGTAGTGATACACAGCTATGCAACTGTGTAATCTTACCCACCTTCACCATAGACAAGAGATAAATAATTTCAAGCAACATCAGGATTAAATAATTGCCATTTAAAACACTCTGCCTGAGGATGAAATGAAAATGAGTTACTTCTTATGCTTACCAGAGAACACTATAACCCTAGGAGCATTTCAGGTATAGGGCATCAAATATTAGTTTGCAGATCTTCCATGAGTCTTTGTGCTGTTAAACATTAATGAATGTATATATAGGGGCTTCATTATCAGAATCTATACACCAAACAAAGTATGTAGAAGAGTTCAGATGTCTGTCAGGAGGCACAGGTGTTGCAGTGACATTAATAAAGTAAACAGCACTATTCTTGGTCTCCAGTACTGCACGTAATCATTTACATTAGCTGTTGGAGCCTGGCATGTTTCCAAACTCTGCCAATTAGTGCTCTCCCAGACATTGCTCAGCCACAGTCCAGAGACTGTCTCCAACAGGGAGTATAATTGAGGCCATTCTTAGCAAATTGTATACTATTGTATATTTTTCTCAAGGTCAAGAGTAGACCTGAGCCCATTTTGTTTACAAGCCTAGTTGTAGCATAGCAGCTGACATGATGAGCAGTGGGACATCTACATGGTTGAATAAGGAGCACTGAGAGAGGATGAAGTCATTTGCACAACTGGAGTTTCCATTGAAATGACTTTTGGGTCAGGTTTGTCAGCTGATAAAACACATTAACTTTACACATTTTTATAACTTCCTTCTTACTAGAAATTATTTCATTTTCTTAATTCCTTTAAGCACTGGCAACAAAAACATCTAAAAATAAGTGCCCTAAAATGAAGTAAGATTTCAGTTCTTGATAGGCAAAGCAATATTTCAGGAAGAAGAGATAGGAAACTCACTTTCAAAGGAAAAAGAGAAAGTTAAATTTATATCTAACTATGAAAAGTCATACAAAACTTTTTGTTTGTAGTACTTAATGAATATTACATAAGAATTATAATAATTAATTAATTTTTCCCTTAAAGAGGACATGATTTGAAGTTTCCCAGATTTCTGATGTCTTTCTTATATCATTTGTTACAGCAGCTTTCCTGATATGCCCACTGCATGAAAATACATTGAAGAAAGAAGATGTAGAGATTCTGAGGTACCTATTTCGCATGTGAATTCCTAACACCACATTTCAAAGGAAAGTACATTATCAAGGTCTGAGAAGTGAAAATTCTACCATAAATTCCCACATATAAAGAAAATGCTTATGTTCAGATCTCCCTTTCCACTTTTTATTTCTATCTCAAATCACTTCTTCCCAATAGTCTATGCAGTAATTCATCACTGTTTTCAAGGTGTCAGTATTTCACCATATGATGTTTTATCTAAGAAATGGCAATTACCAGAAGTGCTTCTCTTTGAGGAGAGCACAAAACGTAGGTGGCAACATCCTCTTCCCACAGTGGATTTTAGGTAGCTAAAGGACTCCTGCTTTTTGGGATAGTAAATTGCTCTGCTTGAAATTGATTTGACCCTTTTGTGAAGGGTAACAGCTGAGTTCTATTTATACATTTCTATTTATTTATTTGTTAATATTTATTATTATTTTATAATATTATAACATAGTGCCATATGATTACTATATTTTATTATTGTCTATAACATATTTTATTAAAATAATATTTTATTGATTTTATTTTTATATATTTATAATTTTTCAGAATAAGATATAGTTTTCAGCTCTATAGTCTGAATTAAATCAGTCTCTAACACTTTCAAAAGACCTCAATCACAATCTGTATAGTGATGAACATCCCTTGGGCTTATTTCTCCCTAACACTACACCAGAGCATTACATTTCATCTTTCTCTTTGAAGTGCTCCTGAAACAGTAGCTTTACAGTAACAAATAATAGGAATTATCCAGTTGATTAATAAAGATAAACAAGCTATACTCTAAAAACTGTACTTGCAAACACCATTGCATTTAAATCAGATACCATGGCATCTAGTTATTCAGTGGCTCAGTGAAGCAGAGCATACATATGTATGCATATGTACATAATGTGCTTCCCAGTTTGCACAAATGACAACCCCTCCACTTTTTCACTGGTAGTATAGTTGCATAGGAGTGAAAAAAATCAAGGTGGCTTTTGTAGCATGCATACAAAACATGTAATTTTAAAGTCCTCAACCGTTCTGAAATATGTCACTACATTCTGCATAACTACAGAGCACAGTGGGGTGGTACTCATGGAAGATAATTGACATGACACTGCTTTGACTATGCTGATTTTTTTAATGTATCTGACAAAACAAAAATCATACAAAGAATCCACTTTTATATTCTCGGAATAATTTGAAAATTTCAGAGTTTCATATGAGGTTTTCCAAGACTGGAAAAACTAATTTAACAAACTTTAGAATCAGCTAAATAATTTTAAGGATCAAAATGTAATAGAAAAATGCTATTTACCTATAAAGATATAAATGTAATGTTTTCCAGTACCATGCCAATTCACTTGTATATTATAGATAGACAGATGTATGCACATACACAGAGACATATAGCATATTCAGCCTATTATGCAGCAGATATGCCTGAAAATTAAAGCATGAAGTTGTATTCAAATGACATTACACTAACTGATATTTAGTTACATGAAAGGAATAAAACACAGAAAGATAAAATTTAGCTTAGAAGAGACCTCTAGAGGTCACCTAGTTAAACATCCTGCTCAAGGTAAGGCCAGCTGGATAAGGTTGCTCAGGACCATGTCCAGTCAAGGCTGGATTATATCCAGGGACACAGATTTCACAGTCTCTGCAGGTAACTTCTTGAAATTTTTGACTAGTTTCTGTAGAAACATTATCCTACATGGGAACTTCAGAAGGCAAGATTGAGAGTAATGTTGCAAGTAGGTAGAAAGGTACTGTTACTCTTATATATAGTAAACAAACATATTTGTAATTAGCTTAATAAAAAATTATATTTTAAATAGTAGCAGAAGATAAAGAAAAGACATTAAAAATATTTATGATTTGATTTATGAATTGCTTTGAAAATGTACTAGTTCCTCACTCTTTCCCAGTCACTTTTTAACCAGAATACTCAGAAACTGACATGTGTTTCAAACTACAAATTCATTCACATCATTCAGAGTGGAAAACTTTCAGAACACCAAGTTTTGAGCTTAAATGTCTTATGTTAAAAAAAAAAAAGATTATTTATATTTATCCACCAGATCTGAGCATAACTGATGCCTTCAATGAAAGAGGGAAATATGGTGTGTCTGTCTGGAACTGTGACTATAATTTTAAAGAAAGTGGGTCTCCTTAAGCCATTTTTCCATTAGTACTGTATATACTAGCTCAGTATAAATTCAGAAAGCACTAGAAACTTAAAAAATATGTGAATTTCCTCCTGAAAACTACCAGACTACTTCATGAATGAGGTTTGACTTTTCTTTGTTTTCAATGCATATGTGTTGTAATCTTGGAAGTCAGGGTCTTTATTATCAAGGTAGTGAAAGGCAAAACTTCTTCAGGTGTTAGATATTTCTCTATTTAGACAATGATCCTTCCAAAACTAATGATCAATACTGGTCATCTCACAGAGAAGGTTTATAAGGAGTGAATATCATTACAGAGGTATTATACCAGCCCATAGACCCAGAGCTGTCATCCTGCTCACCTGCAATGCCTTTTCTTAGGTATAATAAACTATTCCAGCACTACAAATCCTAGGAAGTGGCCACAGCTCTTGAGGAATACACCATTAAAGGCACTGGTAAATAGGCAAAAATATTAATATACTTGTCCTATCTGTTTCTCTCATTCTCAATGCTTTGGGGGTTAGCCTTTATTTTTCTCCTGTAATTACAAAATGGTAGTTTTTCTTCAAAGGAACCTTGTCCACTAAGAATGATCTATGGTTGCCTGTCATTTCATATATTCTGTTCTAATGATATTTTCCCTCAGAGTAAGGAGCTGGCTACTCAATGAGCAGTGCCACTGTGTTTATGTCAGGTTTAGGCAGAGAACACTGTTAAATGTGAAACTGGCTGACTGACAAGACATCTGGCACAACCAAGACGGCAACAGTTTCTTTTGCCCTAAGTGGGACACTGCAAAAAGCATTGTACATTGCTAAGGTGGCCATATGGTCTGTCTGCCTTAAAATGCCATGCCAAATATTTTGGCATGTCTGTGCATGTGTGTGGCTTAATTTAACTGTAACATTTGGGCTCTTTTCTCCATGCATATATTCTTTTTCCTTTATAATCAAACCATCTCCCTTTGTATGCATCTCTCTGACGTTGGAAAAAGGGTCACAGAGCTCACCAGTCTTCCTGTGTACAAGTTTCTGATGATCCCTGTTGCCTTTTTGCTCCTTTGTCAATTGAAGTCTAACATTTAATGTAAATCTTGCCTGTGTGATCCAATGTTATTCAAATGAAAAGAGACCTCCTCATTATATATACGATTTAAGTATCAGACATGAAGTCTGAGGACTGCATCTGCCTGTCACCCTTATCCAGACAGAATAAGAGGTGCTGTGATGTGCTTCTGTATGTATATAACCTGGAGCAATACACGTCCCCAGCAGAACACCCACACAAAATCTTCAGGGTTTGATCCTACACCAGTCACGCTTCATGAGCATACATATTGCTTTATAATAGTCCTTCTCTTCAGCAGCATTTAAATCATCAGCTGAAATGTCTTGGCTGCAAGCATTCAGAGAATTTTTTCCACTTCAGGAATTACAAGACAGAAAAGGGAACAAAGGGATGGTTCTGAAAGGAGGCTCAGACACTCACAGAAACATCCTAAAGAGACATTACTATGCCCAGAACAAGTAATCTGTCCTTCTGACACGTAACACAAAGGATCAGAAGTGCCATGTGAACCAGACACAGCAAGGCCAAGAAAGCTGACCTTTTCTCTTGTGTCTACAACCTAGGTGAGGCAGGTTTTACATGCCTGTATGTCATTTTGCTGCTGTTTGAGGATACAGTTTCAAACCTCAGGATGTTACAAATTGTACTCATGAAAGAGAACACTCAGAACTAGGAGAATTTTTAGAATTCACATGCAGACACACAAAAAGGGTTTGCTAATAATTTTTAAATTACAAGTCTTAAAAATCTAAAAAATTAGGCGTGGTTTGCTTGAGGAAGAATACTTTAAAGGGAACACTAGGAGAGATTTTAACCATATCTTCTAAAAATTCAAGATAGCAAAATTTAAGCCTAAAATACTGCAGCTGTATTTTAATTCATTTCATACTGCACTCTCATCCATCTCTAAGTACTGTTTTGCCATTCTGCTATTTCATTTTTCATCCCATGTTTGTTTATTTGTTTGTTTTCCAGATAATTTTTTACTTTCTGCTTCATTATCCATAGCACTCCTAAATGCAGCATAAACGGCGGAATTTCAGTATAATTTTCAAACCCATTGTGGGAAAGAAATTAAGCAAAATATGTTTCTACATTCTTAACAGTATAACTATGCAAACATTAACAATACATCAACACTGGAGAGTGACGTTTCTGTATAATGGGAGAGAGCAAAGCTTACGACAAAACCATTGTGTTTGAAGCATGAGACTACCAAAGTCAGTCCTTGAAGGCACAACAAGCTTCAAAGAACACAAGCAGAACGAATTGATACTGTAGGTACATTCCTTTGGTAAGTGTTATTTACCAAGTCAGTTTACAGTATGAGTGTGCAACCTAGGGAGGTGTCACTGGAAGCAGGAAGCAATTTTAGCCAAAGAGAGGACACTTTTCAGCATTTCCACAGGAATGCTAATCTTTATAAGACATCACAAATATGTTTGCTTATTTGTTTGTTCCTACAGTGAGAGTTATTAACAATACTAAACAGAATGTAAATAGAAAAAAAACTTCTAGAATCAGGTGTGGAAAGGACATTCTGTGTCACAAAGTCCTAGTTTTCTTCTATCTCAAAGGATCAAAGGATATAAACCTTTTTCTACAGACCCTTATCACATTACTTTTCAAGACTGGTAAGGTTTATTTCCCCTTATTATCTTTTTGGAATATCTCATTCCTCCAAAACTTATAAATTTTCTTATACTTTTCAGCCAATAAGTATTCTGGGTACATATATGTACATGTTTTTTTTAGATTATATACCTCTCTTGCTTCCCGGAAGTTTTCCTCTCTAAAGTAGTTATATGGAGAAATCCTTTTTACCGTCACTATTTTGTTAAGCTAAACAAGCAATCATTCTACTAGCAATATTTCAATGCTGGTACTGCTGGTATTTTTGTTAGTCTTATCAAGAGGTGTTGTTTCTTTCTAAAGAAACTGAAAGTCCAACATTCAACGTAGGGGGACAAACTCATTGATGATTTATCTAGTCTTATCTCAAAATCTTAAGATTTATTACTTCAAGCTGCTAAAGTTTAGGTGTCAATTTGCTTTAAATTTAACAATAAAAAAATTTCCAGTGTAGTAATTACTGTATCTATGCTATTTAGAATTTATATGTGCACAATTAGATACACATTGATATGTGAATGTTTAAATATATATATACACTGCTACAAATATATGCATATGTATCCATAGTTACCTACCCATATATAAACTCATCTAAATTTTTGTGTTCTCATCCACAAGGAATGACTAGCAAGGACTTGCCAAAAGGGTCAGTGCCATGCCAGTGCTATGTGCAGCTTCATAACAAGGGCCAAAGTGAAATCCACGTTGCAGCTTCTCATGAACAGCTTCTACCAAGAGAAGTGGATGTATTTTTGCAGGAAGATTGATCCTGTGTAAAGTCCCTGAAGAGTCCTGCAGAAGGTTGCAGAATATTAGAAAAGTTACGTGTAAATACAAGTTCACAGCAATCCTTTGATGGTTGTTCTATCTTGGAAAAAGTACAAAGGGCTATTCATGCAAATATTTCTCAGAAGGGCTCTGCCATGATTTTTCTGTATGTTATGGTGACAGAAGCTCTTCAATCCAGGAACATTCTTTTGAGCCAAATTTGACGAATAGGATCTAGAATTCTGCTGAAGAGTTGGACTGGTTTTATTTGCTGCAATACTCATATTCCCTGGGGAGAACTGCTTATTAGCAGTAGCTCCATGGGCACCACAATACCTTAGAGGTACTCTAATTTTTCTAACAAAGAATTTATCCTGTTTGACTAGCATTTTAATATTGCTACTTTTATTTCTGGTCAAGCTGTTCCAGACTTTTCCAAACTTGTTTTTGGAGCAATAGGGAAGAGGGAAGAATTTATATCACATGGCACAGAGGAAATGGCTGCTTGTATAAGCTAATATTCCCTATTTGTAATAATTTTTCTGCACAGTATAACATATTAACTATAACATGTCTATAGCAATATGACATTATTCTTCTAGAGCAAAAGTGTTGCAGTTGTAAAAGCTGAGACAATGTGTTGAAGCAACTGTTTTATAATGAGCAGCTGGCCTCCAGAACAGGGTACATTTGGTAGAGCAGGTGACCAGGGAGGCATACTTTGCTGGTAGAGTGTTGCGACCAATGACACAATCCTATGTCCAAAACCAACTGCACAATTTAGCAAAGCTGTGCTTGTCTATTAATGTATCTAATCTTGGAAGAAACTGAATTAAAAAAAAAAAAAAAAACAAAAAAAAAACCAAAAAAAACCAAACCAACAAAAAAAAAATCCCAGACCATTCAAAAAACAACTGATCAGAATCAGAACATACTCCTTTACCTTTGGGGGAATAAGTAGGTACTGACAGACAGTTTGTTGGCTGAATTTAACAGGAGGAAAGCCTACATTTAATCAGTTCTGCCCTCATTACTGCATTCACTGAAAATTACCATTGCTGGCTGCAGGGGACAGGAGGATATTTTTTTCAGCCAAGGAAAGAAATAAAGCACCTACTGACACCCCCAAAATGATAATATTGCAATATGATTATATGAGAAGAATAATCATCTCAAAAATAAGACAGAAAAATTCAGTGATTCTGGAAAGAAGCAAAACTAAACACAGAAGAGTAGAAAAAACATGGGGCTTTATGTACCATTTCCTAGTTCTAAAAGCAAATCCTTTGCAGAAATACATATTATGAACTCACATGTATATTTTTTTACTATTCTCCATATGCCTTATATTCCTTTATGTTAACATTTACACACACAGCTCAGCACGCCATTAAAAAGGCACTTACAAAACAGATATTGTTTGTATCACTTTCCAACAAGCTGGAATGCCTGAAGCACTGCACTCTATTTGGTAGACACATAATAGCATGCTCTAATTTTTACCTGAAGTAGATAACCAAAAGATTTAAAATGCCTTTAAGACCAATCTATTGTTGAAATGTGCTGTAAAATAGGAAAATTTAAGAAGAGTCATGCAAGATAAAGTCAAGGAATTCTGATATAATTATAATAATAGATCATAAAATTTGTCTTTGGATTCTTCTATGGATCTTGACAAAACCAAATTAATTTTAGAGTTAAGGCTGAAAATAAGTTTTGAATTTCATAGCACTGCACATTCACATTAAGGTAGCTGGAAGAGTCCTTGGTTCTTAGAGACATAGATATCTTCAAGGGCAAAGTGACGATAAATAAGAAAGAGAGAGCCTTAAAGGAATAAGGCGGCTAAGATTCTTTCCAAAGGAAGTATCCGTGGACTTAAGTATATATGTACAAATACAAGCTATTTGGGCAATAAATAATTCAGAAGAGATACCAGTAGTGATTGCTTTGAGCTGAACAAATTGGATTTAGATGCCATATGCCCCAAAATTTAAGAGACTTCAGATGTTATTTCTGGGGTCAATTTCATCAGTAAGAGTAGATGAGCTAAATGACAGATGGCCTCAGTTAGGGATGGTAACAGAGCCCATATGAGAAACTTTAACTAAAATAATTTCTTTAAGGAAACATTATATTGAAGAAATAGAGCAAAGATGAAGGAAAGTGTTGCTAAGTTACTCTGAAGACTATTCAGAGAGCTTTTTCTTTGTATCAATTGCAGTGTTATTGTAAAAATATCTCTTTTATGCACACTTTGATGAAACTGTTTGTTTCTGTCTTGCCATGGCATATATATCACCTGCTGCTAGACACTTACTAACCACTCAGTTTTATGCCCGTGAGATGACCTGGTGCTCTGACTTCCCCCCAGGACTAGCCTGGCTACTTGTGCCCATGATTAATTGTAATTTCCCATTATTATCATCCATGATTACTGCACTACTCTGAGCTGCCTCTTCCAGGGCTTGCCTCCTCTGTATGTGTGATACACCACCTCAGGGACAGTTTCCAGACAGCCCTCAGAGTCTAAAACGCTGTGTTCAGGCAGTCAAGGTTTTACAAGTCCTGGAGAACACAGAATGTCCTGTGGCTGCACTGACAGGCTTTTGGTCTGCAGTCCACTTAGGCTGCTATGAAGCGCAATACAAATATACTCAAGTGAGTTTTCCTGGAAAGTTTTTTTCAGCTGGGCCAGACCAATACCTTTTTCAACATGTTCTTATGCTCTGAAATTACACACAGTGTTGTGCATAGGTGATAAATCATTATCATAATGGCAAAAGAGCTGTGCTAACTTGCAGTCAAATACAGAATGAACTCCTTCAGCAAGACTCCTTCTGTTCCCACTTCTGTTGGACCACTCTAGCACTCGTCAGTGACCTCTCTGTACCTGCGTGATGAGCACCTACAACAATTCCTTATTCTTTATTACTTTTTAATTTCTACTATAGGAGTAAGCTTATTCCTCTCATATGAATTTATTCTAGGTTTTCTCAATCAAGAGAAATCTTGGACCAAGATATGATATCAAGGGATACTTATTAAAGGGATACTTATTACTCTTTTCATGAAAAGCCCTGCACCTTATCTCATGAGGTGATCAGAGATTCTTCTCATGAAATCAAGTCACCATCACACATGATGGGATTTTGCTCTCCTAGGCATGAGTGAACTCCTGCCTGCCCATAGGAAGCAGTGAATGAATTCCTTGTTTTGTTTTGCTTTTGTGCCCAGCTGTTGCTTTCCCTATTAAATTGTCTTTATCTCAACCCATGAGTTCTCTAGCTTTTACCTCTCCAATTACATCCCTGGTCCAACTCATGGGGGAATGAGAGAGCAGCTGCCTGGAGCTTTGCTGCTGGCTGGGGCTAAACCATGACATGTTCCTAGGAATCTTTATTCTATTTTGGGTATCTGTTTAGATAATTATTTTAAGAATGTAACCCAAAAGTTCATTATCGCTGTAATTGTGAGAGACCTCCTGATTCTGTGGTTCAAACCTTGATAAATGCCTTTGGTTACTTCACCATTTGTATTTTAATTTTGCCCAAATAACTCAGGAAATTCAAAAGCAAAGACACCAAAAAATAAAAGGCAAATTGCCTAATGTCATAACTAGGGAAGGAAAATGCTCTCTGATTTCAGTGATCTTTGAGCATCTTTTGTATATTTGATGCAAGTTTTTATTTTAATGAATTAAAAGCCAAATGCAAACAGGTTCAATTCTAAAACAGTGCAAAAGTGCAATACAGATATTAGGATAAAGAGAAAAAAGACAGCAAAGTGGCAGGAGAGTTTTTAATTCTAAATGTCTGCAGGTAGCAAACAGAAATTCATGCAATCATTGTAAATCCAAGCTGATGTGCCAGAGAAAAAATATACTCAGATAAAAGTATTGAGTAGAATGAAATAAGATTTTTGTAGACCAATAAATCAGAATATTCTTTGAGGAAACAGTGGGCAGCAAAATAGACATTGTGTGATTTAATAAACTTAAAAAAAGAAGGCCAGACAATTTGAGGCTAGATTTGCAAGTACAGAAAATGTCTTGTACGTGTTTCAGAATGGTTTATCTGTCATTTCTTTTCATTGTCAGATGAACATGACTGCCTTATTCCATAATGAGAAGAAATTGAAAATAAAATACTTGGTTAAATACTTAGTATATTTATGCCAGGAAGCTACTTACATATATAGTATGAAATGTGTTATAATAAGTATTTCACAAAAGGTGTTACAAAATATGGAATAACATATAACTATGTGATTTGATATAAAGAAATAGATTTATATATGCACTCATGACTATATACAGTGGAGCATCAAATCATACACACAATTACATTTTAATGCTATATAATAACTCTTGTGATTTAACTTCTCAGTCTAGAAAAGCACTTGTTTAGTACTCTGGTTGTACTGAAGGAATTTATCAGGTGAATTTTCTCAAAGTTCTCAAGATTGTTGCTGTATCATATCGTGGTGGTGCATCCCCTTCCCCCTACCTGGGCCGTATTGTGATATTGTAAATTGAAACAACCAATGTCTAAGGAAACACGGAGCAATTTGAAATACCATAAACGAGATGGAAAGCAGCCTTGCCAGTAGAAAAATTAGATTTAGACATAATTACTGGAGAAATTAGAATGAGTAACATATGGAAGACCACTACTATGTAAATAATTATTTTATTTCACTACAACATGAGTGGTTTGAATGGAAGAAGTCCGAGCCTGTGGCCTGAATAAATCTGAAAACTAGAAAGAGAAAAATGCTTCAAAGCTAATTTCTTATAAGACTGTGAGGATATTTAGAAATCAGAATGATTGCTATTCAATAGCTGTCACTTCAGAAAGTGAGATGTGGGGAATAAGTTATATAGATTTAAGACCTTAGATGTGACTATACTTACAGGAATATAGCCCATAATCTGAAAGCTACCACATAGTCTGAAAAAAAAGAGGTGAACTGAATTGCACAGCAGTGAAACACCACTTATAAAATCACTACATAAAGCTAGTTTGTATTAGAAACCCAAACTTTGAAAAGTCAGATGTATATTATTCATATTCTAAGAATATTCCCATAATAAGCACCATTTACTCCAAAATATTGTAATTTTGTATTTAATTCCAATATGAGTTTTAAAATCTATCAATCTCTTTAGAAGCAAACAATGAGTTAAAGAAAATAATGCAGAAATTATTTTTTTGTAGACAGGGTAGAAAACTGCACAATGAAAGGAGTTCTCTTAAGTTTAATAAGGGACCTACCATACACTGAAAAGATGTATTTCTAAAAAAGGTAAATGCAGCTGTTCTGCTAGAAAATCAGGTGCTTTCAAGTAATATAACATAACTTCATGCATTAAATTCAGTACTAACAGTTAAGTCTATTTTTTCTAATCAACAATGAGATATAAGGAGGGAGATGAGAGGGAAAACAGAGGAAAAAGAAGCTAGGCAAGGAAGCTTCTGGCAAGGAAGTCAATGTCAAAGTAACTTCTAATGCCAGCTCAGAAAAAAAACCCAAAATGCTTTTGTGAAGAACCGTACAACAGCATGTAAGCTGTTGAATCACCTGGAAAAAGGCCTCCATTACTTGCTAACCTTTGTCAGAGCGAGAAATAAAGATTAGTCACATGTGTCTTGCAGGAAAACACAGAAGATATATAATGGCAATACAAAATCAGTTATCTCTAGTATGATGCTGAGTGCTAACTATGCTCTGATCCTGAAAAGCATTTAAGCATGTAATTGATTTTAATCATGACAGTCTCCTTTCTTGTTTAACATGGCTTAAGATCTCAAGCTCATGTCTATCAATACTTTATGGAATCAAGGTCTTAACATAGTGCTGAAGACATCCCATGCTTCTGTTTACATTAAAACAAATAGATCTGTCAATGACTCAAACTCAGTGTTATTATGAGACTTCCATTAAATGCAATTGCATTCAGATCACATTTGAAGAACTTGAGGGAAGTGTCAAACTAGCATTTGGGATAAAGTTGCATGGAAACTGAAGGCTCTCAGGTTGTCAAATTGTTATGTAAGTCATCTCTAAAAAAATATTGAAGTCTTCAGGAAGAGTGTCTAAAAAAATCTCATCTTCCCTTTTTGTGAATACTTTCATAAATGCTAGCTGAAATAATTATGTATTTGAAATTGCATTTGTTAATGCAGGCATGCCATTTTACTTTTTTTTCTCCTTATGATCATATACAATCTCATCCTCAAGCAACTTGTAGTCTGTCATGGGTTCAGTGAGTCCTACTTATAACAGTCACAGTTACAAAAAGATGGCTTCAGTTTCATACCTACCTACAAATATTGTTTATTACCTCGCAGAGAAAAAGGGCCTGATATAATCTCTCTCCAGCAACTTTAAAACCTTCTTCTTCCAACACAGTTCCTTGTGAAATAGGATTTTAAAAGGTTACAATATTGAGTGTTGAATGTATGTATGTATGTATGTATGTTTGCATGTGTACATCAACTGATTTTCTTTTCTCTTTTTTTAATATTTTTTTTTTCTTTTTATCCTGTTTTCAATGCAATGTAGGAAATTTTATATCAGATATTTTTAGCTTAAAAAGTAGAAGATCACATATACTTAGAAGTCCATAAGGTTTTAGAAGTCAAAAAAACCACACTTCACAAAAGGGAAAGAGACGATAGTTGAAAATGTCAAAAATGCTATTTTTGTCATTTTTTAATAACAGAAATATTTTTGAAAAAGCAAAACAAAGCAAACAAAATAAAATAACAGGAAACAAAACACCAAAACAAAACAAAAGAAAAAAAACAACAGCACCAAAAAAACAGCCCAAAAAACCCCAAAAAAACCCAACCAAAACTTTCCTGAGATTGGCAGCTGTCTTTCTACACTTTGAACAATCTTTAACAAAGAAGATTGTTACAAGCAAACATACTTCAATGAAAAAGTCTACTAAAAGGTAAGTGGTCAATAACAAAAACAGTGAGCTTGAGTAATGCAACTTTTTCAGAAGATTCTAGGACACTAATATGTTGCAGTTTTTATTCATTCTAGTATTTTAGATAATTTGAAAATTATATGCATTTCTATAAATCATATATTGCTACAGAACTGGCAAATAGGCATGGCAAGGAAGACAAATTTCAAACCATTTTTCAGGTACACTTGCTCCACTTTGCTGTCTTTACAGACATTTTAATCAGATACCTGTCAGATTGCTATGAATGTTTTTGACATCTCAGGAAGATGGACATGATCAATTGACTGTCTCAGCCTAACCCTCCCTTTCAGATAGTCTGGGTGAGGTAGGAAATATTTTCTATAATTCCAACAGTCTGGCTTTCTCCTTCATTTTTGATCACTAAAATCTCTCATTTCTTGTTCTGTGAGGTAGCCAAGCAAAAGTAAGATGACATTCATTTATTTCTTCCTATTTGGAGAAATGAGGACATTTTAAGCACTGAAGATGATTTTTCCTCCATCTTCGGATGGACTTAAATCAATGTCTTTGAAGACCTGACAGGATTAAGATAATTTTGGACCCGGTTTGTTCCTGATTACCATGTAACAAAATGTACTTCTGAAATCAGTTGTTTTTACATGTTCTCATTGAGTTCACTTAAATATGTTCATCCAATTAAAATTTGATTGGTTTTCTCAAAAAATTTCACCTCAAACTGGAGCTGTAAGCAATTCTTTCTACAGAACACTTGTTCTTGTAAACAACAGCTAAAATGGATGTAAGGGACTTATTTGGCCCTTGAAAGGAGCCCTGCAGTGGAGCTTTTAACTCCATATAGCATCACTGATGTGTACAGACAGTTCTGGGCAAAAAGAAGAATTTGATATGTTGAGTATAATGGATGTCAGCTGGTATCCTGTGTTGAGATGTTACCACACAAATCTTACTCTCAGCAGCAGCTTCCAGTTACACTCAGTTATATGCAATGTTAAATTGCCATCCCAAATTTTGCCAAGCCAAAATTTCAGACTCCTAAGCAGCAACCAAAGCTATGGAAAAATGCTGCTCAGCTGCTGCCAGCCAGGGTCCTGAGGCAGCCATTCAGGGACCTCAACCAGATAACATTTTATGCATAAAAATGTCACTATTTTAAACAATGAAATAAAATATAAATCAAACTTTTCCTCCATTTCTTCAGATAGTTCACCACACTGCCAACCAGTTCAAGAAGAAGGACATAACAAGTCAGAATTAAATAGGGAGTAGTACATGTTGTCTTCTAACAACTAATTTGGCTTTTAATACTCTGGTGTTAGTTATATTAGCCCTTATTTAGAGCAACACTAATGACAATATTGAGAACAACACATATTAATATATGTTCAAGTATCAAAAACTGGTCTTCAAATCTTACTCTCTGAAGATAATAACTATTCCATATTGAGAATGTTAGCTTAAAAATTAAAAAATATTATGGTTCTGTTATTGGAGAGTTTAGATCCAAGAAAAAATTGATCTTTATTTTAGAAGGTTTTAGGTTTTGTGCAAATCTGTTCAAAGAGGATACGACAAGAAAATACAATTCATGCTTTAAGTTTTTGGGGTTTTTTTTTCTCTCCATTTATATAGAATCATTGTTTCTTTCTTTCTTCTTTTTTTTTTTTCTTTTTTTTTTCTTTTTTTTTTTGGACAGAGGCAGTATTCTTATTTAACAAAAAGAAAAAAAAATGGTGCATACATTACTAAGAAATTTTAAAGGTATTTTAAAAGGCACTAGGTGTGATCACAAGTGTTCAAGATATATCCCTTGGCACAGTATGAACATAGTATGTTAATAATTGTGCACTAAATAATGGAGGCAGAACTGAACTCTTAGTGTATCTAATTCCTATATTTTCTGTCAGAATTGAGAGCTCTTTTGATCTGGCCTGTGTGGGTTTTTTAAGCACATCTGAGATATTTAGATGTCCTGGCATCCCTGTGACTATCATGTCAGTGAAGCAGCTCCTTAAATTTTATCTTTGGGTTTCTATTTCATCTTTGGGCTTCCTCTCAGCTAACAGCTGTTTGGGGAGCATTTGCCTTAAATACTCAGGACAGAAACCAAAATTTTCTCTAAGGATTCCTCCTTTATCTTTTTTCCTTAGGCCTTCTGCTAACATAGATTAAAAGCAGTAATCTAATTTATGGGTTTTCTCCAGGCTCACAGGGAGGAAGACTATAATAGGATATTAATGTTTTTCTCATATGCAAATATAGTGAAATGAGAAGATCAATTTTCGTTCTTTAGTCCTCTTTCTTTTTTTTTTTTTTTTTTTTTATTTCCAATGTATTTTGTAGGAGGAAAGCTATTTGATACTCTACTTTTGTGTGACTCAGAGTATGACTCACCTGGAACAGAACTCTTTAAAAAGATTCTTACTCATAAGACTTGTTGTTTATACTCAGTGAAATCTCTAGATTTGAGGTACATGCAAGAAAGAAGAACTTTAGGGTGGGCCAAAGGGATTTTTTAAATTTTATTTATATCTTTATCTTTTTTTCAGAACTAAAAAATTGGTACTTATTTTAGTACTTATGCTACCATTTTCCATAACAGCTATTGCTGTAGCAAGATGCTAAAATGGTTAATGATGAAGAAACATAAAGCACACAATGTATAAAAGACATAAAACCCCATAAAATGTTGCAATTAGAAAAAGACCAGACAATAAAATCTCTTTTTCTTGTGTCTTTCTGTAAATGTATGTGCATTTTACTTTTTCTTCCTCAGGAAAAGCTAGTCACTAATCTTAATTACATTCCTTAAAAAGACTGTTATGGAAAAGCAGAGTGTATTAAATGAAGCAGACTATAAAATTCTTTCATGGTAACAAAGAAGGATTATCCACAGTTCATCAAAATGTTCTCCTCTGTACCATATTATGTTGCAATGATTAAAATAAATTTCAGTATGTGCTTGATTGAACCTTGGAGGTCATGTTAAGGGCAATAGTACAAAAGGAATTCTGATAGCCAAATTAAGAGAAAGTATACTCTCATAGATCAGAAGACTGCTTCCATATACTTTTATTCAACTGTGTAAAACTGGGCTCAAAACCAAAATTATCTTCATATTCTTTTCAATTTATTTTGTTTTCTTTCTGCATCAAAATTTCAGCAATGACTGAGCGAGCATCAGGCAGTAAACTTTTACAACTGTCCATATTTTTAATTACATAATACTGAATTGTTAAATAGACTTTTGTATTACTGTTGTCTGTTCTGTGTGCAGCATGGATGTGAACTTCTTGTACATTGCTCTCTTCAGCAAGTTTCTAATCAATTCTCATTCATCTTAACTATTCACACCACGGACTATCAAAAACTGGACTTCATTCCTTAAAACTGAATTCATGAGAAGCTTGTCAAAATTCTTTCATAGTTTGAGTGTAAGGAAGGCTGAGATTTCTATTTCACTGCAGTTTTACATCACAGGAGAGAGAAGCAGCTGTCTGTGGTTGAAATCCATTTAGGAGAGTTTATTTCCTATACTCTAGCCCCACTGGCTTTGGGAAACAAATGGGGGGAGGATGGGGGAGGACAGAGAGGTGTCAGTGCAGATAACATGACATGAGGAAGAAACAGGGATAACAGAGGCTCTGAATGGAGGTTTCTTTCTTCTTTCCTCCCAACAGCTCACTCCATTCAGTTCCCCTGTCCTCAATTGCCCTAGGACATGTGGAAGCAGATATAAATTCTGGGAACTGCCCAGGAAATGCAATATCAGTGAAAATGCTGCCATTTTTCTGCCTGTACCTGGAAGGCAACTCTGGCTGATAGGCAAGACTGGGCTTTGAGCAATATGGTCTGTACAGATGTTACTGTAAAATCTAAAAACACTATTGGTGGCAGAATACTAATGACTATTTTAATAAAAGACTGCTTGCTGTTGTAACTGTACACTTTACCCACACATTTTTTTTCTCTAGTTAGAATAAACAACCCTACAGAATCTGTGTACCCTGACTTCACACAGAGTCCAGACTTTTTCCCTGAGGTATCTCTAAACTAATCCAGAAGCCATTTATTTAGAGTTCTGGAAGGCAGTATATACCTTTCAAAATGTTGCATTACTAGTTTTATCACCAATACATATCTGATAAAAAGCCCTTCCTTTTTCTTTGGCCACACAAGTATATATTAATGATAATTATGGAAGTCCAAAGTTACAAACACCTAGAAACTTTTATTGATTGAGAAGTTCCATTAAGGTGATTTATTTTCAATCCCCTCACCAACACTTGATGTCTTTGACTGGAAATCTCCAGAGAATTAGCATTTTTTCAGTGAGTTATCCTTATCATATCCTAGGAGGCAACAAAATTGACAAACATGAATGGAGGGTATCTGTGTGTTACTAAGCAATGCAGTCAGAATTCAGGAGAGAAACTTTATGTATAATTAATTAAAGCTCCAAAAATCATCTGCAAACTATATAGACAAACTTTTAATTTTATATGACTGAAGGTAGCTTGGGGTTTAGTCTGAAATAGCATATACTGATTTTGTTACATTTTCAGAATTCTCTGGAGTTAAAAAAAATATTTGAGAGTTGATGGTTTTTATTTGTTTTTGGCTTATTCAGAACAGTTATGAATGGTTGGTAACATTGAAATTTACCTGAGAGCTGACAGTTCTTTAAAAACATTTTTCCTAGAGTGTAAAATTCTTGATTCCCTTGTGTCAAAAAATCAGATGGGTTTTTTTCTCCTGTGAGACATCTCCCATGATCTGTTTCCTTGAAAATTTGAGATCTTGGGCTAGTTATCACTTATTATTCATCATCAACTATTTTAATAACATGACTTTATATTTACTAAAGCACCGTCAAAGCCATATATAGAAGAGTTCTAAATCTTGCTTATGCAAAGTAACCCAGTTCATTTCTCAGGTGACAAGTAGACCTTCTGAAAGTTTAAAAGAATTGTTGTGTATCTCATATGGAAATTAGTGCTTGAAAGTAGAAATCTGTTTTTCTATAGAATAACTGAAACTCATTCCTTTACTTCCCTACCAAATTCAAAAAATATCATAAGCAGCTTCACAATAAAAGTGAAATCCAACATTATTATTGGGATGCATAGCTAAAATTTTTAATTCAATTTTGTTTTGATTGGTTATTAACCTGAGTCTGTAAATTCTATCTCAGAAGTAAATACTGACAAGGATAATAAAAGCAACAGTATCTCATGTCTAACTTTAATATTAAAATTATCTTCTTAAATTAATATTTTATTGCAATAACTCTGTGTATCTTCTAAATATTAAAGTATGGAGATCTGCACAAATCCAAGTAGATTGTGCTATAATTTAACAGGCACAAAGGACAAAAAAAATTAAAAATAACTTAAATGTTTTATGTTTGTGTTATAAATATTTCTTTTGCTACCTCTGAGCCCCTACTTACATTCCCTTCTTTATTATGCCACTCTTCAAAGTTGCTAGAGCATTTACTTCACTTATTTGATCAATATTCTACTCCCACATACAAAAAGCTAGAAGGTATTTACTCAATCAAAGCCCTTTTCCAATATTTTAGCTTCAGATAATGCCAGGTATTCAAGCATACTGTCACTATAATTAACTAAGCACAAAACTTATTAATTGATATGGGATTTACCTTCCTGATAGCAACCACTGGAAGCTACTGTTAATGTCCTCTCACAGATACATCTGAAAGTTGGCTTTCCAAAATGAATTACAATATGGAGAGCAGAGAAGGCATGGTCATACAAGCACCAGCCTGTGGTGAATTCCAGATGGATGCAGAAAGACCTTTAAGTTCCCAGATCTTGTTGCTACTGAGACAAAGAGGCTGCTGATCCCGTCAGCATGGTCAGAAGAAAAACAGAAACAGTTTTTATGACTCAAAAGGAAAAATGAGATTTCCCTCATTTAGTAAGACCAAAATGTCTTACTATAGGTCTGATGTTGGGCATTTACTTTTTCTGTTGTACAAAAATTTATTAACGGTTAATAAAGATGACAAAACAAATGAGATGATTTTGCATGCAAGGTAAAGAAGAATTCATAATCCTGTCTATTCCCCTTTATGCCTTTTACAGTAAATTAAAATAATCCTGCAGCAGTAGTAAGAAGAGCCATGGGGATATTAGGAGGTCTAATAAGAGAAACATTACTCTAGGACTCTGTGGTTAGTGATATTACTCAGGAATTGCCAATTCTTCCTTTGACTTTCTGGTCTTAAGATAATGAAACTGTGAAGGACCAAATGCTGACATATCTCAACTTTCTTCTTTCTTTCAAACTTAACTTTATTCACTAAAAAGTCAATCTCTCACAAGATACAGTACAGCAGTCAGTCCACTTATCCCCATGCTCTACAGAATCCAATATTTTAACCACACAGAGGATATATTCTTTGTGTGTCTTTTAAAAAGGAGAGGGCCTGCTAATGATCACCAAAAAAAACTCAATTGCTTTTCAGAAGTGGGAAGTTTTCTTTGAAAAGAAAACTTCAGAAACTAATTTCATTGCCCTGTTCCTCTCAGTGCTTCAGGCATGAGGTGCTATAAGATAGAAATATATATCACTTTTCTCTCTGGAAAATGATTTAAAGATGAGCCTTGACACTCAAGATACTACACTAGAATGGCATAAAATGTATTTCATCAGCAAATATAAAGATCTTAGTCAAAATAAGATAAGTTGTTGAGAGACATTTCATTCAATTAATCTGGCTTACTATCTGACTACTCTTGACAACATTTGGCAATAAAAATAGTATAAGATGTTTATTAAAAAAATCCCCACAAAGCTTTTAAAACTTTACAAAATATCCCTGTTCTGTCCATCATGGCTGTCAAGTTCACTACGCTTTCCAAGATTTCTCTCAACCCTACAACATCAGTGATAAGCAGTTGATAATGAAAAAAGCTCTCTTATTTTTTAGCTGCTCTGTCAAATTATAGTAGAAAATTTGCTAGTAGAATTATTATCATACCACTGTTAAGCTCAAAGGTATTTCTGAAGTATGGATCTGAGCTCATGGAATGCATCCTGTTTGTTTTGAAAATTTAATGGGAAGCCAAGTGAGTCCACTTGGCCCCAGGCAATGATACTCACTTGTAAGAGTCACTGCCTGTTTCTATTGATGGATCAGGAAAGGAAAATATGCCAAAAAACATATCTAGTGGGAATGGACTTTACTTTGTGAAGATAAAGCAGGAATAGGATTCTTAAAAACAAGATCCTCTTTGGTTCAATTACCATGCTTGTTGAATAAGCAACATTCACCTAAAAAAGCAGAAATATTCCATGGCTTCCCATCATGACCTCAATTTGTGATGCTCAATACACAGTTACATGGTCACCTTCATGCTATTAGAAATATCTTCTGGCCACTACATGTGGAATCAGAATTACATAACTTACGTTAAGTGAGCTACCTTAAAAATTGGTATAAATGACCATGAGTCTAATAGCGTCTCTAAACATAATATTAAAAAAAAAAATGCCATTATCTTGTAAAAGTGACAACATAACAAAAAATACATAAACTCTAATATGATTCAGATGACTTACAAATGCAGCTCAACTATAGTCTTTTTAAAATAAACAAGTCAAAGGACGCCCAAAATTATGTCAAAACTCTCATAAAAACTGCATCTAGTCTCATCATTAAAAGCCTATTAAAAGTGGTTTCAAAAGAGGCAGAAGGATCATAATAAGAGCCCGAGGTTGCTTCACGACATTCATACCAAAAGTAGCAAACCTGTCACAGTGATCAGCCCCAAAAGCTATTAGCATGTTTCTTCCATCTGGATTCATGAGATTACTGTTACCTGAAACAGTCAGACTGGGCAACTTGTAATATTTGTTTGACAGAGACCATAGCTCTAGGTCTGAATCTGTCTTGTGCATGGTCACTGAACATCCTTATACAAATGACGGCCAAAATCCCAGGCATCACTTTCAGGCTTCCATTCAAAACAATTTGATACCAGAAATAAAATGCATTTAAAATGTTCCCAGGTAAAATGGAAAGAAATACTATTCATACAAAGATCAAATTGGAATTTTGATCTTTGCATAAATAGTTTTTCTGCCCAGTAAAAACATTGTCATAAGCATTTTCTAAATGAGCAAAGAATTTCAAGACACTGTTGTTGCCAACTTGATATATGTGCAGTCACCTAACAAGGATGCACAACAATACTAAAGAATCATGCAAATTCCACTATAATGTTGGCATACATAGCAAGCACTGTAGAACAAGACTTGACAAGTGTCAAAGACTATTATTATTAGACAGGGATTCACAATTGAGTCTTGTTAACATATGCAAAATCTCACAACCTTAGGCAAAAGTTATATGTTGATCACTTTTTAACGATACAAACTATTGAATTGCATGGCTTACTGTAGCATCATTTCAAAAAATATTGTCCAAGGTTATTCCTCATGAGAATGTACACTAAATCTGTAAAGGGTTTTTTTCTTAGCTAAACTGTCTACTAACATTTTGAAAAGGAGTATCATCTATCAGAAGACTAACAGATTTATCCCTTAAATAAGAAAGTTTTAGTGAGTATTGCTGTAAGGCCTTAAGAAAATAAAAGACACAGTTCCATGAGATGACACCTCATAAGAACTAAATGATAGCGCAAAGGTCATTCTTAAGACTGAAAAATATACAGTTTAACCCTTTACTGTTTTCAATGCAGGAAGCTTAAAGAAAAAGACCTTGTCTTTAGAATGATTTTATTCATTTTAAAATCATCTGCTATAAAAAGATGAGAACATTCAAGACATAGCTATAATAATATGCAATATTTAATGGTCACAGGAAAATGGAGGATCCATAAACAATATTGAAATTTTTATTCTAACAGATAAGCAGTTATGTCCCTTAAAGTAGGGTAAATAATCCTGTTCCCCTAAAGTTCTGGATGGCTTGTAGTTGGTAAGATACTCAATATCTCAATTACCTTTCTAGTCTAAAAATGGCAACAATACAAAATCTGGAAGGACAAACAAGACATAAAAATTACTTCGTTCTAAACTATATTTCTCAATTACCCATATAAATCAAATATGTTAATTTTTTTCAGGAGCACTAAATTTTGAATGTGATAGCTCCTTCCAGTGAATGCTGCACATGCATTGTCCCTTGAGATCTACCATCCAAATACTGCATATCAACAACTGAGAACATTTTGAGGAGTTAGTAAGTAAAGTAATAAATCTCTATGCCATTTAGCATGTGAGATGAAACAAAATAATGGCCTATGGTGATGCTGAAAAAAATCCATAAACTATCTATAATTCAGCAATAGAACAGCAGGAATAGCTAAAGCAGGATTTTCGAAAGAAAAAAATTCAATATTTTCGTGTTTAAGACAAAGGAGGCATATGAAAGATAGAAAGAAAAGGAAGAAGTTAATCTTCAGAAAAAATGTGTGTGTGACAGATGGGAACCTTTTAAATGTGAGAAAACTTGTGAGGTAGAAAGTAAATTCATCTTCCATGTTGAAGGAATGAAGAATGTTGCAAAAGGGAAAAAGTTATTTGAAGCTTTTATACTTTTAAAGCTTCTGTAGTAAAAGCAAGAAAGTTTGATAAAATGTGATGGCTATATTTCAAGTTGTTCAGCATATGTTGGATGAACTTTTCAACCTTAAAATAATGTTCTAAAAATCAGAAAACTACTCAGTTTGTAACTCCCACAAACACAGCTCACAAAACCACCCACATCTTGTTCTTCCATTAGTACTTACAGCTCCTATTCTGATGAAAAGAAACAGGGTTTTATACTATTTCTTAATGGCAGAACCTTGGGCAATGGTGTTTTAATAGCCAAGATGGCTTGGGTTGAGTTTTTTTAAGTGCTTTAGGAAGGTCTTTTTGCTCATCAATATCTTCTCACCTGTAGAAGTTTGCAGCAATGCTTGGAGAAAAATAGAACCCTAAAGTAATCACAGTATCAAGTAGAATGGAATTTTAATTACAGAAGAACTGTGATGGAAAAAGAATTAATTTGAAAGGTTTTTTTTAAATTAGATTTCACTATGTTTTGGCTTTAATCTTACGTAGTCAAAATATGCCCATTGATGTAGTGGGTTTTTTATTATGCTCTAATATAGAATCTCAGAATGGTTTGGGCTGGAATGGACCTTAAAGATCATCTAGTCCCAGCCCTCTGCCATGGGCAGGGACACCTTCCAGTAGACCACATTGCTCAAAACCCCATCCAGCCTGGTGTCTATGCCAATGATCAAGAAAGAGAACACAGAAAGTAATGTGATGGTTGATCTCTCAGTCTCAGATTGGAGCATTAAAAGAAAAAGACCCCAAACTGTGAACATGAGTATTGTTTCATGGAATTGCAATGGTGACAACTGCAATTATGCCTCAGATACAGAACAGAGTACTGCATCTGAGTACAGAGTACAGATCTGAGAACAGAGTACAGAGAACTCTAATGAAATAGGCAACTTTTGTTCACGTGGTATAAACTGAGAAAAGACATAAGATGATGCTAATACCCTTAACAGGGAGCTGTGATACCCCAGACTAGCTGTGCTACACTTCCAGTACACAAACAAGCTCACTCATTGTTTCCTACTTGTCAAAAATATTCCCTCTGTTATGGAGGTTGCTGACCGTCCATGGCTGAGAAATGTGGAGGTTGTGTACCTCCAGAAACAGCAAAAGCATTAATGTATGACAGCTTTTCAAGAAATATTCTGCAACTGAGCATAAAGTTACTGCTTTTACTTAAATGAAATTTAAGTTCTGCTCAACAGAACAAGTACAGAACCAAGTGGAATGCTGCTTTGTTGGCACAGTATTTACACTAACACCAGTCTAATGCATGAATATTTTATTGTAGAAAACTGTATCTGCATTGTTCAAGATTATTGAGCCGCTATTGCTGCAATGAAAAACATCAGCTTAAAGAAAACAGGGTGAAAAAAAGGGTGAAGAACAGAAAAGAATAGATTATTGTCAATATTTAGCAGAGCAGGGTGTTTAATGATCAGTGAAAGAGCATTCCAAAACAATTGTTGCATCGCGGTTTGGGGTTTAGGTTAGGGGTTCTGATCTGTTAGCTAGCCATGTTCTGTGTACCCCCGCGCACCCCCTATGTCTCTTCCCCTTCCCCCCACACCGCGGCTGTTCGCTCCGGGTCCCTGACTGTTGGAGCTTCCACTGTCACTCCTGTGACCACTCCCCATCCTGCCCTGAGGGTTCAGTGCCCGTCACTCCGATCTCCCAACCCCATCCGCCCCAGAGCCCGGGGTCTGCCCCGGTCGCATCCCCGTTGGGCGCCATGGTCCACGTCATTGCCACAGCGCCTGCCCCCATTGGGCGGGAGGGCCCCTGCTCTCCTTGCCCCGTCCCCGATATAATCCCGTGCCTCGGAGTGCCCGAGGCAGTTTTTCCTCACACGCCAGCTGGGAGCAGGTCGCGGTGCCTCAGCACAGCTCCCTGTGGCAATAAAGGACTTTCAGCCTTCCACGCATGGGAAATCCGGACGTTCCTTCACTCTTTACTGGTGTCTCTCGCTCGTAGTGGCGAAAATCCACTGGCACCCCCGCCCGGACATTGGCATGGAGCCAAGTCCGGAAACACGCGGCGATCCCGGGTCGTGGAGGGAGGTGGTACCGCTCTACGTGCTGGAGCTGCCCGGGGACCAGGAAAACACAGCGAGACACCGTGAACAATGGAAAAATTAGTGATGGATAATTTTGAAGGACTGTAGAAGAATATCAGAAATGAAAAATTAATGGACATGGCTGCTAAGGATTTTGCATCCTAAGCAGGAGTATTTGCAATTCCCAGTAGATCATAGAGTTTTCTAATGGCCCATCATTGTCTCAATTAAATTTAAGACACTAGTATCCTAAAAAAGTCTCTGCCTAAAACATACTAGAATAGGGGAAACAAAGTTCTCATAGAGCCCCATGACAAGTCCTGAAAGGGAAGGAGCTAAAAAGAAGTAGAAGAAATGAGGAGTTTTTTTCCATGGCTGGGAGAATGAGAAATCTTGGGAAAAGGAGAGGAAAAAGATGCACAACTTCTTATGGGAGGAAGACCTAGAAAATTTTGCAATGGTGATCCAACTTCCCAAATTCAAAAAAACAGATGAAAAAGAAATTGAGTGGAAGTTAGACTGAGGATTCTAGAAATTGATGAATAGAGTCAGAAAATACAGGGAGAAAAATGTCTGCTAGCAATTTTGCATAGCAGACTACAAAAGAGGGGAGGGGAAGAGGGATTAAAGCTCTAGCCATGAAAAAAAAACATGAGCATTCAAAGGATCTTATCAATAAAATATGGGAAGCAAGAACATAAGGAGTCATTGGGAAAGTAATAGACCAGCAGGCAAGATGGGTACTGTGCATGCCTAGCAGGAGCAACAGACTGCTGTCATACCATTGTCACTGGTTAATGACTTGGCTGTGCAGCTGTCCTCAGCTCTCGGTAAGAGACTCTACTGATCACAGATTTTATAACTGGAAATGCTAGACTTATAGCCATGTTTGACAGCTGGGGAAAATCTACTGCTCTGGAAATTATGGGTCAGGGATTTGGAAGCGAAAATTAAGGACATAATCCAGTTCCACTGGATTTTCAGAAACATATTTCAATGTGCAATTCCCTAAAATTAACAGTGTGAAAAGCAAATAATCTTCTTTTCTTCATTATGTCTCCCCTTCTTCATTATGTACAATGAAATAACAGTTTCTTTTTCAAGTCAAAAGATACTCTGCAATTTTACAGTGCAGAATGAACTTGATTCAGAACTTGTGAAGAAAAATTCTGTAGGTTTATTTTAACTTTTTACTTTCATAGTCACCATTATGCTGAAACTTAAATAAAATGCTGCTGTGTCCCTTTTAGTGCTACGCTTCCTTGTCTTGCCTCCATACACTGCATCACAGCACTAAAAAGGTATCTCCTTAAAGTTCTAAGAATATTTTTATTATTTCATTGTGAACTGCACAGTAATCTTAAGATCTGAGCTGCTTGCCTGTTATCAATTACTGCTCTGACTTCATTTCTCAACGCACATATTAGGCTTCCTTCTAAAATTTCTCCCTTGAAAACCTCAGGCTGAGTTAGGCTTAGAAGAGTAGCAGCCATAAGGAAAAAAAAGAAAAAAAAAGGAAAAAAAAGCGGGAAAAAATTCTCAACAATAAACTCAAAGGTAGGGAAAAAAAAAACACCCAAAATTTTTCTCCCATGTACTTTTTTTGGAACTTCCAGAAAGGAGGGATAGATTTTCCGCATATAGCAAATTATTTTCTTCAAATATGATAAAAGTTTTTTGCAGTTATCCATGAATTCTACAATGGAATACTTTTCCACATTAAAATACTGATTTGCTAAAAGCTGAACACAAAGGAAATTTGTTGTATCCTTGGCTTAAAAAAAATTAGTCGTTAGATAAGATATAGGCACTTGTTATTTGTTGTGGTTTGGGCTGATTTAGTCAGGTGGTTTATTAATGTTAGTTAGGTTTGTTCCTTGTACACCCCCATTGTTCCCCTCACAGTGGTTTGCTCCAAGTTGTTTACCCTGAGAGTTCCCAGCACTTGGATCCACGGGTACCTGTCAATCATCTCACCTCTCCCTGTTTTCTCCTTGTTTGGTCCCATCAGTCAAATTTGTTCACTCCCTGTGGGTTGTCAATCCTGTCTTTTGTTTGTCCCCATTGGGCAAAACAGGTTTACACCCCTGTCCTCCCACTCCCTATTTAATCTGTTGCCAGCCTTTGTTTCTTCGGCATTTGTCACTGCACCCACCCCAAGGGCACTTTGTTCCTGCCCCGCCTGGGACAATAAAGACTCTTTGGGCTCACAAACAAGTGTCCTTCTCTCGTCCCTTCATCTCCTCTCAGTGTGTGAAGCTACCAAAGCTGCGTAACCCACGCCGCAGCACTCGGCACTGCCAGGGTGCCAGACACCGTTCCCCTGGAGTGCCCACACACGTGGCGGCCACCCGGCCTCGCACGGGCAGTGCTGGCCGGCACATCTCGTCTGCTTGAGGTCATTGCAGGCAGCCACTGCAGTTATTGTGCCTTGTTAAAGGATGTCATTATAAAATAACATCCTTTTCCTCCAAATTTATTTCATTTCATTTCATTTGTTAATATTATTATTCATTATTTATTTTATTTCATTCCAATATTTTCATATTTATTCTGAACCCTCATAAGTGAAAAATTTGAAGTTGAATTCTTCTTACATTCTGAAATAATTTTAGCATTTTTATTTGTCTTTATAATCAGAAAATGCCTTTTCCATCAGGCAAAGTGCATTAGATCAGCTAGTGGGCTCTGTTTTATTTCTACAGAAAATATTAAATGTCTCCAGCTAATACATCAGTGTATTTACAAAAATTCTCACTTTGTTATGCAGTATGAATAAGCTTAAACAAGGAAAAATCTGGTAATATATACTAGCTTTCTAGGATGTGTCCACATATTGATAATTGATTACCTGTAGACTAGTCAGTATGATTAGAAATAAAGATTAAGAAACTGAGACAAGAGAAAATGTGGCCTTCATGAGAATTTTGATAACGTCTCAGGGGTGTTTGAGACATATGCAATTTACTTTCAAGCTACTTTTGACCATCATTAAACTGGAGTGATATTTACGATAAATAGGAAACTTTGAATGAACAATATTTTTACAAAGGCAAGATTTCTAAGAGCTACTTAGTTTCCTTAATTTCTGCATTTTTAATTTGGTAGAGTACAGCCAGGAAATTGTGTATGAGCTCGCAAGATACTTCCACATTCACCCTGGGAAATATAAAGTGTTATAAATTTCTCTTGCTCTCCTTAGAAATTGAGAGCAGACATTAACTCACTGGATCCAGCTGTCTATGTGCAGTGCTGATCAATTCTAGAAAATTAACACCTGCTTTTAACAATTTTGTACAACAACTTCATGGGTAAACATTTATTAACCCGATTCTTGATTATTTTTTAAGGAGCAAAACTTCTAAAGTCAAATAACATATTTTTCCATCTCTTTCCTCAGCAGAACCCTATTAGAAACTGTGAGAGACTGAAATGCTCAAGGTCAGTGACTCGAACAATTATCCACGTGCAGGAGCAGCAGGTGCTTTGCTGGGTTTGCATTCCCAACAGAAGTGGGGGAGGAGGAGAGCTTTTGGATGTGTGGTGTCAAAAAATATGATCTGCAGAAGAATAGCCCAGGTACAGAGGGGTTGAGCATCACCACAGAATGACCACAACAAACCAACATTTGTTTAGCAGCAAGCTGCTGTTTTGAGCCAGATAAGGGAAAAGGCTTAAGGATAAGAAGAAGATGCTGATAGGTGGGAGATAGTTTTGTAACATGCCAATGTTCTCCCTTATAAAACTGGCTTATATGAAAAAAAATCCCCCACCCCCATATCCTGGGGAAAATATTGGGGTATCCATATTCACAAATAGGCCTGAAATTTGCCCTGAAAGGGGAAATTTCATGCCCCTTCTGATGGGACATAACTGGCTTAACTACACTGGCATGTCTTAGAAGGGCTCATAAAGCACCAGAAAAACCCCCAAAATGCTGCCAGACTAATTTCTGGGGCCTTACATCAGACAATTTAAAACTTCCCCACCCAGGGGAGGTACCTGAACTTAATTTACCCATTGAACTTTGTGTGTCATGGGCTTCCCCCTCCAGAAATGGATAAAGATTGTGACCATCACTTTGAACATACTGTTGCATTTCTACAGATAATAACCAAAATGGCTACATAACTCCTTCCTGTTGTAACCAATTTAAAAAAAAATAAACCTGCTACAGACACACATATTTGTAAATACTGGTCATTCAGTGTTGTTTCACTCTAATCTGTTCCAAGGGATCTATTAACAAGAACCTCAGCTACTCTTGCCTTTGGGGCAGTTCATAACAGAAGCCCCTGCCAGAACCTTTTGTTTCTGTTTTCAATTCTTCCATACCCATATTTTTAGTTCTCCAACATAAACTGGGTGTTGTCTGGCTGTGCGTGTTACCACATTCATAGTTTGTTTAAACCCTTCACAGTTTCAGGCACACACTCATAAAGGAAATTGAAGGTCTCAAATTATTAACCTGATTCAGTTTCCAGTTCCTCAGTAAAATTCATATTCTGTAATGGGGTTTCTTAGTTAGCCAGTAGGAAATATTAATACAGGCATGAATTTTGTACATCTTAATTGTGGGTTGCATTCCAGCATTTGCCTAAGATCCAGAAGTGTAACTTGAAAAAGTTCAAGAATTTAGCAAACTTGGAAGAAAACCAATTGACATTACTTTTCAATACAAAGTGTTTGGGGGATTTTTTAAAAGGAAAAACCAGTACTGTAGATCTTAAAATTTAAAGGGTTTATGGTGACAAATATTTAAAGAAACTTAACAGGCTACAGCAATTAGATGGGAAGGAAATAGATGTTCTTCAAAGTGTTACCTAAGTGATATGTATCACTGCTATGTGGTCTATGTGTTACAGCCATTTGTGTGCAGTTCTACAGTAAAAATTACATTAATAGTAAGACTTACAAAATAGATTAAATTGACTGTAGGTTTGCTGCCTTCCTTATATTAAAGCAATTAAAACATAATGGTAAAATTTCCACATTACTCCTACACAAAAGCAATTTGAACAATTATTGCAAGATGGCTTTCAGAGAAACCATTGTAGCAGAAGTTCATTTTGCATGAATTATAGAGCTGTAGTGGTAGTCCACATTGACTATAAATTAGGCCTCTTTTTTTCTAATTAAATATGAAAAGAGGAAAGAAATGATAACACACACCCCCCCTGGATACTTTGCTAAGCCCACAGCCCCCAGATATTAGAGGCTAGGCCAAAATTCAACAAGGTGCCTTTATATGTGCAATTTTTTAAACCATATTTCATCTCTGAATTTGGATTTCTGTCCTTCTAGTTTCACACTGAGCAACAACCCATTACAGAGGAAGGAAAAAGGCAGTGCTTCAGCTCTCTCAAAACACATTGTAATCCAAAATAAACAGCAATATCTAAAAGACATCACATCACATCCAAAAGAACTGCTGCAGAAAAAGCCCTGCTTAGCTGTCTAGTACCTAAGCCCAAACTGCATGAGTCAGTTCTAATTTGCACAACTATAATCAATGTTTAGTTCTGAAACACATGCTAATATTTGCTGGCATTGTTGTCTTTGGTTGAAATGCAGCTTTTAAGAAGACTGAAGAACCTTAATTTAGACCAGTTGCCTTATTCTGTACCCACACAGCAACCCTGCTGGTGTGAACTTTCAGGATAAAGAAAAGAGAAGGGAAAAGAAAGAAGTGAGGTAGATTGCTTTCTACTGAAACCACAGCCCACAGATTTTTTTTAACACCTCACTTTAACCTCGTTTAAGAAATCTATATTCTGCTAAACCACAGTGGTCTTTTTTTTTTCAATCTGCTTACTACAACTGAGTAAGACAATATATTTCAAATAAAGTCCAGTTAACTAGCAATTAAGGAATCTTTGATTAATCTCCACTGCTGTGATAACTGATTAACTAGTTTTGAAGGCTGAAGCAGCTCTTTTTAGTATTTTATTTTTCTCTAATGGTAGATTTTGTTATGTGGCATGAAACATATGTAGAATACATCAGGGTTAATTTGCATTTAAATCCCTTGAAGAGATCCTCATAAAATTTTATAAATTTTTTTCTGTGTTAGGAATTGTTTCTTAACATAAAAAAGACATTTCTTTTAGGAATTGTTTCTTAACATAAAAAAGACATTTCTTTACCCAGAGAACAATAATTGTGTTCATTTTCCTTCTACCATGCAATTAAAACAGGTTATTACCAAATCAATACCCATTTCACAAAATGCATCCCTCCAATGTCTCTTTTGTCCTCCTCATCTAACAAGTCTAACCTGTATATTTATTCTGCTGGTGCCTCTGCAGTAAAAAAGCAAAAGCTTAAACCAAACCACAGCTCAGGCACAATCTTTTAAGCACAGCTGCAGGTTGAAAATGAACAGAGCTTTCAGATGCCAATCTGCCTCAAACACCACAGTGGGCTAAGAGCTTTGCAGGCTTTACAGGGATGTTAGGATGAAATACCTACATACAGGTCTTTATAATTTTAGCAGTAATATGTAAATATGAACAAGAATTTGAACTTGTAATCAAACCCAGTATGAACTCTACTACCCACTCTGTTATTTCCACAGAGCTTTTTACAGGAAATCTGCTGTTTTTCCATCTCATATTTATTTCTCTCCTTTGCTTAAAATTAGTCATCTTATTGCAAAAGGTAAAGAAATTCAGGCAACTCTTTGATAAAAATGACCATAATTTCTCATGGTGCGTACTTGTCCCTGCGTGCTCTTCCTCCTTTTCTTTCTCACTGCCATCTCTTTTGTGAGGAGTCATGGAATAAAGACTGAAAAGAATAATTGAAAGGCACTGAGACTGGGGTACACGGACCTGTGTTGAAGAAGTAAGTGCAGGTACCTGTAAGAAACTTCCCAAAAGAAGTATGAGAGGAAGATCTGAAATGGAAGAAAAATTGTGCTAGCTGGGAAAGACAGAAATGAGAAAAACCAAAAATTAGGTAAATGCCAGTGTGAAAGCACAAATGTGAACTGCCTCCTCACAGCTAAAAGCAAAAGGAGATAGAAAGGAAGAAATGTAAACAGTCAAGCAGAAATATAGATAAGCTTTTCAGTGGAAACAGAGAAGAGTGGATAATCTCTAACTGCACATTAGAAGGGAAAAAAAAAGAAAAGTCAGGGCATTTCCTAATTTTTCTTTACCTACTGATTTTAGTTATTTCAGACTTCATGATGTGTGAGAACAAAGTGATTACAGTCCTAGCTAATATACACTGAAAATTCAGAGTCCAAGCACCAGCTAAGGATAAAATAAGTTACATAGAAATTTCTAAAATATGACAAGAGATTGATTAACTAAGATAAATACATTAAAGCCTATAAAATCATGGTATAATAAACACTTTTATTTAACACTTGATTTTTTTGTGGTCATTTTAGTTCTTCATAAAGAGTTGCATGATTAAGTTAGGTAACAGATCCTACAAGTTTTCAATGTATGCTTACGTACTGACATAAGCTTTTCTTACTGTCATTTAGAATATTTCATTAATCTGCATAAGCATATGTTGCTGTACCAACTATGTGTCAGCATTGATCTCCTTTCCTTACTTTAAGGGAAGCCATTTATTTATATTTTAATGAGAAACTATGAGCTTACAGAAATCCAAATTACTCTTTCATTGTTTACCAGTGCCATAAAACAGCTCATAGGTCTTTAATATGATGAAAAATATTTCCTTCAGTGTGATAAAATTGGTGCTTGTTTTGCTTAGGTGGCAAATATTACAGGAAAACAGATAATTTCTTGTCCCTAGAGTTTTTGTTATAAGCCATTACTCAAATCTTCTTCCTTTGATGCATTTCTGATATTTATATTCAGCATCTTCCTCTGCTTTGAGATGTTTTCCCATTTTACCCAGAGGAGAAAACACAAAACTTCTGTTGCAAATTTAAAAATCTCTTCATTGATTGAAAATGATCTTCCCATCTTCAGATATATGCCTTGTGCTGTGCATATGCACATTTAGATAATTTCACAGGAATGAAGCTGTGAATCATCATCAAGGCTATTTTTTTTTGCACTTTGTGGTATTTAAGTTGATTTTTTTAACTTTTTAGAAAAAGTTAATAGTAGTTTTCTATTTTTTAGAAAATATCAGAACATGTAAACAAAAGACATTCCTGAGCAATAATATCAGGTGCAGAAAGACAGGAATACAAGAACAATGATCCTTCTTTTCTAGAGGTGCTGATTCTAATATATAGTCTGCAGTTCTGTCATGTAAGTATTAGCTACATGAGAGAAGGAATTACCCTGTATGTTTTTAGGCATGATTCCAAAGGCTGTGTCTTCATTTGTAAGCACAGTGCAAGTTCTTTTGCAACTCCGAAAATCTTTTTTTAAGGATAAGAAATTTGTTTTCTGTCCAACTTTACTGGGGACTTGGAGGTATCCAGCTCATATCTTCTTCAGTTTCTGTGTTTGGCCATTACTAGCAAAATCTGCTGTCATAAAGAAGCATACGGCCTTCTGTCAGAACTTAAGTGAGCAAAGACTAGAAGTTTAGTTTGGTACTATCAGTTCTTGAAAAATGTCTGAAAAGAAAATAGACATCTTCACTTTCATGTAGGGGTGTGTAATGATCTTATAGATCTTTACAAATTCACTCCACCACTGTGGTGTTGCAGAATTACAGAAAAAAAATGCATGCTGTTTTTATTCATCTTTGTTGAAGATTCTGCATAATACAGAGGAAGAAAACATAACAAAAATTCCTATTCACTGGAAAAAGAAACTGTCAAAATTGTTGAAAAATGGTTTAGCAGGACAAGCATGGAAAATAAAAACTTAGTTTGGGACTTAAATAGTATTAAGGAATGACTTTCACTTCCTAAAAAGTATCAGTTGTGTGGCCTTAGTCTCACTTGGAGAAAGGGGTAATCAATAAATAAGTAACAAGACTGAGACAGAACATGATGAAAGCCAGCAACCAGAAAATTATATACCAAGAGACTGACCTGTGTTCAGTAACTCATCTGAAATCAGAAAGGCAAGTGATCTGAATGATTTTGCAAAACGTCACAGGAAGTATTGTATTATCTGGCTTTGATATATTTACATGTTCAAACCACAAATAAAGTAAAACTTGCATAGACCATTGTACAGCTTTGGAAAACCTAGGCTGAGGACATACATTAATCTATACAGGGAAAATATGTGTATGTTTTTAATCCAGCTCAAGAAATATTAAAATAAACCTGTAGCAATTACATTTGATAGGCCATATAATCACAGAATAATACAGTTTGGAAGGAGCTCTGGACTGCACCCTTCAAGCAGGGTGGTACAGATACCTTGCGTGTGCTGTTGTTAAAACTATGCTGGCTAGAGCTCTGGGATGTCTCCCAGTAAAACAAAGTTTGAATTGCAGCAACAATGCAAAAGCTTGGGTCTTACTGAGAGAATGTGCTCTCAAATTGCCAGTCAAGCTCTAGTTAGCAGATCAGCTCTGTGTATTTGGTATCTGTTGCAGCAGTAGTTCATGATTACTCAATAATTTCTGAAAACCACAATGAAGACTCACCTTCATTCAGTAAAGACTATTCATGGTGTCAAGAATAGGTGCATATATTGGTATTTTGTTATCCTGCAAAGGCAGCAGTGGCATAAGTAGGCAGTACCTTGAATTACAGAACTTTATGATTCATTGTAAAGGCTTTTACTACATTTTTTGTATCACTTATTTGCTACACTTTAAGTTAAGATGAAGTTAATCCCTATCTAAGTATGGTTTATTTTTAAAAAGTAATCAAAAAATCTTTTGTAAATTTCAAGCAATTAATTTTTTTATGACTATCATTATAAATTTGAGCCACATTATTGAATGTTCTGAAATGATAGTTGCACCTGCATTTTCAAATGTAAAAAAGAATTGAAGGTAGTATCATTTACCCATCTGACTGTGTGAAAACCATTTGCAGCCTAAGATACATTTATAATTTTAGAATAAACTTTCAAAGCCAGAAAACTCTTTAACTGTTTTAAATTCTTCTCAGTTAAGTTCTCCCAGTCAAATAGATGATGACACAAAATTGCATTTAGCTGTTTCCTAAAGATAAAACTTGTGCTGTTATCACGCATTAGTCTTGAAATTCCCTCAAGTAATTTACTGAAATTGTAATGTACAAGAACACGAAGACTAAGTTATAAATCTTTTTCAGAGAGGAACGTTCATGGCATAGGGTAGGCTGTTATTTATTTTTGTTCATTTGGCATGAATAGTTGAATGTGCCTACCTGGCAAACAAAAGTTTACAGTGTTTGATGAGAAGCTAAACAAAGCCACTTTCGAGTAGTCTTCAAATATGCTCTAAAATTGCATTTACAAAGCCAGTCTGATTTTCACTGAGCATGTTTCCAGCTGATCCCTCCACTGACTCTCAAGTTGGATATTTATTTGCTGACAATGCAAAAATGTTAATATTCTGGTAATTATTACATTTTTATTTGATTATATGTTTTAATACATATCAATTGCTAAGTTGGAGATTAAATTAGAGAATTCTGTCATATTAAGTTCACAGGAGGAGAGGGATTTGAAATATTAACAAATTGTGAGTGTGATGACATCCATTACTCTTTGATGAGACCAATTTGTAAACCATCTGGCACTGAAGAGTTTAGCTGCTTGCAGTTATAATGGAGATATTTTGGCTTCAATACTTAATGAGTAAGATAATAGCTATTTGGTGAGTTAAATGGTTAATACAGATAACCTGGTGGAATGAAGTATCCTCAGATAAGAGAACACATGGTGGTAGCATTTTGTTGAATGTAAGTATTAGTGGATGAGCCAGTTGAAAATATATCAACTCCATAATAACAGAAAAAAAAATTCTATTTTACTTTTGTATTAACCTTTCTAGTGGAGTCCAGAATTTTCTGTCTAGTGATTGAAAATATATGCAGCAAGACTTTTTCCTCTAGACAGAAAAACAGGAAAGATATTATTACAAGGTGCAGCATACTGTGTCTGTAAGTAACAGCTTGTGTGAAAATTACAGTCATTAGAGTGCAATTGTAAATAATTTTTATTACTATTTAATTTAAATTAAGTCTGCTTCAGAATACATGTGGCATAATGGGTTGCCAAGAACACTAGTAAAGTTTTGCCTATCTTTTCTGCAGGCCTTTTGTTAGAATGAAAGGCGTGTTTTCTAGCATCACCATTATGAACTATTTTATTTTCAAAACATATTGAAAAAAATATCAATAGCATAGAAAAGGCTTTACAATTTTTGACAGATATGTTTACTTCCCTGTCTTATTATCTTAGCATCTGGTCCATAAATCAGATACATGGCACTGATCTAAGCCAGATTCTGTTACTATCTATTTGGATATATTTCAAGGATGTATATTCTGCAATACAGCAATTTTGATTGACTAGGAATATTATTAACTGAGATTATATGACAGTTATCTGAATATGGTTGTTGATGTCATAGAATGGTTTGGTTTGGAAGGGATCTTAAAGGTCATCCAGTTCCAACCCATCTGCCACAGGCAGGGAACAATTTTCACTAGAGCAGGTTGCTCAAAGCCTCATCCAACAAGGCCTTGAATAATTCTTACTGGAAACCACAGAATCCACACCGCAGAACATGTTTATGAACATTCCAGACATAGTACAAGCTTTATTCCAGAGCTCACATATTTTCAGAAAAATCTAACTTCAGGACACAAATTTATAAGATAAACTTCATTAGTGCCATCAGTCATTTTTCTCTGCTTACTCTGGTTTTTAATTTGTCTTCATTCATAGTAAGTCTGAAGGCAGTAAAAGTGACTGAGTTAAAGTAACTTAGGCCACAATTAGATTTATTTATAACAAAACACAATGCTTTCCTGTTAGAAGTTGGCACAGGGAAGATAACAGGCTGTGATGCTTTTTTCTTGAATTCTTGTTCTGTGATGCTTTTTTCTTGAATGATAATCAAAGTTTTTTCTTTATTGTGAAAACTCCTTATTAAGATTCTGTCATTGACTGGCAGAGATAAAATAATTCCCTTCTGACATGTCCTGATCCATTGCCTACTGAACTAAAAGAAACTCATAATTAATTATTTTAGGAAGAATCCTAAATCCTTATTCTCATCAGCTAACACTTCTGTTTTTGCCTTGGCTCAAATCCCAGCTAGAAATTTATGATTCCTTAGCTTCTTTTTGTAGATGCCATGAATCATAGAGGCTTATGAGTGAAGAAATACTGGGGTGGTTTTCCTGTATAGGTTAGTTCTTGATATATTTGTACAACTAATCCCCAGCAGAAAAGATACTGAATACATAAAAAAACAACTGTCAACTTGGTTTGATGTCACTCTACAGAAGTGCTTCGTGCCTCCTGTACATGTCCATGTTTGGACTAATTCCATACTGCACATTACCTGCAAAGTAAGGCCCATCAACACAAATATCTGAGATAGGGTAATCTCATTTCCAGAGATGATCAACGTAATGCTACTTATAAATAACTTCTTCAACATTTAAAACAAGAAGAAAATCGCAGGTTATACAAAATGAGTAATCAGAATGAAAAAGTAACAATGTTTTCCAAATGCAATTCAGTGACACAATAAGTCAGTTAATTAGTATGTAACTTTTGCACAAATTATAGTAAAAAAATAAAACTTCTCAGATAAGGACTTTCAGAGGTCTGTGGCAACATTTGCAAAGATTTCTGCTAAGTAAACATTCTGATCTAAGAAAAAATGACTGATGGTGTTGCTGTTCTTTCTGAAAACCCTTTGCACCCTGTAGGCTGCTGAAGAGGTGGCCAATCCTTCAGTTAGTTTATCTGATTTATCTGGTATCCTTGTGACCCTTTACAAACATTAAACTATTTTCAGATAAAAATGAAAACTATTTCTTGTTGTGTGGTATTGGAAAGAATGTGAGAATATATCCATAAGGAAAAAAGTGCTAATAAAAAGTATTATTTTAATTATTTGTAAGTATTGTTATAGACCATCATCCCTGTCACCATCTCTTTTTGAGTAGTGTTGGGTAACCAAATTTTACCTAATTTTTAAAATACTATTTGGTTACCCAGATACTTTTAAATTACTAAAATACTTGCTTCCTTCTCCATTGCTCTCACACAAGATATCAAATTATAATATATCTCCTTGGTAAAATGTAAGAGAAATTACTCAACAGAACTAATATGATAAAGGATACAGAAATACTAGTCAGGTTTTAGGATGATATAGAAAACAGTTATAGAACAGCTATAGAACAGTGAATGATGGGACATAATTTTATCTCAAAAACCTTATACCACTTTCTGGAAAACACAAAACCTTTTGCTCAGAAAAAAAATGCTGTGAAACTGAAAGCTATTGCTAGTATCATACAAGAGATAATGGCATCACTGCTCTGCAGTTATTCACCAGTTTTCATTGTCATTGTATCACTCTGCTTAGATTTGTTTACATTCATTTAGTTCAGTGTCCTCACACTATGAGTAGGGGGGGGGGGGTAAATGGGAGTGATTCTGTTACAAAAATTTAGGCAGTCTAGGTCCACAACATAATTTGGCATCAAGCATGAAGACTCAGAGGTCTCCTGAGGAGTTTTGTCCTGATGGCAAACTCTTTTATTTAGTTCAGATAATAGAACAATATATTTAAATGATAAGTGAGTTACAGCTCAAAAAGGCAACTATCTGTTCAGCTATTAAGGGAATCCAATTTTGAAAGGCAAAATAAATCATAAATGTCACAGTATTGTGCTAATATGGTTAGGTATTTCCGCAAGTTTACTTAGTCCCGCACAACACATAAACCAGTACAAATTTAAAGTATACTACATCTGTGCTAGCTATTATAATACATGAGAAAATGCAATTGTGAACCAGTATTTGATGTATGTACACACAGTGAATTGTTCAGGAATTGTTTTTGTGACCTATGCTCTCTGATACTTTTAGCAATAATATATAAGAAAATACCAACTCACTGTCAACTAAGTTTGATTTGAAAAAAGGACTGGGGGAGCGCTAAGTGGATAAGTGACCATAAACATTCAAATTTCATTTAGTAATAAGTGAAAAAGAAAAAAATAAATATTTATTACAATGAGGCAAATGTTCTTCCATCATGAGAAAAAAATAGTGTAGCTGTATGCAAAAGTTAGGTGACTCTATGTGGCTGGATAGAGTTGGGAAAACATGTTCTGTACTCCAAGTTAGGAAGGAAAACTTTTGCAACTGTAATGTTTTATAGAATAAAACTCCCAAGATGTTAGTGCCCTTCCTTTGAAAGAAAGGCAAAGATAGAAATTAAGCATCTGAGTCACATTAGTATCAATAGCTGTAGCAAGAAAGGTGGAAAAAATGGGTATGGAACACAGCAGCAAAGGATACCAGGATCCTTTTATATCATAGGATCACAGAAAGGCTCAGGTTGGAAGAGACCTTAAAAACCATGTAGTTCCAATCCCCCCTGCTGTGGACAGGGACAACTTACCCTAGACTAGGTTGCTCAAAGCCCCATCCAAACTGGCCTTGAACACTTCCAGGGATAGGACATCCACAGCCTCTTTGGGAAACATTCCAGTGCCTCTCCACCCCCACAGCAAAGAATCTCTTCCTTATGTATAATTTAAACCTGCTCTCCTTCAGTTTGAAGCCATTCCCCATTGTCCTTTCACTACATGCTCTTGGATAAAGTTTCTCTCCATCTTTCCAATAAGCTTCCTTCAGGTACCGGAAGGCTGCAAATAGTTCACTGTCAGAACTCATCCTCCTACAGGCCACCAGTTGTTGGCATTGGTGCCTAGCACCAATCAAAAGTGGATAGACCTGACTGTCACCATTAATTTATTATCTTACTGTAAGATTTTCATATCTTCTCTCTGTGACTTCTCATGAGCCACTCCTCACAACACTGACTCCTTTTCTCTTCCTTCCGCATGGCTGGCTGACTCCTATCTGTCCCTAGTAGCACATACTAACACTTACTGCCCCTAATATGAACACCTGACCCTTCTGTCCCTAGCAGCACATACTAGTCCTTGCCATCCCTATTACAAACACCTGACCCTTACTCCTCACAGCAGCACAGCCAACTGACTCCAACCCTCCTCTTGATCAGCTAACCCACTCTTTTATAACACCCATCCTTATTGGACAATCCTTATTGGACACAGCTGTGCCCTCTTAAGGGCAGGGCTGTTCCTACTCTTTGGTAATTAGTACAGCTGCAACTCCTCAGGGGTGAGATTGCCTTCAGCATTATTTCTATTCTCCTACAATCTATCTTCCCACAGTTCACCTTTAAGCCTTCCTTTCTCCTGGCCAAACAATCCAAATTGTCTCAACCTTTCCTCACAGCAGAGGTTCTCCATCCTTCTAAATATCTTGGTAGCCTCCTCTGGACTCAGTCCAACAGGTCAGTGTCCTTCCTGTTCTGGGGATCCAGAGCTGGATGCAGCACTGCAGGTGGGATGTCACCAGAGCAGAGTGACAGAATCTCCATCCTGGCCCTGCTTTTGATGCAGCCCAGGACACAAATGGCTTTCTGTACTGATGGTGCACATCACCAGGTCATGTCTGGCCTCCCATCCAGCAGCACCCCTATCCACCAGCATCCACCAGCCCCTTCTCAGCACAGGTTGTGCCTGAATGGCATAGCTTTTCAAATATGGAGAGTGATTTGATGTCTACATACAGTCAATTTCCTCAGGATCCTGGGATGCATCTAGCGATGTCCAATAGACAAATGTACATTCATATTCCTCAGGTGGTCATGAACCTGATTTTTACTTACAATGAGAAGCACTTTTGTATCTAGGATTCCTTGTAATCATGTGGCATTGACTACCTGAAGATACATGTGTCATATACAAGGTACGGTACTCCTGTACAAAATTATCCTGTGACCTTTCCTCTCATCTAGAAAAGAAGCCAGTTTTTTTTGAAATCTACACCTTCTGCAAGAATATGTCAATTTTAATAAATTTTTATGGCAGTAAAACACTTGAGGGAAAGAAAAAAACCTTGATAAGGTCAAAAAAGAGACTTTTGCAGTTTTCTTTTTCAGAATAAAGCAGAATGGAATTATTCGGGTTTATATAGGTGTTACATTTGATATGATAATTTAAGTTTCCTTTCTGAAAATAATGCTGCTCTTGTTTTTAAAAACCTAAGGTGATCTTTAATGTTCTGGTTGGGGGAGAAGTTGGGGGGGGTTGTTTTATTTAGTTTTGTTTTTCAGAGACAAACCAGAATAAAAACAACAAAACACTGAAAAGTAGAAATTACTCCTAAGGTAAAGCTTGGGCTCTGAGCATTTGTATCACCTGGTTCCTTAGCCCATCTGAGGGCTATCATTCAGATTACTTTTAGGTAGTATTTCATTATTCAGTTTCTTTGCTGACTACACACAACATGCAATGCTTATACTCATGTAGCATTCTTCTCAACTGACTTTAAAAGCTCATTGTTGTCTCACCAATAATGTTAACTATAGAAACACGTCTTATTTCTAGTTAGCTGATTTGCTTAGGGCCCTTCTCAGCTGTGGCCAAGAGCTTCTTCCCTATATTTTTTTATGGTTTTTAACCCTCAACTTATATTTCAAAAATAGTTCAAAAGCCCAGTTTTCTTTGAAGAAAATGACAGAAATATAACACTTCTATCTTTCTGACAGTAACGTAAATATTTGCTAAGGAAACAGCATCCAATTCCACCACTATTCCAGACTAGATAAAATTTTTTCACTGCTCTTCACTGAAATCCGGAAGACTAGTTTTCCTGGGAAATTTTTTTGCTTCAGGCAAGTTGCTGTATAAAGTTGTTTGCCACTTGTCTGAGCATATGCCTATTTATATTTGCTTTGGGTAATTCAATGCCTTTGCACTTTCAGCTCCTGACCTTATCTTTGAAAGTGCCTACAAATATGACAGCTTAGCAAACTCTGCCAAGTTTAACGGAAACTGGAATAACGTCAATATTTTCTTTTATGTACTCCATCAATTATTCTTATAAAAGCAGTGGACATAGTCCGAATTCTGATAAAGTAGGTAATTTCAATTGAAGTGAGATTTTCTCCAGAATCATCATTGTTTTGGTTTAATATAAAGAAAATCCATAGTTTCTGAAATGTTTTCCAAGGTGAGCAGAACTTGGATCTGAACCTGACAATCCTTATTGAAACACCTACATCCTATATGAAACACCTACATACATCTTTCTCCCAAAACATCTGTGAAGAACAGAAAGTGGTTTAGGTTTTGGATTCTCTTAAACTGCATTTCAACATAGAGGTTACAAAGTTGCTTTGCTTTGATTTAGGACAAATGAGTCTGTTTTTTCATCTATTTCTCTCCTTACATATAAATACATCACAGCACTTTTTATACTGCTTTTTTAAAGACATCAATTGTGTAATATTCACCCTGTAGCAGATCCAACACTTGTTGCATTCCCTAATAGTCTGACATATCAAGAGCTTCCCATAGGTTGCCAGTACCTTCAGCTGCCAGGTGCACCCCAGCCTGAAGCAGCCCACTCAGGAAGCCTTCAAATCCCTGTGGTTCTCACCACAGGCAACACTGGCAGCCTTCTTGGAAGGGCAGTGGATGCAGGTGGTTGCTATAATAAGCATCAAATAAGAGGTTTATCCCCACTGTAAATAGTCACTTGATCCCATGCTAAAAGACACTGAAAACTCAAACTGCCTATTCTCAAATTTGTATCTTAGGCAAATGGGAAGTCTATACTTGAGGACAGATATGAATTTGAGCTCAATAGAAGGTGAATATGCTGGATGACAGGAATATTGTTTTCGTCCTTAAAAGGGAAGGATTTCAGTCATTTATATGACCTGGTCCTATTTTAGTTTTTGTGTATTCTCCTTTGCTGTAGGACCCTCTAGAATCACTACAATGAACAGAGTTTCCGTTAGAGTCTGTCAGGCTCTGCAAAACTCTGTAGATTATGAAACAGTAATTTAATCTTTAAAATGTTCAATCCACATCTCAGAGTTGGGACAGATCCTTTACAAATATACTGAATACATAGCTACTTCTTTTAGATCAAATTATATAAAACTTCCTTTAACCAATCAGTGTCACTGGAGCCAAACTATTGCTTCTGCATTATGATTAGATGCCAAGACCACAGTATGAGTGAGACATGAATTAAAACCCACTAAACCCACTCAGTTCCTGCTCTAGCTATAAAGCCAATATCCCTTCTTATGTAACATTAAATTAACTCTGTTACTGAAATATGTGGTGTTATATTTTAATAAATGGTATGCTCTGTCTCACCCCTTGAAAATGTCTGGTTTATTCCAAGCCTGTGATCCTCCCCTGCAGTGTCCTGTGTCTGTAATCCCATTGCCCAATCTGTTCCGCACCCACTTTGAATCTCCCTGTTCAGTGTGCTGGGGGGACGGTTCTCTCTCTCTCTTTGCCAGCTCTCCTGGCCGGTGCTCTCTCAGCCTCTCTCTCCCCCTCCCCTTTCCCCCCTCACTCCTGTGAAAAATGCATATTATATGGCTCTACGCAGATATTTACTATATGTATTATGCTAGGTTGGAAAGTTATGCTGTAGTAAAATTTTAATAATATAGTAAATGTAGTTTTGTAATTGAAATTAAGCTTTAGTAGTTAAAATAGAAAATATGTGTGTGTGGTATTCTTTTTGCTCAAGAGAAGGAGAAGATAATCAAGAAATTCTTCACACAGAGATAACAATTACAGAAACCCCTAAATCTTCCAGAGGAGAGGAATTTATGGCTTTCCTTAACAAAAAAACCGAACTTCTCCAAACTCGACTTAGACTTCAAGGCGCCTGGGATTAACAGGAGTTCCTCAACAAGTACCGGACAAATTTCTTGTTTTAAATAAAAAATATGCATATTCATGAAGTGCTTTGTGTATGCAACAGGTTACCCCTCTTAAAGAGGGAATTCTCTTTTATCGGGGTCCTTCTCCTGGCTCACTTTTGGTCCAGAAAGAGGTACCCAGCCCGGGCTGTAATTTTTTTTTGCTGTTATTGTCTCTTTAATTGTCCTAACTCTAATTGTTTAATCTTTATTACTATACTTGTATTATTTTTTTCATTTTATTTTTATTAAACTTTTATAAAATTTTAAAACAAGTGATTGGCGTTTATTACACTCCCCTTCCCCCGGCCCCCCTCAGAAACCATGCTGCCTCCCGGGGGCAGGACCCCAATAAACCCTCATTAATGAGCACCCTCGGAAGCTGTGCGGAGTCTCCTTGCCTGCCTGCTGCCACCAGCGGACTCACAGCCTTGGGAGGCTCCCTCGGGGACAGATGACGCCCAATGTGGGGCTCGAGGATCGACGACCCTGAGACCACCACCGCCCCACCAGTCCAGCGTAGAACCCCGCGGAACAGCGCTTCAGCACTGCCTCCAGCACCGCGGAGTGGCCGCGCGGAGCCGCAGCCACGGCTCCATGCGGCCCCATCACCTCCGGGCAGATGCCCTGCGAGCCCTCCACCACCAGCCGGCACGGCCCCGGCCCCGGCCCCTCGCGGGCCTGGGCAGCAACGCGGCCCCGGCGGGCCCCGGTACGGCGTGACCCCAGTGTGGCACGGCCGCGACGCGGGCCCGAGCCCCGGGGCAGCCGCAGCCCCAGCCCGCTGCGACCCCACCACTACACACGCGCACCCGGGAACCCAGAGAAGCCGCGCGGAGCGCACCCTGCCCCTGCCTGGCGGCGGCGGGGGAAACCCTGCAGAGCGGGCGGACCATGCGGAGCGCCAAGCCCAACCAAAGCGCCCGATGCCCTGGACCACAGCAGCGGCGAAAGCCCACCAGTTTCCACGAGTGAGCCACCAGATGGCCCATGCACTGCACCCCCCAAAACTGCTTTCATCAGTTCTGTGACTTCCTTCCTCAGTCTTATTCTCTCCCTCCCTCACTATCCCTTCTCCCTAACTTCATCCCTAACCCGCCTTCCCCTAAACAAAACCCCAAGAGTATCCAACATAGCCACGACCACGTGTCAGCCAAGATGGCTCCAGCTGTATGGCCCAGCACCATCATCTGCTTTGTCTTTCCCTGAATCCCTTTCTTCCTGCTCTTTCTCCCCTGTGCTTCGCCCCTTCCCTGTCTTTCATGAACCAACTCCCCCTTCAGCTCCTAATTCCCATCTTCCGCCTTCCAAATCCCACAGGGTGGGAGCTGGAATTGGGCAAGAAGCTGAGAAACCAAAACCCAAAGCTAAAATAATTTTGTAATACCAGTTTTAACAGCCTTGTATATTTAGTTGAATTGTAAATTGTACTTCATGATCTCCTTTTCCTGTTATTCCAAGAGCAAGATGATACCCTTCTCTGCAATCCATACCCCTTTTTTCCTTATTTTGGGTAGTTCACCGGGAGCAAACCGCTCGAAGGCGCAGGGTACCCCAAAAAGATTTTTCTTTCGCAGAGTCCCTGGCTCCCCGTAACCTCCCCAGTTCCCAATCCCTATCCACTTTTTCTAGCTGAAAAGAGCTCGTCAGCTAGAGCTTTTATCCTAAAACCCTCTAAACTTTTAATCATTCTTATCCCATACCTGTCTTCTCTCCATTTCCCTCCCGTCCCCATGAAGTAGTTTTTACAATTACGCTTTTCTAGTTTAAGTGTGTGTTCATATTGCAGATTGCCTATCCTGTTTTCAGTTTTAGAAAGCAGGGGCCTGTCAGGTCACAAGGGTAGATCCAACAAAGAAGCAGTTTTCAATTGTTTCTTGAAGAGCGAGTGTTCAGATAGTAATAGACTGCTGGACTAGAATTGCTTTTGGGTTTATGCTGTCCTCAGTAGGTTCCTAGAGTGACTGATAACCTAAAATGGTGTCTGGGAAAGTATTTTGCGATTTTTTGTGTTGAATAACCCCTACCTCCACATTCCCATGGGCCCCGGAGATCCAGGTGGGAGGGAAAAGGAGGGGGGGGACGACCTAAAACCGGGGGTCTTCTGTGTTAAGCTGGTTGGAAGGTGGAAGCAGTGGTAAAGCTCAGATCCAAGGGTGAGAATCTGAGGCCACAAACCTGTGTGGAGTCTGAGGGGCTCCAGGTGATTAAGCAGTGGTAAAGCTCAGATCCAAGGGTGAGGATCTGAGGCCACAAACCTGTGTGAAGTCCAGGGGGCTCCAGGTGTTTTCCTGTCCCTGAGAGGGGGAACAGAAGTCGATGCCATAGCCTAAAACTGGGGGTTGTGGTGGTCCGAAAAGCCAGCTGGAAAAGGTAAGACACCATTGGGCCAGTCACGTTGAAAAGGCCAATCCCAAAATTCTCATATGAGCTTAATGCCAAAGGCTGAAGCCCTTTAAGCACTTGCCCATGATTTAAATTCACTTAAAAATCTGCAATATGGACCCACATAAGCCGTTTATTACCATTAAATACTCATTTTATCTTTGTATTGTGTTAGCACCCTTTCAGAACTGAACAATACCTCCCACCAAAGGCAAACAACAAGTCAAATGGACTGTTTATAGTGTATTAAATTTATCCTCACTGCAATTGTACTTATTTTATGCTGTAAAACTGTGTAATTACTGCTTCATTTTTAAATTGTTAATTATCATAATTCTCTTCATCTTTTTTCTAACAAAAATGGGTGATTTGTGGTGTTATATTTTAGTTAAATGGTATGCTCTGTCTCACCCCTGGAAAATGTATGGTTTATTCCAAGCCTGTGATCCTCCCCTGCAGTATCCTGTGTCTGTAATCCCACTGGCCCAATCTGTTCCGCACCCACTTTGAATCTCCCTGTTCAGTGTGCCGGGGGGACGTTTCTCTCTCTCTCTTTGCCAGCTCTCCTGGCTGGTGCTCTCTCAGCCCCTCTCTCCCCCTCACTCCCCTTTCCCCCCCTCTCCCTCAGAAACCATGCTGCCTCCCGGGGGTAGGACCCCAATAAACCCTCATCTAATGAGCACCCTCAGTAGCTGTGTGGAGTCTCCTTGCCTGCCTGCTGCCACCAGCGAACTCACACCCCCAGGGTCGTCCCCCGCAAAACACACTGTGACAGAAATAAGACAGAGACCTTTGACTTTCAAGTTTGTCTCATATGTATTTAAAATTTTGGAAAACATTTAGGGATATGGGCACAGATTAAAAACATCATGTGAAAAATTTCAGATGGACTAGAGCTGATATCATTTGAATGGCATGGTCTCATTCAGTTTAATTTCTTCTAATTTTAGTGATTAAAGTTAAATACAGTAAGTCAGGTTCTATTCAAGAAGGTATTTTAGAAAAAGATAGGAACAAGTAGATTCAAGGTAGAGTCTTCATGACGTGTGGGTACTACTTAAGAGTAAGAATGTTGCAAAAGTAACATTCCCTTGTTTCACTAACTGAAAGCAAAACCAAAAGATTTTACTTTGCACAACAGCGCATTATCTAAAAACAAATTTATCATTACACTAAAAATCTGAAGAGATTTCCAATGAACTGTTTATTAATGGTAGCTGTAGTAATATATTCAAAGTATTTAACAAGAGAAAAAATTATTTTATTAATATTTCAGAAATAGCTCAAATCAGGATCTCTATTTCCAGTTCTTGACAGCTGGGAATCTGGCCCATTACAATATTATCTACCAGCTTCTTAGAAATTAAGGCCAGGAGAGACAACTAGATAACTACTGTGACTTCTTATTTTTGGCTGGTGCTGCATTTCGTCTAGTTATCTTCATACTGAGTTTGATGATTTATGTCCTAATTACAGCATAACTTGCACTTGAGTAAAGCATATTGTTCTTTATATCATTCATTTTCAAACCCAAGATACTAAGAGATGAATACTCTACCAATTCAGTTGACAGTTCATTCCAGGGCTTAATTACTTTTTCAATTAACGAGGATAATTTATTTTTTTTTATTCAAATGTGTCTGTTTTCATGATCCAGTCACTGCTTCTTATTATGGCTTTACAAATATAGTAGCTGACAGTTTCCATCCATGAAGATGCACAAAAACTGTAAAAGAATAATAATTCATTCTTCTTTTTGATACATTGTAAAATCAAGCTATTTAAGTCTCATGAGCCCAGCTTTTTAAACCCTTTTATGAAGTTTTTGATTCTTCTTCAGTTTTAAAATTTACATTAAATTTGAGAATACTAGAAATTCACACAGTCTTCCAGTACCAGAAAAATTCTGCAGTCGGATAAAATCATCTTTATATATCTTCCCTTTTAAACCTATTTCTATTGCTTAAAAGTCTGCTTTCTCTCTTCTACCACAGGATCCTACTGGGAATTGAGATTACATTCTTCTTTAGAGCAACCAGTTTCCAGATATGGTCATCTGGTATCCATAATTTCTCTTCTGGTTTCTAAATATACCTTGCAACATTTCAATGTTCACTTTGTTTATTTGCTGCATTCATTCATCCAACAAAAACATTCTAAATTATTCTGCTGCCATGATCACAAGACATGTTTATATTAGTAGTGATTTTAAGTTTACTTTCAAAAATTTGATAAACTTTTGACTTGCTATATATTGATCTTTCATCTAAAACCCATCTAGTCAAACAGTCAAACCCCCAGATTGTAACAATCTTATAAGACAACAATGAAACACTACCCATCACTTTCACCTGCACACATTTGACAGAGTAATTCTATCTATTTTAAATTAAGGTGTGCATGTAACACAGCTTAATGTACATAAACTTGGGGTTAAGTCTTACTAAATGAGTCATTAACACTGCATTATATATATGGATGTTAATATCTGTGCAAAAATTCTCTTCTTAATTTAACATGCATTCACCATCCCCTATCTAATTAACTCAATGATTTTGAGGTTTAAAGATCCATGTAACTTTGGGTGATGTCAGGCACTGTAAAAGTATCTACACAAATGCTATGGCAATGACAGAAATAACTTTCATTCCTGTAGAAGCCTTACTTTATGGGTTTGGGTTTTTTCCATCTGAACTCGAATCTGGGATCTTGAATTCAGAGATCTGACAGATTCATATTATCTTAACATATGTATGCATATACTGGTTCATATGGTCTCCCATTCACTGGGATTATGTTCAATGGCAGCAGATTGTCAACCAGCAGGAGTGGCATGCAGACAGGTGAAGACCTGTATATTTTCTTAGTAACCAGGGCATGCTCTTTTACAGCTCAGGCTAAGGCCTGAATGAGCAGCACGGGTCACTGACCACTGCCAGAAGAAAGAATTTTCTAAATCTTTAGACATGAAGTGCAGTCAAAATAGCCTTGTCCTCCTACTTGGAGAAATAGTAGCTGAAAAATATAGTAAGTTGTTAGTTTGGTAATTTCAGATGAATACTTCTCTTTGCTAGGTAGAGTAGCACCAGAGACCAATGGCTATGAGTACAGATTTTTACTTCCCTTCAGGAAACACTAGGTCATTAGCTTGCTGTATTCAATGCCTTGAAAAATATTCCTTGTTTTCCTCCCAAGAAGAATGCCCTAGTGATTTCTAATTTTCACTGTGGAAATAACTATGTTAAGAGAACATTCTTTTCACTGTGAGAATTGGAAGCTTTGGTAATGAGATTATCAGTCATGGCTAAATTTTGATATAATGGAACAGACTCCCAACTGTCAAAATTGTAAAAAATTCCTGTGGTTTTAAGTCAATTTCTGCCACGTGCAGCTATAAGCATTGCTACAGCTCTCCCCAAACATATGTGTCCCTGTCACTAACAAAATGCTCATTATTCTCTCTGCATTTCATTCATGCACTTTATATGTCAATAGGAGGGGATTATTTTACTTTTTTTTAATGATTTAGGAGAATGCAATGTCATTTAGAACCTGGGTGCCAACTTTTATGTTTCATTGTTTAAACTGATAGGGTTCAGCTGTACACTGTACATTTTCATGGAAGGATTTCTCGCTACATAAAGTCTTTGGAGTTCTTAAGTATTCAAGAGTCTTTATTTATTCTCACTTCTGCCATTGCAGAATTAACTCCAGTTATCTGAAATCCAAATATTTCTTTCAGGAAGAATGATAAAAAAATTGAATGAAAGAAAAATTGTACAATAATTTCAAGCACTGTTCACCTTTAATTATTATAATTTGGGAAAGAAATCACAGCAGTAGTGATGGAAATTATAATAATTAGTACACAATGGAAGACAATTTTGTTTGAGAAACATGATTTTTTGGTATTAATTTTTAAATAATATCATTGGTCTTTTAAAGAATATACAAGAAATAAGCTTTATGGTTTCAAGAAAAGATTGTACTGTTAAAAGCTCCACACAAAAAAGAAGGAGGGTAGGAAAGAAATTGAATAGAACTGCCCATCTGCTGGAGAAATACATTACTTCTTGGACCACTTGGAAACTAAATTGCTGAAAATTATAAAATTCCTTATCGAATAATCTCTGAATTTTAAAAGGCAGCAGCTTCAAGTCCAGTATGTGATTAAAAGAGACAATGCTTTCTAAATGTGGAATTGTAGGAGCTTTTACTTTAGCTTGTAAGCATGACAAGGAATAGTCTCATTTTTTAATCTAGAAAATTGTAACACATAAGCTTATTTTTCAAGACAATGCAAGAAAATTGGCTTGGCTTGAAGTTGTGAGAACTGCATGCACCAGTGCTCAGTGTTTTGTCTTTGGCAGGCACTAGCTATTGCCAAGAAAGCAACATAATTTCTACACTGATATTTAATTTTGATCTGTATATCACATATTCATAGTTAATTTATTGAAGCATGTAAAGCGGTTAAAGCAAAACAAGTTTGTGTTTTGTTCACTTTTTGTTGTGCCAAAAAGTTATGTTATAAATTATCATGCAATACTCTGGTCCCTTTAGGCTCAGAAAAGAATTCTTCTAAAAGAGATGACCAGCGTACATTAAATTGTCTAATTAGGTTAGGCAATAGTGTGTAAGGTAGATAAATCTTCCCTTTTTTTTCTTGAGAAAGTGAAAATCTGTCCCATGTCTCTTGCAAATTGCAAAGAAGTAAACACTTCTGAACAGTATTCAGAATTCAGCAATATGTAAATAAAGGTCATTTGTTAAAGTGCCTAAAGTTGTCTTGAAAGCTGCAAAAAAAATCTATATGTTAGCACTTAAAAGCAGTCTGGTTTTCTAGGGAATTAGCAGTTTTGAACATCAGAGCACTTCTCTGTGCATGACAATATTGATTTAAGGTTAGCTCCTTCTTTAAGCATGGTGGTGAAAATTCTCAGGACCATGATACTGAGAACATTTAATGCTATTCATAGCAAAATTGGACTACCTTGCAGAGAAAGATGCTTAAATGAGTAAATTCTCTTTATTTAAATTCCAAACAGACATTTTCATTTCAGCATAGCTTTTAGTCCCTCTCAGGTAAATATCTTCACATATCTTAAAGCATTAGTGACTCATTCCCAAAAGCTTGTGACAACAGGTCTGCTCCATTTGCACTTGCATACAGCAAAATATAAAAAATAGTCCTCCATTCAAAAATGCCAAACACAAATTCTTGAGAACACAAAGGCATTCTTTAAATTACACATAGATTGATCACTGAAGACTCACCAATAAAATATAATTGAGGATTTGCAAATGATGCAGGAAAAAAAGATGAAAAAATCTGGATTCCAAAGTAGTGAAAAATAAGTAGCATTCACCGTCTGTGGTCCTTGACAACAAGCAGATTGTCAACAGAACCATACAGTAAAAACATAATTGCTTTTACAAGTTTAAACCATCTGTGAAAACAGAGTGCTTAAAATGCTAACTGAAATGGTTCAAAAAAAAAAAAAAAAGCACAAACTGCATTATCATTCTGGTATACTAACACAATATTAAACAGCCAGCATAAATCCAATAAAGCAGACCAATTATGGCAGTGAAAACCAACATCCAAGACAACCTCATGGGTTTATCTTGAGTGACCATCTCTTGTGAGCGAGCAAACAGCCAAACATCTTCAAAATATTGCTCACTTCACTTAAATATCTCTTCTGGAAATCCTTAAGCCCCACATGGATTTGGGTCTTGGCTGAAGGCAGTTCAGTTTAAAGAGGAACACTGTAAAATGAGTTCTCTCCCTTTGTTTTATCCAATCCCTTCCACTAATAAAGGGAAATGAAATATGAGTAGATGTAGGTGAAAAAATAGCAGTTTACTAACAAGCGAAACTGAAACAGGCAAAAAATAGCAGTAAATAATCAGTAGATACAATATTGTTAAATCTCACGAACTCAGAAGAAAGATACTTCTGAAATTGCAGGAATATCCTTTCTGGAGCCCCCACTTCCCACCAAATGTGGGCAGAGAGAGGGAAAATGGCGTCTGGCGCTCCCTTCAACATGGCGGCCTTTGATGGCGACTGCACGGTCCAGGAGGCAGAGGAAGATGGCAGCAAACCCTCCCGGGAAGGTGGGAACCACGGGGCAGTTCTAGCTGCAGATGAGAGGCGCCAGCACGTGTGGAGTCAGTTCTGCCACCCGCTGCTTCCTCCTGCTGCCCGCTGCACTCTGCCTGTGCTGGTGCTGATTCTCTCTGAACGGCAAGTGTCTTGGAGGGGACCATGACACTGAGTTTTGAAACAAAACTTTGACTTTTTTGCCTTCTTCTCCATGTCAAATATCATCAGCTTTTAACATTTTTAACATAACTGTGAATGGATATGTAACTAAGCACTTGCAAAGGCAGTTCATCATTAATGGCAAGTGGTTAAAAAAAAACCATCAAGAACTCCATGACACAAACATGCAAGAAAAACCAAAGCTTGGAGACTTTTCTGGAGAGGACACTGAGTTCATCACTACTGCACGTGTAAACAGCCTGAGGTGCTCTGCAGTTTATGGTCATTTTCTGCCTGGAAGAACCACAGGACAGATCCTGCCTTGCTGCAGTGTTCTGCTCCTAGCTGCTCCTCTGGTGACCGCCCTAAACCGAAGAAGTCCCAGGCTCACGGCACAGCTTTTTTACACCATGTGGCTCTTTCTCTGCACTGGCTTGGATATAGCAGATCTGAGTTTTACTTCTGAATTCCTTTTGAAGATGTGGGATTTTACATGCAGGTAGGCTTTGTTATTTTGGGCGCTGCTATTTTGTAGGTGCTGCATGACAGTCTTTACAAAGCATGAAAAAAAAACTGAAAGCCAAAAAATTCTTCATTAGTCATCTCTCTCATCTTTGTGTCTTTGGTATAGATCAGTAAATTAGAGAAGCCAAATAAATTCTTCATTAATATACCCTTTTCCATAAAATAAATACAAACATACATGTGAAGGTATGAAAGAATGTGGAAAAGTATATAATTAGATAAGAGCAAAGCAGCTTTTCTGTGAAAACATACAATGATAATTTCCCAGTGTAATCTCCCAGCTGCCACCACCCTTTAACCATTTTTTACCTTCTGCATTAGAGATAACATCTGCCATGGTGCTCCTATTTCCGACATTTTTCATAGAATTATGATGCTTTTACTTTTCTCAGTTTTTTATAAAAATTTAATTAACTCATAAAATAGCTACCTAAGAGGAAGATATTTTCTTTCTGCATTAATTTAATATCTTAATCTAGCAGAACGAGTGTGCTGCAGAGCTAAGATTTTATGCTGAGACAGCATATTTAATGTAAATAATATTTTTTCTCACCTCTGGCATTTAACAGTCTTTCTTTACGTACATTAGTGATTCTGACATTTCAGACTAATTAGTAAACTTTTTACTTCTCCCCATGTTCCCTCTGACTTAATTCACTGCTTTCTTAAAAGTTCTTTTTTTCTGTCTGCTTTTGTGTAATCACCCTATGAGTCCTCCACCCCTCCTTCTCCTTTCAACAGCTTCAGCTGCTCATTTCCTTGAGGATAGGGAACACAGAATTAGTGGAACTAGTATCAGAAAATGTTTGTGCTTTGCTGGCTAAAGGAACTGATCTACTACCACAAAACAAGAGTTTTTAGCATCTCTACACATACACTAAACAGAACCTCTGAAGCTTACTCTCATCCCCAGATTCTGGGAGGAAATGAGATGCTGCCAGCTTCTGCTAAGTAATATTTCCAAACTATCTCTAAACTCTTTCAGAACCCTTCCAATACATACACAACAAATTTCAGCAGGAGAGAAAAAATACATTCCTGTACTGGTGAATTTTAAAAACAAAGAAACTACCAAAACTTTAAATAGCTTCTTAATTCAACTCTTATTAATTTAGAATATCTCTTTCAGGGAATTAATGGCTTTTATATAAGTTATTTTCATTTTAATTCATTGTTAACATCTATTTTTTTATTACTATTAGAGTTTTCATCTTATAGCAGACTCTTAGAGGTTAATGTCTTCTCTGCTGGTCTGTTACAAGACTAGTAAGGCTGCACATTAACAAGATTAAAAATCAGACAACTGCTCTCTTTGATAAATGGTTGGTTCTGATTTTTGTACATATAAATGGTATCTGATTGTGCAAAATCCAATAACATTTGATGCGAGGTTTACGAACTGTCCCTTTGCTCCATCCACATGTAGGCAATTAGATACTTTCACCAGGTCATATACCCAGGCAATTCCATCACCTGATTAATCAACAACAGTTTACAATTGCATTAGTGCAATTTTGAAAAGAGGGAGAAGAAAAATAAATCTACACGCAATTTGCTGAGTACTATTCAAATACAGAATTTTAAGTTACTAAATATTCAGATTAAGCAGAGGTAATATCAAGGTTTGATTATTCTATCTTCCTCTGATTGCCTTGTGATAAAAGTAAATCCTTTGTAATGCATTACCCTCTGTTTTACCTCATATATATAAAACCCCACAAACCCTTCAGAAAACCCTTCTGAGGCTTTAGCAAAATTGCTAAGGGGTTCTTGCATTAAAAAAAAAAGACAACAAAATTTACTATCCTGTTTCAATCAGGATTCTTAACTCACTTTTACTTTTTAGAACTTTTCTACATATTAATTATATAACAGTATGTGTATGTCTCTACATACAGAATGTATTCTATACATCAATCTCTGAAAACTACATTCTAAATCAAACTTTCTAATCTGATTAAGTAGAAATTTATTTGCCTTCAGAAGTTTGGTCTTTTTGCAGGGGATTCTGATTTTGAAAAAAAACACTAAATTACCTGCAGAAAACTTTTAGCCAGAAGAAAGCAGCTATATAAACCAGACAAAATAATTCACAAAATAATTCCATTAGAAAGCTAGAACAAGCTTCCCCTATAGTTAGGAATGAAAACATATGAGAGACAAACTTCCCAAAGCTATAACATGTTGGAGTGCAAAATGCACTTTGGGTAAATCCAGAACTCTGGTATTTGTTCTTCAGTGTTTAGCCTCTCTTTTTGCAACATTACTGCTTTGAAGTTAGGATTGATGGATCAAATGTGTCTGGAGAACACAACAATATTATCTTTCATCCTCTGTATACAATACAGAGGATGAATACAATACAATACCTGCAGTGGCAGGTATTTCAGGAGACTGGTGAGAAGAGGCACAATCTGTGGAACAGATTGTCTGAACTCCTGTTGATATCCAAGGCCACAATGAACAAACACTGGTGTCAGTAGTGTTCTCAACTCTCGCTAAGATCTATCACTTAAGAATGAGTACTTAGTCAGAGAGAATCCAGTCATGGAAACTCTATCAAGAATAAGGATAATGTTGAACAACCTCCTTTTACTTGCAGTACTTCTGTTATCACACCTATGAGGGAGGAACGCAACACAGTCCTAAATGAGAACTACTGCAGCTTCCCAAGTAGTCTTTAATGACAAGTGATACAGCCTTCAAGGGGCAAAGCTGCCTGTAACATCTACTGAAGTAGAATTCTAGATGTCATATTTTTAGTAGCCTGTTCAATTCCCTCTAAATTAATTCATTTGCAAACTAAAGTATTAGTGCAAAAGCTACATCCACATATTCAGCATTTTATTTTGCTTTTATAATGTATTTAAAATGCCCACATCACTTGATTTTACTCCGTTTCTGTCCCTCTTTCTTTCACATGAACTCACTTTGAGAAAATATGATTTTATTGTCTTGAGGCATTAAGTTTCACACACTCCTTGGTAGAAAAATAATATACAATCACTGAACAGTGGTAGTGTGTGTTTACTAGAGGAAATGAAATGATTACTGATGAGATGAGAAATATGAAACTGAACAGGTGTAATAGAAAAACACGGGCACGGTTATGATCATTAATAGTCCTAATTTTCCAAAGAAGTCTACTTTTTCATAGTGATGGGTAAAGATAAAAAGAGAGTGACATGTAATGCTTTTCTTGACTCAGGGAATTTTAAACTCAGTGATCTGGTTTTATCTGCATAAATAAATAGAACATCTTGCATTTGTTCCACAAACATGGTGGGCAGTGCAAGAGAAGACAATGTATTAGTCCTATCAACAACTACAATTTGCTTGTTTTCTGAAGGAAAACTAACTTTACTTTGTGAACATCACAGAACTAAGTCACATATGGCTGTCTAACCTGCTTTGAGACATATACATGTAATAAATACACAAAATACATAAAATATGTATGCATTTATATTAACAAATCAAATAATTGATGCAAAATTCATGCCAAAAAACTGAGTATGTACAAGAGTGAAAACAAGCTTATTAATACTGAAGTAAGTTCTTTATTTAAGCTATTTATGCCCTCCTGAGCTCAGAATAATTCTTATTTGATGAGTAAGAAAAGTGAGACATGAAATAGATATAGACTCAAAGACTAAGGACATTGATTTTGAATTTAACAATCCCCAACTTCAGTCTCCTTGCCTATACAGTCTTAGCACATGTGAGGTGGGTAACAGATTGCCAATCTATCTGCCTTGTGAAAACATGAGGACTTCACAGACAGCCTTCATTATTGCCTCCAGAAAAGCCCATTGCAGGACTGGTGGAGCTTGTCATGGCACAGAGGATTTTCTTCAGATAGCTTTCGGCTGGGGCATTTTTGGGATATGATCTTACAGTGATTTAATACTACATGAATAAATCCCCAAAAAATTACAGTAGGAACCAGACAGGAATACATGTTGCCCTGTTACTTAATAACCTTCATTAAACTGTTTCCTGAAGTGTTTGAGCCAAAGCCCAGGAACTAAACCATGGAATGGGCACAGCCCTGGTAAAGTGTTCTTCAGTCTTGCTGACTCAAAAAAACATAATTCCAGTCTACATGAAGTGTCTGAAGAAAACTTGTCACTGCAAAGCTACCTTGTCAGAAATCTTATATATACTCAGTTACTTGAAATTTCAGACAACTATCAGTTGCTCAACAAATGCCAACATCATACAACTTACTCCTCCTGACAATTCACTGCCCAAATACCCAAGAGCTTTGCAGCCAGAATTAGTTCAGGAATTTGGTCTTGTTTTATGTCTTTTGTCACAAATGATAAACACTAAGCATCTTTTTTATTAGGAGTTTTGATGGCAACCAGAGAAAACACTCATGAAAGAGAAAGGAACTGGAAATAGAGGAATATGCTCCAAAAATTGATTTTTTGACATGCCATCATTGATTTTTCAGCTTAAGAAAGAAGTGGGAAACAGAGTAGGTATTTTTCAATACTTGGCATTGTAACAGAATATTCAACAACAACAAAAAAAATACATGCCAGTATACATATCGAACAAATTACTATTACTATCTTCTGCAGTACTAAACTGAGTCTTTCTTTATAACAATTTTTCTTGGTAAAATTGTGTTTCTACGTGGATAGCTTAAATTATGCTTACCTTGGTTTACTTGGTGTCAAAATAGAATTTCTAAACCACTGCAAAAATTAAAATGAGCCAAAGGAACAGTTCCTGTTGTTCCTGACTGTTTTCACTGAGACATAGAAATATACTAGTAGTTATTAAGGTGTTACTATAGCACTGGATTTCTCCTTCTCTAACATTTTCTTTTTCTGTAATGCACTGCAGTTAATAAACTTCTATGAGGACCTCATAGCCACAGAGGAACAGGAAATAATGAGAAAAGTCCTGTACAATGATGCTAATAAAACTCAGACAGTTGCTAAAAAAATAATTCCCGTAATGATCAAGGTGCTTTAAATTGACCCCATAAAATAAAGCTTTCTGTTGCATTTTTGAGACTAAATCCAGACCCACAGAAAAATATTATTATTATTTAGTCTTGGAGGTTTAACTTTAAAAAAATTATTTAAAAATATCAGAAAATAGTTGGTATCACATTAAAAGAAGCATATATGAAGGCTGGTACACAAGATCAGAATGTAACGTGTAAAATAAAAAGTACTAAGGCACTATGAGTGCTTTCAGCATTTTCTCACTTGTATTTTTTTAGTATGCTTCATTGGTATGGCAAGTCATAGAAAACATCAGATCTTCTAAATACTTAATCTTTCATAATTATTCCATTGTTGAAAATAGAGCAGCTGTGATGTCAGTTCTCTCTTGTTTTAGGACTAGATATTTTCTGTCTGGCAATACAAACATAACACTTTAACTAGACATGAATATGAGTGAATTTATCTTGGCTTGAATGAAACATGATTTCATTTTCTCTCCTTTTCTATAATATTAGAATTAATATCATTTATACTGGTGACTTAGCCACAGAAGTTGTGTCTATTGAATCAATAAGTAAAAATCAAAAACCTAGAATCAACAGTAAAAATAGAAATTAAATATTAAGCTACTTTCTTAATACCATTGTAAGTGCATACAATTTATATTGCTGCAATATCACCTCTCATTGGTAAATGCAAAAAGAGTAAAAACTGTTCCTCAGAAGAGTTTAGGGTACTAAATCTCATGAGCAAGGTGAAAAGTTTAACAGATAGCATATAGAAGTACACATCTAGAGACAGCAGTGAACTCTCATTGAAATTAACATGATGCAATTGAGAATTTTTAAAATCTTTTAAGATAATTCCAGAGAAACAAGCAGTAGCCTTTTGAGTTGTGGATTCATGACTTTCAGACTTCGTGTCTGGCAGCTCAGCACATGCACTGGTGAACACTTAGAGTTTGTATGCAAACAACTCCCTGGATGAGCACTGGCAGGGTTGTTAATATCCTCTTCTCCTGCATAGGTGACCAGAAACTAGACCTATGATTGTGTGATAAGTCAGGTGGCAGAAGAATATTATTTTGTTCTGCTGTCACATCACTATACTCATACTATTAGACATTTCATCGCTCTTCTCCTTCTAGCTGCAGGTTAGATGGTCAGCACACACTTGATTAAACCTTACAAAGAAGCAAAGTGGGAGAGCAATGACCACTCTGTTCTCTCTGAACTGTTTGTTGCTGGTACATCCATAGTCCCACCAGTAGGACTGGGGAGAGAATCAAAAGGGTAAAAGGCAGAGAACTCATGGGTTGAGATAGAGAGAGTTTAAAATGTAAAGCAAAAGCTGCGCACACAAGCAAAGCAAAACAAGGGATTCATTCGCCACTTCCCTTTGGCAGGCAGGTGTTCAACCATCTCCAGTAGTGCAGGGCCCTGTCACAGGTAACAGTGACTTGGAAAGACAAATACCATCACTCCAGATGTCCCTCCTTCTTCCATCTTCCTCCCACTTTATATACCGAGCATGATGCCATATTGTCTGGAATATCCCTTGGGTCAGTTGGGGTCACCTGTCCCAGCTGTGTCTCTTCCAGCCTTCCAAGCATCCTCAATTTCCTTGCCAGCCTGACAGTACAAAAAGCAGAAAAGACCTTGGCTCTGTGCAAGCCCTCTTCATCAAAAATGAAAAGATCACTGTAATATCAACCCATTGTTCAGTAAAAATTCAAAACACAGCCCCATACCAGCCACTGTGAAGAAAGCTAACTGGCTTTCTAGCTGGCCACCCTGGCCATCCTAGCCGAAACCAGCAGGAGAAAAAGAGCTCTTTCTGGGTTCATTCTGTGTTACAAATTTCAGATACAGTTTTGCAGCACATTGTCCACAGATTTACGCTCTGAGCTTAAGCTAGTCCCCATTGCAGAAACTCCAGACAAGTCACCTTCTTGTTTCAATACTAATTCATTATAGAAAAGAGGCTCATTGGGAAAATACAACAATGTAGGAAAGAAGGATAAATGGATACATCTGAATTGGAAAAAAGTGGAAAAAACTATCCAGAAACAAGGTATAGAATAAAATATATCAATTATTGAAATAAATATTTTTACTTTCATACTTTAAGTCTCCCCTGACTGTGTTTGATATTGCTAGAACACTATTGTAAGCATCTCTCAGCCCACAAAAAAAATCTGGATTCCACTGTTATTCCCTAAGGAGCTGGTCTTGAGATTAATAGATATGCAGCTTTTATTTGAAAAACTGAGCAAAACTCCCTACCATTGTTGAAGCTATTCCATTTACAGATTCTCACGTTACTGAAGTTTGTCTTGGATTCATTATCCTTTGGTTATTACGCAGACAAAAACAGAGTGCACATTTCCTAAAATACAAAGGCCCATAGAAAATAGTTTGCAAAGAAGAAATAGGCATGACTATACTGGGTACTCTGCAAAGACATGAATTCTCTATGCATATACTTTATTCTAGGACAATGTAAAATCAACTCTGCTCTAAGAAATATGTGATCAAGTATTTTCTGCAGCGTTATTTATCTGACAATTACAAACATCCATCATATTCTGGTGAATTTGGGGACAAAATACTTCTATACTTATTCTACTATGGGGATATACTGAGACAAAAATACTGACCTGAAAGGAAAAACAGTATAGTGTGTGTGTGTGGAGTGGGGTGTTTCCATTAGATGAAAGCATTCCTTTTTACTTTTGCTTTTATCTCAATGGGTTTATTTCACCCAATGAAACAAATAAAAAAAAAAAAAAAAGGAGGAGCAGGAGTAAAAATGTCATATTTCAGAAACCTGTACAACTCGTGCTATAGAAGGAAATGTACTTTGACTATATTAGCTATTGATGGTAGTTAACTTGTTCATTTTCTTCTCAAACTGCCTGTTAACTTTCTGCTGTTTCCCACTTCTGCTCATCCAGGCATTAAAAATCCAATTTCATTTCCAGACTTCAGTTTCTCATATGGAATTATACCTTCTACTATCAGTTTATCGAGGATCCTTATTTTACAGGGGTATTCATGAGACTGCTGGTCTATTAGTCTGTAACACATACTTGTAATAATTACTTTATCTGTAATAGTTACTTTATCTGTAACAATTACTTCAATCTCTAGCTTCAGTTAACGGTTAGCATCCTAGGTTACCCAAAAATGTGTAGGAGTTCATATCTGTGCTATGCCAACCTGCCCAACACAGTTACAGCCTCTTACAGACCTGAGGGCCAGTAGTGGAGTTGGGGTGTCTGGCCCTGGAGGTGCCATGGTCCCTTTGAGAGCTGCAGGACACTTACACAGAGCCTCTTCATCTTTTGTTTTTGCTGAGCTGCTGAGAAGCTGAGGCAGCACAAGGCAGAAGCTCCACTTTGCCTTTTTTCTTCCTGGGCTTTGGAACAACTTTTTAGGCTGTGATTGCTGGAGGAAATCTCCATCTCTGGGGCCAGAATTGTTGGGGCCAGGGTGGTGGGTTTCGGTGCCGGGCCAGTCCATTTTTTTTCTCCCACAATGCAGCATCAACTCCAAACTGCGGTCCTTTGGACCATGCAGTCTTTTATAGGTCCCACCATACAGGGGCTTTTTCCACCATTTTTTTCTTTGTTCCTGGGCAGTCCACAGAATTCAGCACCTTTGTATCCAATGATTATTCACTGCTATTTTTGCCTATTGTGGGTTCATTTTTTAGTAAATTGGTTTTTTTTTTCACTTATCGATTCTCACATTTGTCTCTCCTTATTGTTGAAAGGGAAATGGTTAAAGCTAAAAGGGGAGGTAACTCATTTTGGAGTGGCCACCCTTTACATTGTCTTTAACTGAGACAACAGGGTGCTCAGAAAAAGGGATGAGTTTCAAATTGCATTCATTCATGCAGCATTTTATACGTTTCTGCTCCCTGGGTATGACATTTTACTGCAGATAATAGAAAACAAAATACCTTTTGGAATCCTGCTTTACTGGGAGAATTTGGAGCATGGCTAGAAACCAACAGTTTTTCCTACAAATTAATTGCTTCAACAGTGAGGATATTAGAGAAAAAAATTGTGTGGCTCTTAAAAATCAGATTTCCAAAGGAAAACGTTGGAATTTTGAAGATAATTATTGCTAAAAACCATTTTGGTTTTCAAATAAATATGAAATTTAGTGTGATTAAAATGCAGAATAAAAAATGTTTTGTGAAGTAATTGTTGAGATTCAGCTGCTAGTTACGAAATTGTTTGGCAGAAGTTGAAATAATTAAATCAGGCTGATTTTAGCTGCTGATACAAATTACTTTGCCAAAATATGGAAGTATTATTTTTTCCTTCTTGGTGAGTATCTTGAACTCTTTTTTACTATGTCATTATTTTTATGGGCTATTTTACATAGGGGTAAAAACAAGCAGATATCTAGAAGCTCCCTGAAGAGACTAGGGAAAAATTTGGGTTTCACTGAGTATTAGAGAAGTTGCCTCTTTTTTACTGAGAATCTACACCACACTGGCCTTCATTCTACTTTTAAAAAATTCAGGAACTCTCTATTTGCCTTTCTAGGACAAGAGGTTTACAGGAAAGCTTTTTTTTTTTTTTTTTTTGCTTTTTTTTTTTTTAGCTACAATTTATGAGGATCCTTTATCTAATACATCCAACACATGCCACTTTCTGTTACAGACATTCGGCTGCCATGGTGACAAGTACTATAAAAAAGTAAAACTAGCACACTAAAGATTTTTGGTGCTACTAAATGCATCCTTTTCTGCATAGTTTCAGGTAACCTCTTTCTGCTTAGGCTTTCTTACTTTTGAAAATGGTATTTTGACCATTATATAATGACCAAGAAAAATAAGGAAGACTGAATATCCAGTATTAGTTCTGCTATTACCTGCTTGTATGCTATTTCTCTTTTGCTGTGTTTAGAGGTCTTAGCTGCTGACAGAACTAAGATGCTTTCTGTATGATTGTCAGCTCAGGGACTGTAGGAGAAATCCTTCAAATTCAGTCAGAACTTTGCCAGCAGTATTGGAGGGTAACAAGATATTATCTCATGTTTTTTTAATTTACTTTGTCTGAAAACAAACAGATTCTTGCATGCTCAGAATTTCTAGCTACTAATATTCCATCACTAACCACTACCTCAGTTTTTTAGGCTGTTTGCAAAGAGAAAGACAGATGCAATTCTTAGGAATAAACACCAGTGGTGGGATTCACATCATGGTTCAATGTAGTTGTTATTCAGTTTTCTCCCTAAAACAGATGCCTGAGGTAAGACCCAGTTTTAAACACAGGGGTTTATTGCCTCTGTAGATACTACAGTGTGCAAGATATGCAGCTGGCTGACAGATATGAGACAAGACTTACTTAAGATGGAGGATTGTAAGAAAAACAACTATTTCTTTGAGCCTGCAGTAATTTTTTCTGTATGGATTGTGCCTTGCTCCAAGGGGTTTGTCAAGTATTGCATTTATTCTGTTTCTTTCTTACCTCTCCCCTAGTTAGACTAAGAGTGGAAGAGACAATCAGATACTCTAGTACTGTGTATGGCATAATATTATACAAAGAGTTAAACATGACAGAATGTAAAATAAGCACAACTGATATTGTGTCAAGCAGAAGGAAATGTGTCAGACTAAGAACTTCTCTGGGAAGAAATTGAAGCATAAATGTAGACATATTCCCCTTGAGTTCCTTCACAACAACAAAAAAAAAAGTGCATTGGATGTTGTTGATATTGTTTTCTGAGAGCAAAAACTCCAATACAAAATAAGCATATGAACAAACAAAATTGTATCTGAAGTCTGAAAAACACTGCAAGAATCTATTCAGTTAGAGTAGGGTAGAGCAGGCCTGGCTGTTGAGGTCAGGAACACACAAATAATCATCATCTGGGTTATAGTGTCTGGTTTTTCTGGTTCTTATATTGGCTAATAAAGTAAAATGCTTCTGTGTATTGCTTGATATTACAAGCTTGTGATTGCTGGAAAAACAGCTAAGAGATGTCACAGAGAGTTTCAGAATAGGTAAATGATATCAAATGGCAAAGGCTAGATATCTTTAGCAGCCAATCAGCTGAATTGCTTTGAAAGATCCATGGCTTCATTGTCTGTAATGGGATTTCAAAGCTTGTTCATGTGTAAAGGTGTATAGTTAATTATCTTAATCTCAAAATGTTCTTTCAGTAGACACAGTCTTAATAGAAGCAAAGAAAAAGGAAGAAAAGATATAACAAGATATAACAAGTGGTCTGAATTTATTTAGTTGTCTTTCTGTGGCCAGCTGCTGTAATCTGGAGCATTTTAGGTCATCTGATCCAGCTTTTGCTGGTGAACAAAGGAACTTTGATAGTTATACTCCTGTCTGAACCTGCAACTGAAGGCCAAGTGTGATACTAACAGCCATTCCAAAAGTCACTAGCCATTTTGTGGGGGAAACTGAAACAAATTCCTACAAAGAAAAACATGATGGTAAAACAGTTATCAAGAGGATAGGGAATAAGGACAAAGCCTTTCAAAAGAAAACTCTCAAGGTTGTTTATTTGTAGAGAAAATGGAGACGCATATCCCATTAAGTAACTCTTACTATATGTGAAAATTCACATAAGTTGGTTGGGCACTTAATTCACAGAAAACCCAGTCACTCATTCAGATAGTTGTTTATGAATGTAAGAGTCACTTTTTAAATCACTTGGAATCATTTCTACACAAGAGTCGACTTCAAATTGCATGAAAAAAACAAAAAGGAATTAAATTGTAAAAGATGTTTACATAACAGGTATGCCAGTTTAAGGTCCTTCTGGAAGAACCAAACAGAACATGCAGCCTGGTGCTACCAACACATAAGGAAAGCAGCTACACTGGTCCCAGGAGAGTCAACATCACATGGCAGATTGGTGCTGTGATGGTGCTTTGGTCAGATTTAATCAGTTCCCAGCCATCATGGTGGTGCTATGTTATACAGAATCACAGATTCTGTGTTGGATTGGACCCAGAAGGATCATCAAGTCCAACTATTTAGAGAATGGCCCGTGCAGGTATTGAACGCAGGACCCTGATGATAATAGCACCATGTTCTGACCAAGTGAGCCAACAGGAAATGGTCTCCAGGTGTTTCATAGGAAACGCCATTACAGGGGCAGTGCCATGGTGCCAGGCAGGCCAGCTGCTCTCTGGGAAGTGGCAGCAGAACACGGGTCGGTCCCCACAGCACTGGGTAGGCCAGGGCTCAGCTGCCAGGGCCCATCCTGCATCTCAGCCATAAACAGGGCAGCCAGGGACATCAGGGCAGCCCCAGCCTGCACCTCCCTGGGGATGGGGACAGACCAAACCCCCCAAGCAAAGCTGTCACCCTTTGTGGGTGGACTTGGTTCAGTATGCCCATAGCCAGGAAGGGCAGGGTGTAAGGAGCTGAAGACTCCCTGCTATGGGGCCACTGGGGCAGGGGCTGACAGCCCCAGAGGGTTGGAATTGGCCCCTTGCCTTGGACAGGGGAGGGGGAAGATACAACGACCACAAAGCCATTAAGGGCCCCTCAGGGCCCTGACAAGGAGGAGGCAGAGATCATCTGCAAAATGATGGTGATTTTCACTTAAGATCTCTAATGCCCATATTTTTGTAAATGCAATGAAAAAATGGTGAACCATGCCTTTTAACAGCCTTCACATAAGAAATGAGTTTCAAATAAGCTAAGTATATTATCCACCTTAAATACCTGTCTTAATGTTTTCCCTCAATTTAATACATACCCATAAAAATTGCAACTCAAATAGGAAGAGCTCTAGAGGAGCGAATACGGCATCCTGGCTTGTATTTTTGGCATCCTGGCTTGTATCAGGAATAGTGTGGCCAGCAGGATCAGGGAGGTCATTCTTCTCCTGTACTCAGCACTGGTGAGGCTGCACTTTGAGTGCTGTGTCCAGTTCTGGGCCCCTCAGTTTGGGAAGGATGTTGAGATGCTTGAGCACATCCAGAGGAGGGCAACGAGGCTGGTGAGGGCCTTGGAACACAAGCCCTGTGAGGAACGGCTGAGGGAGCTGGGATTGTTTAGCCCCAAGAAAAGGAGACTCAGAGGTGACCATATCACTCTCTATGTGAAGGGTGGTTGTAGTCAGGTGGGGGTTGGTCTCTTTCACCAGGCAGGAACTGACAGAACCAGAGGACACAGTCTTAAGCTGTGTCAAGGGAAATATCAGTTGGATATTAGGAAGAAGTTTTTTATGGAAAGAGTGATAAAGTACTGGAGTGGTCTGCCCAGGGAGGTGGAGGAGTCACCTTCTCTGTATGTGTTTAAAAAAAGACTGGATGTGGCACTCAGTGCCATCGTTTAATTGAGGTGTTAGGGCATGGGTTGGACTTGATGAGCTTGAAGTTCTCTTCCAACCTAGTCATTCTGTGAACTCTGTGAATTCTGTAAATACAGTGAAAATGCAGTGAACTGCAAGAATTCTTTGGGGTGTTGCAGGAAGAGCATCACATCCCCAATGCACAGTCATGCAAACAAAGATTGCATCAGTGAGGCTGAAAGTGATAAACTTTCTTTTTTTTTATTAAACCTAGACAGCTGTAAGGAAAAAGAATATACATTCTTAAATATCATGTCATAATTTCTGACATACGTTTCATTGCATATTACTGAAGCCCCTAAATTATGAATAAGGGTTATATTTCAGATTTAAGACAATATTGGGTAGCTAATGGACATGTAATCCAGGTTCTGCAGGAAGTAAAAAAAAAAAAACAGAAAACACACAAGAAAAACAGTGAAGTATATTGTTTCAAAGAAGACTTATAAAATACTATTTGTCTTAAATAGAAACATCTTTAGTAATGGGTGTCTCTCATGATGTAAACAGCTGTGATGCAAACTGTCATGAAATAAATTATAGGGAAGTCTATATAAGGAATTGCAGTTATCAGCTGTGTGCTTCTTTTCTGTAGAGTCATCTGTTATATTTCTGCCTCACTTTGGAAAATACAAAGGGAAAAGTATATTTTGATTATAAAAGGAATTAAAAGATGAATGTTTCCAAAGGAACAGAAAATGATAGAAAGATACCAAGAACATGAAATTTAAGATTTTTATTTCTTGTGCAGGTATTGATAAACAGTAGTTAGTCCTTGAATTAGCTACTGACTCATAATCCAACTCTGTGTGGAGAGTATGATTATTGCTTGACACATTTAGAAAGCATAAAATGTAGAGTTTAGACATGAGCTCATCTTTTTTAGTTTGTGATAAATTCATGTTGTAAATTCAGACTATTTTAGATGTATTATGCACATGAAATGCAAATAGAATGGCAAAAGGAGTTCTCATTTCAAAATGTGAGAGAAATGATGCTTTATTGTTGCACTCTCATCAAAATACTGCTTGTGTTGTATTATAATTGGTCTATAAAGCCATCATGTGATAGTTCTAACAAAATAGAGTAATACATTCTCCCCGCAAAAAAACCCAGCACAAACGGCTTTGTATCTTTAAGGATTTAATAGTTCTTTATTTATTCATCCATAACAACACTGATTATTACTATAACAAGTTCAGTTTTCTATCCAAAGTTTGTGTATGCATGGACATGGCTTTTCACTGTCTGAAAAATTATACTTTTGCATCTTTAAAATAATATTACACCAAAACCAAGAAATCCATATAATGATATATGATGCATAGTGAAACAGTGAGATTATAATACAGTGGTAAATATGTTAAATGTCTGGCCTTACTCCATGATTCACATAAGCTGATCTGGGACAAACTTGGTGACAGAACAGCCCTGTCTGCTCTGCTGTGACAAATAAACTGGAAATAATTTATGTTTATTTGTAGTGTACAGGAAAATATTTCATTGATCTTCTGGGTGCTTAAAAAGCTTTCTGTGCCTTATCATATACCTATGAAACAAAAATAGGATAGGAATTTTAGGTTCTTCTAATGTAGCTAACTATACAAAACAATAAGGCCCACAATCCAGCAAGTTCTTTAAATTTAATTTTCTTTCAGCTTTGGGATATATAACCAGTGGAAACTCTGGCCTCAAAGAGTCAAATGGAAGTCAAACCACTTAATAGTAAATAGCAATATTATAAATATTTCAAAAAATATTTATTTTCCCCTATCTATTAAAAAAAAAAGAAGATAGAACAGGCAAAGATATTCAATCAGTGATTCTGCAAAGAGAAATATCGATTTTCCATTCCTGTGCATTCATTCTTATGTATTTCATGTTCCAATTACTGGGGATCCACACATCTTTTATTAGTTTAGCTGCATAATATCACAGCTATTTTCCAAAGAGTGCATAATAATTTGTTTAATATAATCAGAAATATGCATTAACTGAAAATAGTTGTTGCATTTAAAAATGGAAAATTAAAAAAGTTATGCCTATCTTTAAAGATTGATTCTAAACAACACCAGGTTGTTTTATCAGCTCAAGACTGTCTCATATCCCTATGATCCAGAATATCATCATCTGATACATTTTTCAGGGAACATGAGGGTACAAATCCAATATGATGCTTGTATGATTCAGGTTTTTTATTTTTTTTTTTTTTTAATATTCTTTTCATAAAGTATCCCATACCAACCCTTTCTGGAAGAGCTTGTTTCCTTTTCTAAGAGCCTGGCTGTTTTACCAGTTGCCAATTAAAAAATGTAAAAGGAAATCAGGAACAACTTGCTTTTCAAAAGCTGAGACACAAGTAAAAATGAAAAATAAACTCAACAGGCTTTTGATCTTAACTTGGCACAAGCCCTTTCAACATGTTTTAGGAACAAGATGAAAGCTTTTGATTTTGCTGTGTCATTTTAAAAATTAGAAATTTTGTACATTGTGACAAAATGTACACATTAAATATTACAGTTGAGTCCTGAATGGGCACAAGCATATAGCACACATGCACAAAAGCAAATCTATAAATCTTTGCATTATTTGTTTCCAGACTCTGATAAAAACTATATGGAATTATTTTTCTGGTTTTCTGTCTCAGATTCTTCACATGTTCTTTGTGTAGATTTCTGTAAGTAATGAATGCAGTCAGAGCAGGTGGAGAATAAATTTTGAATGGGGTGCCAACTACACAGAGCAGTCGTGACAAGATTTGGCAACGTTCAGTATAACTGAAGTTCTGAAGCCCTGCTGCTCAATAGACATTTTTCATACATCTTCTCATCAGTTTATACTGAGAAAATCAAGCATGTGAATAAGAGTACTTTAAAGAAAACGTCAATTTCTCTAAACAAAATAACTTTTCCCTAAACAAACAAACTAACAATACATATGTTTAAAAGAAGTTTTATGATCTGGGAGGTAGGTGCTGTTTTGCAACATTCTATTAGTGAAACAGGACTCTGCTGCATTTTTCTTCACTTTTTTTTCCCCTTCTTTTCTTCTAGGCAACAGAAGAGATATATTCATAATTGGACAATGCAGGCTTCCTAGAAGTAGAATTAAGGATCCATTTCAGTGTCAGAAAGAAGGCTTCCACCACAGTATAACAAAGTATTGTTATGGTATTGAAGTTATTGGTCAAAATGCAAAAACTGACTTTAGGTTCTCCATGGCTAAATTCATTCAGGGTTACAGCTGGATGTGTAATACCATGGCCTTACTGTTTGTGAGACAGCAGCAAAACATAGATTTGGCAAATTAGGAGCAAGGAAGATACAAAACATAACCAACCCCATAGACCAAAACTGGGAATTTAGATCATTGTAGTTCACAGACCTGTCATGCTTTAAAGGTAAGATAGTGCTGGGAAAGAAACAGTACTAAAGACTAAGGACTAGAAGAAGCCACAAAATTTCCACTAAATTACTAAATATCTGTTTATCCTGCAGAGGAAATGCACCATGCTGAGGCACCTCAGGATCCAATATCTGAAGTACTTCAGCAAACAGTATTAAACCGTTCAACCACTGGCTACTAAAAGTCAGCCAGCACTCTGTAGGTACTCACTTCCAGAAAATCTTTGACTCTGACTGGATGTGTGGAGAGCTTGAAACTACTAAGCAGTTTTTTTGCCCCAAACTAACGGGGAAATAATGTGGTGATGTTTTTTTTTTTAATCCACTTTGGCTTTCTGTGATAAGACATTTCTTTCAGATTGCCTTAGGATGGAAAGCCTTAGCATGAAAAGACACTGGAAAATATTTCATATTAAGGAGATCAGAACTGTTTTAATCAATTCAGCTTCATCTTTTCTTCCTTAAGTAGTGTGTGATAAAGGCCATATTCCTTAAACTGAGAAGTCTTACAGTACTTGTGTTCAGGCTAAAATATGATATCTGCATTACTTTTCTGTGTAAGCTTCCATGAAATAAAGACCCAAACTATGTAATAATCTCAAAGTAGTAGAATTGCATTTTTTGGAATTGTTACGATTCTTCTCATAAGCTTAAAAAGAAACCAGCACTGATTCATAAGCATATTTGTATGAAAAACTCCCACTCAAGCTATAAATCATTAAGGGTCTACACCTTGATATATTAGAAGATGTTATTGTTGATTCCTAGTCAAATCATGCTTTCAGGATTACATTCTTTTTAAAGGATACATTTGTGTCAGGCCTTTTTACCTTAAAAATCCCTTTGAAATAATTTAGCTTGCAGTTTTTTCTTGTTATTGCATTATTTAGCTACAGGGAGAAATAGAACATTGTTATTTCAGCTTTGCCTCTTTAATAGACTTCTTAACTTGAAAGAGAAACTTATTGGGGTTTTTTTCCTGCTTTCTAAATGAAAGGAAAGCTATGTTTTAGGAAATGAACAAATTAAACCAAAACATATACATGCCGTGAAAGGCAATATCATGAAGCATGTGATGGAACTGCAAATTAAGCTGAAATCAAGCATTAATTTAGTCACTGCAGTAAACATTTGGAGCTGTTCAAATGTATATGCTGTCTTTACTAATAAATTGTCAATAAAATTTCTCATGTGCTTTTGTTACATGATTTAATAAAATTGTGGACCCTGATACAATTATAAAGAACAGAAATTTATTACGTGGGAAGCAAATTAGACACCCCAGGTTGATAGAGATACATAAATAGAGATTAAACCAGCAGGATCTAGGATCAGGAAAAGATCAAAACATTTCAAAGGCTATGTAAACTGGTAATATGACAACATCTGTATTCATGACCCTACTTTATTAGAGGTTTTTTAAAAAGTTATTTCAGATGACTCCTGTTAGTTTTATCTAGGTCTGGGAACATAGAGAATACTCAAATACAAACCCTCACTTAGGCTTTTAGATGTAAACACTATCCAAGATCAGGCTTTAAGAAAGTAAGCTTAATGCTCCTGAGGACAATTCTGCATAAAAGGACACTAAAAGCAGATTTTCAGTATTCCACTGCAGACACTCACACAGACACACTTATGCAAACAGTTTCATACTGACATGTATGCTGTCAATTTTCCATTTTGTTCAGTTTTTTCTAAATATTTTTAAATTAACAACACCCTTGTCCCCAAATGGTCATTTATTTGACAGTATTTTACTACTTTCTTCAGAAGATGACACTGATCCATGTTGCTGAAATCTGCTGTAACTCGATTTTAATCTAGATTTGGATTTAACATAGAAACATATTATTTTCATCTAGTCCCTTCTCACTCCTTAAGTTCGCTGATAAAAGAAATATAATCATACATACAAACTCAGTAAACTTTTATAAAATTAGTAAATTAATCGAAAAATATCCACTCTCTAGGTCTTAGTCCATGCTGCACATTTTCAATCCCTATCTTTTTCTAATTTTTAAAGAAAAAAATTCTAGTTTTGCTCTGCTTCTAAAAGCCTTTTAGAAACCTGTCTGGTAGCAATTTTATCCAGTTTCTTAGTCAGACATATAATCTGTTTACCACATAAACCAAGGAAAAATAACTGCAGAAGAGCCTTAGGGAATGAAAGACACTTCATGAAAGTGCAGTTGCTTTGGATGAAAATCTGTACAAAATAAGCACATGGTTAAATGCATAGGTTGTAATTTTGTTTGTTTGAACTCTAGTGTAGTCAGTGAGAAAAACTCACAAAAAATTTACAGGTAGCCATACATTTATATATTACAGAATATATAAATGCACTCAGTTCATATATATTCTTTCAAACTAATTATTTCCTAACTTAGCCTGCTCCCTCAGGTAGAAGAGGCTTTTCCAGGACAGCTTAAAGCTGTGATGAAATAACTACCTGATCCTGTGAAATCCTTTTAGTGAAACTCAGTTCCTCTTTGGAAACATCTAATCAGATGCTGTCTGGTGCTTGAACTTTCTCACTCTCAGTAGTTCATTTTTAACACTCTTTTAACAAATTCATTTTGGGACTGGTGTGAGAAAAAACTTCACTGTTCTTTCTTTCTAACACTTTTCTTTGTTTGTTTTAGTTATTTTAAGCCAAAGCAGAAGGAATTAAAATATCAAAATAATTTATTAAGCACTTATTACCAAGAACTAATTGATGTCAAAAAGTAGAACTAGTGAACTGGATTCCAAACTTCAGTTTTCCCTAGATAGTTCTTTCCACACAATATTCAAGTTGATCTTCTTACATATTTAAATCTGTATCAAAAGATTGCTGCTTTACCTTCTCTCCCACACCAGGGCATTTAACTCCAGCTGTTCCAGGCTGAATTTTAAGTTGATTAACTCTAGTGTTTTTTGTTGATTGTGGATCCAAGCCAGTAAAAATGCATATGGTAGTGCATTGTTATTTAAAATTGAGCATGAACATGAAAAGGGAAAAAAAATTCTCAAAACCTGAATTTAGAAAAATATCATGCACAGATTAATGACCTTGTAGATACAATGACCTCTGGATTGACAGACTGCAGTGCCAGCCGTGGAGCCAAACATAATTGCTGGCCTCCACAACTGAGTTTTTCTGTAAATGTCAGTGTCAGTTGATTCCTTCCTCTGACCAGAAAAACAAATGTGTTTAGTCTGCAAATTAGAAAATAGGCAGCAGCTACTCTTCAGCAGCAGCATTTATAAGAGCTCTGAGGCTGGAAATCAGATTGTTTTAGGCTTCTAGTTAGATGTGCCTGTCAGAGTAAATGTATTTTAAAATACTTATCAAGGAAGATGAGAGGGTTGTCCAGAAGACAGGGAATTGCTACTTAAAATATGTACTTCTTTTTTATTTAATATCAGGCTGGAGCCTTCCACAACATTATTTTCCTCCTTTCTTTACTGACATCATAAGCCTGCTTTGCTATCTTTACAATTTCTTATTTTGTAATAATCTCTTTAAAGAAGTGGTGTCATTTGTACATTTTATCATTCAGCCTTGCATGAAAGTGCTGCATCTAGATACATTCAGAATTAACAGGTTTATTTTGTAGCTCACTGAAATTTTTCATAAATGTTCTACTTAATTTTTTTTCATTACTTTAATTTAATAATGGAAGGGAAGGATGAAGGAAGAAAGGATGGGGAAGGGAAGAGGTAAAGGGGAAAGGGAGGGAAGGAGGGATGGAGGGAGGGAGCAGCTCCAGTTGTGTATATAGACTGTGGAATGAGAGGCTGAAAAGCTGTGAAAAGAGACCTGGGAGTCCTGGTGGATGGCAAGTTGAATCTGAGTCAGCCAGGAGGGCCAACCCTGTCCTGGGTGCATGAGGCACAGCATCACAGCCAGGCAAGGGAGGGGATTGTCTGCTCTGCTCTGAGCTGGAGCAGCCTCACCTCAAGTGCTGGGGACAGTTCTGGGTGCCTTCATATAAAAAGATTATTAAGGTATTAGAGAGTGTCCAGAGGAGACCATAAGAAGATGAAAGGTCTGGAGAGGGAGCTTATGAGGAGCAGCTGAGGTCACTTCAACCTAGAGAGAAGACAGAGGGGAGCTGTCATTGTGGCCTGCAGCATCCTCACAGGGGGAAGCAAAGCTGCAGATCCTGATCTCTTCACTATTGTAACCAGTGACAGGACAGAGACCAGGGGAGATCTCGGCTGGATATTAAAAAAAGGTTCTTCACCCAGTGGGTGGTTGGGCACTGGAACAGGCTTCCCAGGGAAGTGGTCACAGTGCCAAGCCTGACAGAGCTCAAGAAGCATTTTGACAATACTCTAAGACACATGATGTCCTGTGCAGGGCCTGGGACATGGGCTCAAGGATCCTGATGGGTCCCTTCCAAATCAGCACATTCTATAGTTCTATGAAAAGAGAGGACAAGATAGAAATAATTGTTTTTTCAAATGATCTAGAGGAGGAAACATAACCACCAAAAAAATTCAATAATATTTAGTGATAAAAGCAATTTATATTTTTTCCAAGAGCAGATCAATCATTTGTTTATTTTCTTATAGAAATATTTGTTCTGAAAATACTCACTTTTTCTGCCTTTAAAATATAGGTTGAGGAGAGTTCCAATAAACAATGATTTCTATACATGCAATTAAAATTGTGTGTAATGAATTAGGCTCTTGACAACAAGCACCACAAAGATTTTTTTTCTCAGCGCCTTTTTATTTTAATGTCTACGTGTTATTTCCTTGACACACGGTAATATTCTAACTTCAATAAAAAGAGGCTGAAGCTGAGTATTATTTTCACACCAGGTACTGCTGACTATATAGACTGAGATTTCCCTTTGCTATACAGCTATTCCACAACTTCAATATGTAAGGTGAAAAATTGTATGCTGTTTCATATGTTGGATATTGCTTAGCATGAATATGGGGAAAATATATGTTACTAATGCCACTTCTTTGTCTATATCTATATTTAGTACAGACAACTCTCTATCTTGGAAAAGATACAAAATTGATTTAATTAATCCATGTGCATTTTTTAACATATTGTGTTGTTCTGGTTTGAAAGCAAAACCAGTGAGAGATTCCAAGTCAGAAATATAATTTATTGGGAAAAGGGAAAAGAAACAAAATACATGCAATAATACAAAAGGAAGACCACTGACAAAGTCAGAATACAGCCTGACACCCTTTGGCCAGTGTGTTGGTAGCAGTCCAAATTGGAGTGGCTGCAGTCCTCTTGGAGTGGCAGATGTGGTTTCTGTTGGAGCAGTGGTCCTGTAGAAAAGGTGTAGTCGTCCAGTGGAAACCCCAGCTGTATCCTCTTGGAAACCTGTGGGAAGGCTGCCTCTCTACCTAAAAATCCCAGAATATATCTAGGTGGGAATGCTTAGCTCCTCCCCCCTGGGCGGAGCATCTCACAATGGCTGATGTCATTCAGAGTCATGGGTGGGTCCTTGATCACCTGTTAAACAGAAACGGCTCCTGGAGGGAGTTATCTCTGAGTCATATGGCAAGACACTGATGGGCCCAATAACAGGAGATAAGGAAAACTGCCCAGAAGACAACTGCTACACAGATGGTAATAGAAAAGATCCTGATTTTCAATCTCAGACATCTGTCTTATAGAGTCTTTGTTTAAAAATATTTAAATGGAATTAGATAATTAGTGCTATCAGTTTTATTTCTGTGGCTAGTAAAATGTCAAAAGTGCTATAGAATTTGGCATATTTGGGCTGATACTGGACTAAAATGGTAATGTTAATGGAAGCCAGTGGTGAGGTACACAAGGAAACTTTACAAATATCTGCTGACATACTTATTAATTCTAGGGTGTATTCAGACACTTTTTGGGTCATTGTTCTTATCTGATGGTTTAAACAAAATTGCAGATTAATTTAGATACTTTCATATTTTCTATATGTGAACAATAAAACCTAAGCCAATGACATCAATAAATATTAAAAACTTATTAATATTAGCCTATTATTTAAGCTTCGATCTCACAATAATCTGTCTGATTGTTTAAATGGTATTGCTTCAAAATATGATGAAGACCAGAATCTGGAATACTCCCCCTTCATGCCCCTGTATTTTCACTAAATTTCTAAAATGAGTATTCTGTAAGCACAATTACTTCAGGAAGCTATTTCAGGATCTAATAAAGCTCAATGTCAAGGTATTTCCCCTGACTCTTTAAATATTTTCATTACCTCAGTTTAGTCCTATTGCCATTAAATATGTCCCAAACTGGTTTTGCCTGCTTTGTTGTTCCAAAATTCAAATCCTGAACACAATTTCACAGGTATGATTGTGACAAATATAGGGGGACCAGGAATTTTTAACAAGGTCAATAGTCCAGGCTACATACAATCTGAACAAGGAGGAAAGTTCTTTCAGCTGTTAAAAGAGAAATCTCAGGAGTTTTATGCACAGAACAATTTATATACCTGCATATAAACTGGGAATTATGAACTAGTGGCCACAGTGAGCAGAAGGTCAAACTGCACTTTTGAAGCATAAAAGGACAGCCTCTGTAGGGAGCCAATGACTTCCAACTTGCAGGAATCTTTTTGATAAAGATATATATTTTTTGATAGCTAACATGAAAATTCTTCAAGAGGAAGGAAAATTTTCCTAATATCCCATGAAGAGAAAACTGCATGTGAAAACATAGTCAATTGGTTCATGAATGCAAAAATCAATAAGGGTCAACCCCAGCAAGGTATCAGTGACTTTTATCTTGTTCATGAATCCCAAAACTCTACTACCTTTTCAGACTTCACCATTTCTTCATATTTGCCTCATTTCTCATTTATTTTCAATGAGAAATGTATGAAAACATATCATGTAGATGTTCTCAACTATTTTGTTCTTTATTTTATACAGAAAAATATGTACTCGTGTGCTTAAGCGCAAAATATCAAGTTGCATAGAATTCACTTCTTTTTTGTATAAGCAGGTCTCCACTGAGCATTCATTTGAATTAATTAACAATACCATATACTAATTTGAGTTCGGGATGCTAGAACAGCTGAATAATCCATATGTTTGATACTGTGAGGTGGGTAAACTTAACTGAAGTCAACTGTTGCTCAGACTTAAGTATCTTCGGTGAAATTACATTCTTGCTCTGGGCTTCTTTTGTATATTCTCATGCAGAATAATAGATTATTTCCATGAAATATTATCTCAAATGCCTTTTTTATTAATTTCTCTGAGAACAAATACAATATTTAGTAGACAAAGTCCATCACGTCCTCTTTTTGGTATAGGTGAAATTGATGTTTTAAGATTTCAATTAATATGTAGATTTTCACAATATAATCTTACATTCTTCCTCTTCCATTGCAGTGATATTAATGACATGTTCAGATTCTAGATCTTTTATTCTCCCTCTCTGCGCTGTTTAGACCAAATTGATTTGAGAATTCAGTAACAGGTGATGGATGCTGTATTCCAAGAACATTTGATGAGACATTTTTCTCCTTAGTGAGATGTTTTGTCTTATTTATGCACTTTACAAAGTAATATCTTGATGCTTCTAGTACTGCTCTTATCAGAAAAACACATGTATGATGATTCAGTACACGTTCTTGCCATTTTCAACTCAACAACCTTAATCAGATGAAGAAAGTGCTTTTTCTTCATCATGAACATAATGTAATTGAAAAAGATTCTATGTTCATAGATCAGCTTTGTTAATGGACTTTCTTGAGCAATTTTACCTTGGTTGCTGCTTAGATGTATTACTAATGCGCCATGAAATTTTCTTATCACTATATTATTTGCTAAAGACTTGCAAATATATAATAACCCATTTAAGATAGTATTCAAAATATTCTGTATGGTAATTTTTTGTGATTTAATTTATCTGTTGCATTATCTTTACCAGCAAAAGGAGGAATTATTTGGTTGGTAAATGCCTTGAAGATTGTTCATTATTCATAGACATAATGAATATTATAAATTTGGGTTCTGATAGAGATGCACATCCCTGTGATGATATATTACTTTGTTCCTCTATATACCAAAGTTTCTGATGGAAGATGAGTGCATGGTAGATAATCATACATTTTGAACATGCTAAGTGTCACTCATTCTCCTTGAAATTCTTTGAAAACACCATATCTGTGCTCCACTAAGTAGCCCATCCATTCCACAGATTCTTATGTTAAAAATTTTAATATGTTAATGATATTAACATTGATTATATTACTGTTCTAATATTTTCTCCCAAGTGAAATTGTTGAACCATGCTTTACATATCAGCATTTGCCTAATTAAGCTTAATTTATTCTACTCTTCAGTTGATGTAAGAGTGCCTTTTGGTCAGAAGGCACAAACAGAAATCAATGGAGGATCTCAAATAGCTGAACATGTAGCCATCTGCACTGGTTGAGAGCATAGCAAGTCTTCAGAATGCAGCCAAATTAGTCACAAGAAAGATGCTTCAGCAGCAGCAGGAATAAAAAATTATCTGGATTAATCAGAAGTATCATTTTTTAGCAGAAAGTTGCGTAGGGATTGATCTTCAACAGAAGGTAGTGTGGGATTAGTATATAAACACTTTCAGATCCTCAGGAGTATCTTTCACAATTTTTTTCTCTCTTTATATCAGATTCAAAAAACTACATACTTTTTTTAGGTATAACTAAGTTGTCTGGGTGTTGCTGTTGCCTTTGAGATGGCAGGTTGCTAAAGAAAAATATGAATGTCAGTCATAGCTGTAGACATTAAGAAGCAAGGATTTGCAGAAATCATAAAAAATTGATTTCTACTTCTAGAATAGATTAATGAGATCCCAGCAAGAACTAAAGGTTGTTACTAAAGGAAATGTCATTCCCATAATTAAGTTATACTTTAAAGTGGCATACACAAGAGTAGTGTAGCATCCAAGGTTAAATATCCACCATGAGATGAAAAATTGCTGTAGAATCCAGCTGTAATTTAGTTTCATACCTAGAAGACAGTGTTCACAGTGTGTCTGCATTTGAGCCAGATGGTCATCACAGTCAGCAGACACCAAGTCAGTACAGTAATGGTCTGTAGAGTAATGGTCCCAAATATCTAGTTTTCCATCTCAATCTCATCCTGACTTCACAGACTTTATAAACCTTTATAGAACACCACTTATAGCAGAATATTAAGGAGTGATACACAGGTAGACAAATGAAATATAGACACCTGGAAATCTGGGGTTGAATCCTCCATGACTATGACTATGTCCTAACAACTGTCTTTGTCATCTAAAGTGAAGTATAAGGAATTATCTCAGTTTATGTATTTTCACTCATGCATAAAGAGACGCACAAAGTAACAAAATATACTTTCTTTTGAGGACAGAGGCATTTAATTCATGTTACTCTTGAAACTGACTGTAGTTGAGGTAAAGGAATTAATGACAGCTATAAAACTTCTGTCTCTTTTATTAGAAAAAATGCAGAGAATAAGTGCATATGTTTGCAAATAAGTCAAATTTCTATTTCTTTGTAAAAATGTACTCTTTGTTGCCATGTCAGTCCACTTTAATGTGATTAAATAATATGGATTAAGTATACACCTTGATAGAACCCTTTTTAAGTTATATTAAATATCACTGAGTCTTCAGAAACATGAATCACTTAGGGTATGTCTTCTGATGATAAATTCAGAGTATGGTTTTATATTTTTTATTATTGCAGCATCTGTCTACAGATGCCTGAAAAATATTAATACAGAGAATATTAGCTTGAAAATATTAGATCAGTAGATCTTCCTGTAAACTTGACTGAAATGATGACTCTCTCTTGTTATTTCTAAATCTTTATTTTGAAATTATGGATGCATAAATATATATTTATGTCCAATAGTACAATCAAATTGAGAATGTCTTGCTGGTTTGTGGAGTGTGCCTACTGAAAGATGACTTTAACTTCCTTTTGATCACTATAGAAGGACAATTCTGCAGTAATGAAAATACCACAACACCATTGATCTTGACAGATCTTTACAAATGTCTTTCAGTATTGAATGTCATGCACATGTAGTAGGTGACTTGAATCCAGCCATATGGGAATTTCTGAAATTTTGGCATATGGTTTTGAGGATGTTCGTCTAGTTTCTTGTGTTCTGTTAGGTAAATTCCACCATGGTTGCTTCTGATGTGTTACTTTTAATATTTTTAAAAGAGCGGTTTCTAAGGGTGTGATTTTGTCAACTTTTTAGTACTGTTTAGTACCTTTTTGTCACCTTTTTAGTAATGTTTCATGCTTGCTTTCTTAATCAGCTTATATTGTAGTTTGTCATTATAGTTTGTGTTGTTATTTTGTGTGGACTTCTTGTGAAAGCAAAGAAGTAACATTTTGCATTTCAAAGTATATAGAGACAAAAAAGTCAGACTTAGTAAGATTTTTATAGAAAAAAAACATTTTACAAATTCCTTTTGCTTTTTTTTTTGAGAATTAATGGACTTTTAGAAAAATATAATTTTCAAAAAATACTTCTTTGATAGGAAATTGTATCCCTAAAAAGCTTTTTGACAAATGCTCTGTAAATTGAATAAATTATGATGTTTATGGTAGTCATCGAAGTGAAATTTCAGATCAGTATAAAAATCACATCCTGATCAAGAAAAAAAATAAAGAAGAAAGGTGTATTAGGAAAGGATAAATCTTGGGCAATTACAATTGAAACAATGATCTATTTTTCCTATATACCTCTATACCTAAAGTGACCCTGGAAAGTAGATCTACTTTGCTCATGATCAAAATTATGTTTATCTCTGTACACTTAGTAGACAGAAAGGTTGTTTTTTATCTGGCAACATTTTTTTCAACTTGAAAGGACCTCAGGAGTTTAACATTTCATATAGTTTCAATGTATTTTACTGTACTAAATATTAAACATGTGAAATGTTATCAGAACCCTGTTTCTTTCTCATCATTGGACAGCATGGAATGGTTTACTTTTACATTCAGTATATTGAATTAAAAAACTAATTAAATAGAATTAAATAAATTGCTTTTATGAAAAGCAGATTTTAATAATAGATTGCTATTACTATTATAAAATATAAAAGAATTACTATTACAACAGGCTTATAAAATCAGGCAATGTACTAAATATAATGTTTTCTGACCCATGGTATTGATTCAACAGCAATTAAAAATGTTGCAGACAAAGAACATTTTGATACTCTTTTGAGGCAGGTGGGATACCTTTTCTTCTATGACATTTTTACAGGCAGATTGTATATTGGCAGCTTCTACTGCTGCAGAAAACTGGAATACACCCAAGATCAGGTCAGACCAGAAGCAGTTTTTTTCCAACTGTAGGAGAGACCACAGAGCAGCAGCAGCTTAACAGGTTCTGCTGATACGGACTCTGCTCAAATAGGGCAGCTACAGAGCTCATAAACCCCCAGGCTGTGCAAGCTGCTCTTCACCTAAACTGTGTCACCTTAGCAGGACTACAGTAAATAACAAACCAAATGGAATTCTTCGGGTAAGAAGGCTCCAGACAATATACTCTTGTACAAGTACACCCTTTTACAAGTACAATTTTATTAATTAAATTGTGCTGGGTAGCAAAAGCATCAGCTGCAAATGTTTCTTTGCTAATGATGATATGTAACAACTTAATGTTTTTCCACAACTAGAATCTTTAATGAAAGTTATGCTTTATGAAAGAAAAAAAAATATTGGAAAACCTGAGTCTCTTCAGTAACAGACCTTTTCTGAATGCTCCTACTGGTCATGAAGAGTCTGAAACAGGTGAGCACCTTAAAGAAAAGATCAGTGCCAAGCCAGGGAGATCCAAAAGATCCAGAAGCAAAACTGGAAGTGGCTAAGGAGGTTTAAATACGAACACATACCCAATGAGAGTGATGATCCTGATGTTCCAAAAGCAGTTAGCTAAGGAGTTAATGCATTGCAATTAACCGGTATCTCATTTTCACCAGTCATTCTCTAATCAGCTAAGTCAGCCCTTTTCAGGAGTCCCTGACTTTCCCTTTACTAACAAAATTACTTCAAACACAACTAAATTCATCTTCCAAGGTCTGCAATGGCTTTGACAATTGCAGAAGTGTATCTTGGCAAGTTATCATAGCTTGAGGGGAGGTTGTAGAAAGTAAACTTTCTTCTCCAAAGCAGACTGGGATTCCATTTAAGGAAGGCACTGCTTACTTCAATTCCAGTCCGTGCCACTTGGAGAATCTTTTCTGGCAGGGTTACTCTGGACTTAGGGGACAAGAGATAAAGTTTGCATTTCCCTGCATCAGCCAATCTAGACTGCAATTCTCATTTTTCTTTTTCTTTTTCTTTTTCTTTGAGATACTTTTGTTATACATTAGTACCTTTGGAATAGCTGAAGAAAATAGTTTTGAAATGGAAGTTATTTCTAGGTGTTAAATATGAACAGCAAACTTTCAAAACTAATGCAGAAAGAATGATTATTTCTCTGCACTTGAAAGTGAAAAGAATCCACATCAAAACACAAAATTAGGTTCCAAGCCTTAGTTACAAAAGAGCTATTGTAGGACACACAGAAGCATGTGTCTCCTTTTTAAATCAAAAATAGCTATATTAAATTATTTTGCTAAATGCCAAAAAAAAAAGAAGAGGGCTTTTTTTATATAGCAAATACACAAAAAGTCATAAACATCTGACCTTTTTTAGGGTACTACTAAGCCACATATGAAAATGAAAATAGTATATTAACTATGCTGTAATAAATTGACTCCTTGGCATATATCAGAAGAAACAGCTTTGGAGACATGACTTTTGTGTAAGAAAAATTCTGTGTATCATCTAAGAAGTGATCTGTGAATGATACCTCCATACCCTTCAGATCAATATGTGCAAGAAATAAATTTTTTAAATCTAGATATAACCAGTAAGATTCTTTAATTCTAATAAGCTAACTGAGCTGTGAACTAATTAAAAAAATATGAGTCAATTTTTCTCACTTCCCATCTAACTTCTGAACCAGCACTATACCTGAATTTCCCATAGAACAACCCAGTGACTAGCTACAAAATTGTTTCTAACCAAATTCTCTCATTTACTTTTCTTTTTCTGCCCATTCATGGGAGCCACTGTAAAGAGTGTGTAGAAATCAGCTGTGATATGCTGTTGTACTAGAAATTTTTATTCAAAGGAGTGGATGCAATTTATGTTTCCCTGCTGGGCAGTTCTGTATCTATGAATGAGATACCTTTATCTTGTTATAGACAGTACCAATCAAATTAAAGAATCTGAATGTACTTCATAACTAACTTCACATTATCTGATGATGATACAAATTTAGAGCATGATATACAAGTACACATCAATATTTTAAAAAACACAAAGCATTTGGGAAAAAATGGCCAATTCAGTCACTAAACAGATGTTCTGAGAACCAGCAGTATGTTATTTTTTGGGAAAAGCAAAAAAAAGGCTTTACACATACAAAAATGGAAAAAAAACAGTTTTACCTAGTGTTGGACTACTAATGACAATCAAGGTTTTGCTGCTTTCAGCGCAACCATGATCACATAAATGAGCTGGTATTTGTTGCACAAAATTTGGGTTTGGGTTGCAGAAGGATAAAATGTTTTATAACCATTACTGTGGTATATATATATGGTTATCTAATTAGCTTCATATTTCTCGTCTACATAATATTAATTGTGTTTTATATGTAAAAGGTTAAACATGTAAACCTCTAAAGCATACTTTGCAATACTTTTCTCTCTTTATTGCTGACTGCAATACTGGTAGCATTCCTGCAACAACCAACACTAAAGATTTCAGAAATCTGATTGGAAATAATCAGTACTGCTTAAATGTCTGTTTTTCTCCTATTGAACCCAGTGGACACAAAAGCAAAGCCATAAAAGATTTCTGCAGACAGACTGAATGAATTGAAGCTATCAACAAAGGATTGCTAAGAAAATCTAGTGGGAAATAAAATGTCTTTGCTTTTCAATTTATCAAATTAAGAATTGACAAAAAATGTGTAATATTATCTTTGCAGATATTCAGTTCTCCTATTTATGCAACATAGGTTATAAAGAGATGTGAGGTGCACAAATAAAAGATATACCCACAGACTTGCTCAAAATGAGGGAATGGAGGAACAAATTCTGGTTTGCAGTTTTTGTGAGTCTTTTCCAGATTTAGTGATTTAATTGGCACTTAGATGAATAAACACTTATTCATTAAGATTTCATGTGCCATTGTAAGTCTTATTGGTATCTCTTTCTTGGCTGAACAAGAGCCCTACAAAGAGTTTCAAATTGGATTGTCAGATTAGATTTTAAGTATTGGATGTGCTACATCTGAGTTTAGGACTCAGTTTAGAGAATTAGGACTTTAACAAAGTACACCAGCCAGAAGTACAAATTCAGCTGGCACAACACAGCTACTACTCCTCTTCTTCTTCCTTCAGCTTCTGTTACTACAGAAGGTCAGGTTCCACTGCATTAAGTGTAGAATTCTCTCACTAACTTTAATAGGGTTATTTCAGGAATGCCAGCCTTGAGCAATGAAAGAAATATCTAGCTACACCAAGGTTTGTTCATTTTACTGTCTCATTTGAAGATGCCCAACCATTTATCATACCAACACAAAATGCAGTTAGAGGTACCGGTCTATTGTACAGAGGAACCAGTCTGAATTGGACATGTAAGCATCAGCAAATATCAAAGTACTCAGTGTATACACCAAAAATTCTGCTGAAAAAAATGTTTCAAAAATATTTTCTGATAATTTTTGTTAGTTTGTCCTTGAAACAAATGCATTGTTCAAAGATTCTGAATCACTTAGATCTATCTAATGAAATAAAAAAAGTCACAAACCTGGAAAAAAAAAATCAAAACTGCTCTGGCTTCCTGACAGGCTGGCCTCTCTCCACCCATGGTCCAGGACCCATTTTAATCCCCAGGGTGATTAGCCTCTCACTACAGACTCACCTGTAGATGGAGCTGGGGCTTCCTCCAGCTGTCCTGCTCCATCGCACTCTGGGGATCACCTGTCACTCCTCGCTCCCCAGCTGCGCACTCTGCCATGACATGGGATGAACAGAAATATTTTTTCACCAAATAATGACACACTGAAACGATGTTGCAGTCTTTGAAATTAGTCCATGATCTCTAAAACAAAGTTTATGAATTTTTATTGAAGTTAATGAATTCCTGAAGTTTGTTGCCACAGGACACAGATACCTCCAGTTTCCTCAGATGGGATTAAAAAATTCACACACAAGTCTTTAAACAAATAATGAGATGAGGCAGAATTGTGCCTACTGTCATGCCTAATTGCTATTTCCTCCCCCAGAAGGTATAGTATAATGGAAACAGATCAAATACCAGAGTTTGTGTAATTTCCCTAAACATTACCGTGTTTTCCAACTGCCAAAGGCAATTACTGGATTGGATAGCACCATATTTTATGCCCTAAAGATTTTAGTCCAAACATATCATTCATAATAAAAGCCAGGAAGTAAAAAGAGTGAAAAGCTGATCAGAAACAACCTTTGGAGAAGCAAAGGTTGTGACTGTGCTTCCTGTGAGATTGTTTGTTTGTTTTAAGATAAATTTCCATCTCAACAGATCTTGTCATCTCGGAATGTTTCCCTGTTCTTTGGAACAAGAAAGAATGTTTCTCCTCTGATCCACTAGCAAGCCTGTAAGGTAAAATGGGAAACAGTTCAGTGAAAGAGTCAACTCTAAAATGTTAGCAGAAGAAAGAGAAAGTTCAATGACCTTTCCCTGCTAGGAATCAGTTTTCCTTGTGAGAGGGAACAGGAAAGTTGATTCCTATGGATAAAAGACTGAACATGGACGAAAGCAAAAGAAAAACATATTGAAAAATACCCAGATGCACCAAACCCTCAGATTAATTCGCACTTGCTAACCTAATTATAGACTTTCAATGACGTTTGCCACAAATATTTGTCTCCATCTAAAGGCAAAGCAGAAATTCAGCTTCTGAATAGGACAATTCACTTAAAGATGCAAGTGGATTCAGTACTGTCTCCTGCAATGTGCCTCTAACATATCACTCACATACAGTGAGAGACGTATTTCCATTTGTTCACCTTAATAGAGCATTAGCAATGATAACCACCAAGTACAGTGAATGTTCAAGAAAATAAAAAGCCCACATGGCTGGGAGGAATCAAGCATTAATCAAAACAGGGTGTTCATTCAGGAACACCAACCTGAGTAAGTGATATGAAAGATATAGGCAGAGATTGTTGCCATACTTACGAGTACAGAGTGGGGAATTGTTGGAGATATTCTGCACTATTACAATCAACAAACAAGATTTTCTATAGAATACTTATCTTTTTACTTAACATTTGAAAAGTTCTTATGAAATCATGTCTTTGTTTCTGAGCTCACAATGCATTATTCGCTAGAGGATTTCTTACGAAGTTTGGCATGGCATTCTTCAATGGACATTTTTTTCTCCGCAAGCTCTTATTACAGTGGGAGTAATAACACTTAAAATACCAGCATTGCTTACCCTGCTTTTCCTGCCTTGATGATTGCCAACAAAGCACAATTTATTAAATCCTCTTCTCAAAGAAATTATATCCTCCCTTCAGAGAATAACTCAGACTTTATTTATGAAAGCATTAATGCTTGCTGAGTTCTAAATAAAGGTATTTATAAAACCATTTTTTGTTGTCTATAATTCAAGTATCTCATCTTAAACCAATTGCTTCACAAAACACATGTTTATGCTTTTAAAATGTTTATGCTTTAAAAGTAAGTGCATGAAGAAGAAGGCAAAAAAGAAATCTGAATTTGATTTATTCCTTTTTCTTCTTAAATCTGGTATACAGGCACGTTTTTTCTGTCATTTACCTTCTGACTACTAGTGTGTCACTGTGATAATAAACTACAAAGAGAGATGTTAAATGGCTTACTCCTCAAATGAATGGTAGAATAAATAGTTTTCTGAAAAGAAATACCCTGTTTACATATTTATATATCCTGAAAAGCAGTTCACAAATGATCCAATAGAGTCATCAGTAATACCATTCTCATAATTTGTTGATAAGATGTCAATAAATGACTGGTGCTAAGCATTTTAGAGGTGTGACTATAGTAACAAATTAAATGTTTAAAATATTTACCTCGATATTTGGCATAAACATTATAAACAATAGGACCCTACCACTGTTTATCCACCATTTATTGATAATTTAGCTCTTTTTATTATTTCAGTCTGAAATTGACATATAAATGTCTGTAGTTAAAAAATAGTGTTCCAGCCCCTAATGGGAAGAACAATCGAATTTAAAATCTCTGTTGACAGGAAAATTAGTGCCAGCAAAACGTGAGCTCTGGACATGAGGAAATCAGGGCTCAGACTGCTCATGGAATTTGTTAGTAAGGACCTGTGAAAAATGTTTTTGCAGGTCCTGAGGTCCATCAGAGCTGATCACTTTTTAAACATCACGTCCTAAGGGAACAGGAACAGAAATTCCCAGATGTTATAAGCCAAGCAGACAAGGCAGAGGCCTGTTTGGCTGTACAAGATTCTTCTCTTGGAAGTAACCCAAAAAAGGAAGGTGTATGCACAGTGGAAGCAAAGTCAAGTGACATGGGAAGAATACAGAGATACTGCTTGCCACTGTAGGAAGAAAATTTGGCCAAAACCCAGCAGGAATTGATGCTGGACAGAATTGTGGGCAACCATAAAAATAGGTGTTTTTCAAATATATTAATGGCAATAGGCAGTGTAAAAATCACATCAGCCCATTACAGGATGGGGATGGTCACCTCGCAACCAGGGACAGGGACAAATCAGAGCTGTTTGGCACATTCTTCTCTCTGTCTTCAGCAGGGATGACGGACCACAGGGGTCTCAGTGCCCTAAGCTGGAGGACCATGACTGTGAGAATGACCAATTCCCAGCTGACCCTGAAGTTGTGTAGGATCTGCCACTCCTCAGGGCAGTGGTCACAGCCCCAGCCTGGCAGAGCTCAGGAAGTGTTTGGACAAAGCTCTCGGGCGCATGGTGTGCCTCCTGGGGACGGTGCTGTGCAGGGCCTGGAACTGGACTCAGTGATCTGTGTGGGTTGCTTCCAACTCAGCATATACTGTGATTCTGTGAACCATTTTGCTTTCTTTGGGCAGTTGTGGGGTTTTTGCTTCTTTAAAAGAAACACTTTAAAAGAGCTTTGATTATGATGCTGGGAATTAAGGTATCATTTAAAGAAACAGTGCAGAGATGTCCATTTCCTGAATTTTCTTGACAAATATCCATGTCCTTTTGTTGTTTACACAGGAATTAAGAAAATTTATAGAATAAGGTGGTTTTTTTTTAATAATAGCTTCTGTAAAAACTAATTAATTACGCTAACTTACATAGTCTTTGGTTATAGTGGTCTATTTTGGTTGAAGACACGGATAAAAACAAAAATTGACCTCCCATAGAATTTATTTTCCACCTGGATGTCTTCTCCAAGAGAAAGGAGACTGTCAATACTGTAAAAATTGTAACTTTACAGATCAAAAAGTTTAATTTTTTTATTTCCTTTCTAAGAAAGGTAAACAAACTAGCATAAAATATCTGATGATATATATATTTTACACAGAATACTTGGACAATTTCAACAAACAGTCTTTATTGATATCAAGAATAAAGAAAAAATATCTAGTCATAGTAAGAATGTAACAAAACAGTAGAAACTACAATACCTTGAAATGTTCTGAGTAATTGTTGTTGTCTTGGATAAAAATCAGAATTATATTTAAAACATAAAGCAAAAATAATCCCAAAAATTAGCAGTCAATAAATCTGGAATAGCTTTAAATTTAAATGAAAATGGGAATTTAGTTTGACTCCAGACACAAAACTTATGCAAAATTGCCATTCATCCATGCATACAATCCATCCTATGTTTTTTACAGGAGCAAGGCCAGGATCTTAAGAGCTGTTTTTCAAAATAAAAAATGCAGAACTTTAACTTTACCTGAGGAATCCACATGCCATTTGAATGTTATGTCTACAAAGATTTCAAAGCTCAGAGATAAAGGGCAGCCTCCTCTTGCAGCCTCCTCTCTTAGAATGATTCTATTTTACACATTTTTTTACTGCTTCCTCCTCTTACAAATTTGTACTTGTAAGAGGAGGAAGTGGAAAAATTACTTTAAAATACTCAACAACCCACAAATATCTGAAGTTATCTGAGAGATGAGAAATCAAGATAGAACATTTAAATGAATACTGTATAGCAGGGACTAGTATTGTCTTTGCCATATTGCGAGCAAGTGCCCCAAAACCTAGTTCATACTCAGAAGAAAACATTTATTGTCTGATACTTCTATCTGAAATCCAAACCTGTACTTAATCCTGTCCAATGATAAAAAATTCAGTCCATGGAAGAGATGTCACTGAACTGAATTGGTATTTTACAGATGAAGAGAAATTAAACTATTTTAGAAAAACACAAGTATGAACCTCTTTACAGCCTCTCCTCCACCCCGCTCCAGATTTCTTAGGTTCAATACCTTGTGAAGTGAGCCACACACATTGCCAAGGGTGCTTGCACAACAGAAAAACTGAAAAGAGTTCAAGTAGTCTTATGAAATGGGTATAGCAGTTTGGATGCACACACCAACCATAAACTCATAGAATAATTAGTCTTGGAAAAGACCTATAAGACTGAGTCCAACTCTACGCCTAACACTGCCAAGTCCACCAGTAAACTGTTTTCCGATTCTCACCCTGTAAGAAAACCAGAAGGGCATAGTTTTTAAGGTCCCTCAACTTGCACACATTGAATGCAAGGTATGTGGTGGGTCACATCTGCACAACAGTTGAAATCCAGCTAAAAGAAGTTAAAAGCATATCAGAAAACATTTTCCTTTTCATACATTTTCTGTTCTTAGTAGAAACTACCTTTTTAGTTGTTTTTTCCCCTTTCACTTTTGTATCAGAGACTTATTCATTGTTCTCTATTAAGCCACTGTTAGTTGTGTATAAACCAATTGCACATTAAAAATATTTTAGAGATTAATAATTCTGTAATGAAGTATTTAAAGCAAACACAGAATATTTGGCCACTTTGGGACCCTTGATTTGTGTATCTTAAAAGGAAACAGGTTCACATTTTGTATTACAAATCAAGACTGTTAACTAAATTTTAACAAGCAAAGGATAAAAATCTACCAAAAATAATGTCTTTGGCCAGCTTCCAATGTCTTTCCTATTGCTTTGTATTGAATATATGGTAACAAAAATTATTGAAACTCAGCACATACAAAAATTGACCCAGAATATCACATGCATTTATTCCCCATGCAACTGTTCTAATACCAGGGCAAATATTACTGAAAACAATCAAAGGAAAACAGTCTTTAACCTCATCAATTTGATTATTTATTGCCCATTATAGTGTTTATGCACAGATTTCAAGTTGTCTGTCATATTAGTTATATATTGCCATTTAGTGACAAATATTTAGAAGTTGTTTTTATATAAATATATATATATATATATATATAGAAAGACATTTAATATATATGCAATAATATATACATAGACACATTCAGGTTGTGCTTTTCTTAGGCAAAATGTTCATCATCATTATTGCCTTGATGATTAGCATCTGTCTGTTTTTAAGTGGCCACCTCACAAGGCCCCATCTTTGCAGCTGTGCCATGTCCAAAGGATTTCTGCACCCAAACATAAACCTTCCAAAGAATTTAGATGTTTTGTATCTCAGCTCTGGTCATGTTCTTCAAACAGTGATGCCATGAGAATAAAAAGAGCTGGAAATTATGTCGCTAGCAGGATGACAAGTGGAATACCCTGAGCTGTTATCATCCCCACACCACTCTATGCCCAGAGATTGCACAAGTTACAGTGGGAAAGACTCCAACTGCCAGGTCTCCTCTAGATCGTATCAGTGACCTTAATACAAGTCTTGGTCTGAGAATAGTCTCTCAACTACGTTTGCATTAACGACCTGCACTTCCCTGAGAAAATCCCAAGCTTCGAATTCTGACAAATCACCATTTTCCCAGGAAAATCTAGTTTATTAAAAGAATAATCTTCCTTGCTCTAAGTGGGACAGTTTTGTAAGCTACTGTTCACTGTGAACGGTCTAGAATATTGTTGTGCTTCATCAGGATCCTCTGGTGGTGTGAAGCACTGTCTGATCCATTGGAGAACATGCAGGAGAATATTTTGGCTCTAAAATAATAATAATTATATATTTTTTAAGAATCTGCAAAGAATGCTTAGCCTTTTTAGTGGACTATATTGGTGTGGAAATTCTTTCCTAGTTACTCAGAGTTGACTGGTAATGAGATATACAGGGTTTTTTCTCCTTACTTTTCCCTTCAGTCTCAGTCACATGCTCCCTGAATTCCATGTGTCACTTGTCCCTCTTTCTCACTGACCTTTCTCTACCATAAACTAGAAACACAAACACATACATATGCATAACTTACATCTTCACACACTCCTCCTCCTCCTTCCTCTCCAGTTATTAGCTGAACATGTCCTTCAAAACTTATTACTGTTATAACTCCTCTTAAATGCCACTCTTATCTTTACAAAACAATATATGTTCCTGAATATGAAAGAGAACCCTGATTTCTTTGCCTGTTCTTAGCAACATTCATCCTTCCACCCTAAAATTAGAGAAGCTGAAGTCAGTTTTGGACAGTTGATGACGACATTGCAGTGTATTTTCAAACTTAATTTGAGCAAATTTTCCCAATTTTAGCTAGCCCTAAAAATCAATTTAGTTCAGAGCATTAAAACTTCTGAACATATAATCACATTTATTTGCTGCAAGATGACATTTCTGAGGCATCTTATTAGCCTGAATGTCTTGTCCACATGCATCTGAGTATAGGATTGGGTCTGAGATACCAGGGTACACCTTGTTCCCATCCAAATAGGGGCAAAGGTGTTGTGTGATTGCTGTTGCATGATTTTACTGCTTACACTGCTGACAATCAGCAGACATGATTTATCAGAGAGAAGCTGTCACTTTTAGTGAATGTACATGGGTTTTGAAAATATGCAGTTTGTGGCCAGGCAAATAGCAAAAATTTTAACTCAACAATGATTACATAAGCTATCAATAATAAGTTTAGCAATATTCATTATGTAAAAAGATTTATGTATGCTTATGAATGCATCCTAAACTATGCTTATGAATGCATCCTAAAGTGAACTGCTATTTTTGAACTATATTAAATTATTGAAATTCTGTGACAATCTGTTGAAAAATGTATTACATATATTTGCAACGAGTTAGTGTACTGCGTGACACAAACAAATAAATGCTGTTCCATAAAAATATTCTATAACTGCAATGATAAAAATGTAAGACTGTCAGAGACTGCAAAGCAGAGATAGATATAGTAGTCAGCTTTCACAGGCAGCACTCTTTAAACCAAAGGGAGCTGCCTTTGGAATATTGACAGTATGGTGAAGAAAATGGAACGGGGCTCTGCAGTAGGAAAGACCACAAATTACATCTTTCTGCTCCTATGAGTGGATACAGATGAGTATTCACACAGATTTAGCCATTTCAAACAGTAAGCATTATAAATGTGCTACTGTGATAAACTTGCACTCATCACCAAGGGAGAAAGAATTCTTATTCCGTTGATGTAAATATTGTGGTTCATTTTGCCAGCTCCAAAGTTCTGCTTTTCTCCATTTTTCTTTTTTTTTTGCCCTTTTGTTACTAGGCAACGTAAGCAAAAGTCTTTCACAGTGGGAGCACCTCATCATTTATTTGAATGAAATAACAGATTTTGCTCTGATATTTTGACAAGTAACAGATTAATAAATATTTTAAGAATTAAGAAAATATTGATTATTTTTTTTTTACCTCTTATATAAAATAAAAAACTTATAGCTAAGACTTTTGGCAAGTCTCTGAGTTGGGATCTCCAAATCACCTCTTCCAGGTCATTGTCAACATATCAGCCAGTTTTAAGGGGTGTAGTCAGGCTAACTTTGAAAACTCTTGGAAAAACTTCACAGAATCTCAGAATTACAAAATGGTTAAGTTTGGAAGGAACCACAGTGGGTCATTGGGTCCAACCTCCCTGCTCAGGCAGGCTCATCCCAGAGCACATGACACAGGATTTTGTCCAGATGGTTCTTGAATATCTCCAGGAGGGAGACTCCACACCTTCTCCAGGCAACCTGTTCCAGTGCTCACTGAACCACACAGTAAAGAAGTACCTCCTCATATTCAAGTTGAACTTCCTGTGCTTTAGTTTCTGCTCTCTGCCTGTTGGCATTTCATGCATTTAAAAAGTAACATTATCAAAGCCAGCTGAATCCAAGAGAAAATCACCATCCTCTGGTATGACCTAAATGTACCAAAGGCCAAGGGCAATTTTACTATTCCTTAACACATAAAGTGCCTGATGGCATTAGTTTGGTGAGGAGTTCAGAATACTTCTGTTGTAAAAACATCCAATTTGATAAGTGGTTTTTACAGGTAAAGTCAGAAGACTTGCAATGAAGGAAATAAAAAAGGTAATAAAATATTACAGAAGAGAAAATTAAAATACAGGGTGAAGAAAAGGAGAGAAACAGCATTTTGAGTCTTATCTCGAAACACAGGACCGCTTAATTATGGTACTTGAATAAATCTGGCAGAGAGCTTAAAAGTTCTCTGTAATAGTGCTGTAGCTCTGTAATACAATGGACCAGGGTATCTATTTTACACTTCAGATATTGATTATGATGCCATTCCCTCAGCCATTATTCATCCTAAAATATGCTTAAGCAATAACTAAGCCTGCAGCAAGAATCAACAAGAACTATAAAGTGCTCTACAAAGCATCACCATAAGGCTGGCTTCATTAATTTATTGGTCAGCTTATACTTTTGAGGAGGACTGTCCCACACAGCGCATTATTTCACTGTACAGAGACAAATTACAGTGAACCCTTTCCTGCCCATACAAAGAAATCTAGTTCACACTGTTGATTTGGATCAAAAATCAAAGCTGAAATAAATCAATGCAAACTGATAGTACTGCATAAGAAAGGCAAGGCAGGCCATCTTCCCAGTCCAAAAGTGAGCTGTAAGAGCAGTTCTTTCAGAAGAGATCATCAGTGTCATTATAGGCCAGCTCTTTTCTCTTTGGCATCTTCTCAACACCCCTCCTCTGCAGGAAAGATGTGACTTCTTAGGACATCTAGTAGATTTAGCAAGGTCCAGGGCATGTCATGGGTTAGCTGTGGTATAATTGATGCAACCTTCTCCTCCTACCATCTATCTAGTTCTTTACTTTCTAAATGTTCCAGAAGATTTTAACTTTTCCTGTGTTCACAACCCAACGCTCCAGTCCTCCTATAGCTCATAATCCTTTCATACGTATTTTATTGCACATAAATCCACTATTGACCAATTGACTCACAAAACTGTACAATAGCTGAATACACACGTATTGGTGATTATGAAAGTCAGTGTACTGCTATTTTAAGGAAATTATGCAGAGAAATCTAGCAATATCTTCTTTCAGTGAAATTGCCAAAATCAAGGAGTTGAATTAACATCTCCATTCATTTCTTGTTTAATTTCACATGCTCATTTTACATTAAAGTCATAACCAAGATTTTTTTAACATTATAAAGTACTTTTGCCATTATTTTCTTTCACTAAAAAGTAGAAAGAAAGCATTTGCAAAATGAAAATTGATACAGTACCAAGAAGTGAGGTTATATTTTCTATTTTTAACTTTTCAGAATGTCCCATTTGTGTGGCTTGTCTCACAGAATGTGATAACAGTCTTTTATAAATAATCTCGAAAAATAACCCAGCAGTTTCTGAACCTCCCACTCCAAGGAATTTTGGAGAGGTTTATATAATGATATTAATTGGGACAATATGCAAGTGTGATGGAAGCATTTGTGCTAGTAAAGATGCCTTTGATCTGTAAGAAAAACAGACCTTGTTAAAGCACACAAACTTTTAACCATTTTCCATCTAGGTCTCATGAAAGAATCCATCAATGCCTGCCTGAGCTGTTAAATGACTAAAATCTGGAAGACACTACATCTAATGTCTGTTTGTGCTTCTTGCAGATATCTGGAAAATAAGAAACTTAAGGAGAAGTTGCAAACTGAAGGGCTGTGACCACAGTTGATGAAACTAGATAAGCGACTTTTGGAACACTCAGAGAAAACCAGAGAGACATCAGTTGGCATAGATCTTAGAGGAAACAGAGCTCCTCAGGTCACAAACTGTCTGCAACATTTTGATTCCCGAACAAAGGAATATAATGTTTTCTGTTCTTTGTTCTCATTATGCTCTTAGTTTACTCTTACTTTTTATTGAAATACACTTTTTCACATTCTTTTGTTATCACAGAGAAATAGAGGCAACAAAGAAGTGACTTTGACATCTTCTTGCCCTAATAATCAAACACATAACCGAGGATCCAAATAACGGCAAAGCACACAAGCCCAAGAACAGTAAATGAGCAACTATATGTACTTGTTCTTTAAAGACTAAAAAAACATGAAAGACATAATCTAAATTAGAAACTATATCCCTTAGGTTTGTCAACAAGGGATTTGGAGTACTGTTTCTGGAAGGGCTTGGAAAAAAACATGCAAAAGAAATATGCAAAAAGATTATTTGAAAGGTAAAAGCCAATTGAGCTTATTGAATTATTTAAAAATTAAAAAAAAATATATATATAATTAAAGAATAGTAATGTGAAATTAAATTGGTAACCAGTAATTGTCACTGGCTTTGTCTTGTCAATTTCCAATAAAAAGGGTTGGTTGTCATGCAAGTGAGAAATCATGGACTTTCTCTCTGATATTGGCATTGATGGGAAACAGCACCCAGGAGACAACCTGTTATGTAAACAATGATCTAACCAGAGATCTCTGTATGGAGTAGCAATAGAATCAAAATGAAAGTAAGATAAAATTACTTGGTTTTTAAAAGATTTTTTAGTTATGGCTCTACAACATGAATTTCCACAGTGAAGTTCAGGTTCCACGAAGATTTGCTAAAATGTAGGATTCTAATTTCTCTCTACACCTCCAAGGACTCTCCATACAGTAGCCAATTGGGATTAAGTTAATGAAGTGTCTCCTAATAGTGTAATGGAGAATTAAGAAATGTGTAAATAATGGAGATATAGTGTGGATATTTTGGAGGCCAAAAGTCAAATGATTGTCATAGATTGATTAAGAAATCCTAAGGAATGTGGATGCACTTGCTTTGGTGAAACCACAAAAGTGGAGGATGATAAGTCAAATCCTCATGTCAGCAACATAAGATAAAGTTTGAAAAAAGTCTTTCATATCTCATTTAAATCTATAATAGCAGGGTAGAGTTAGTAGGTTGGAACAGTTCTTTCAGTGGTGATAGAAAGCTCAGTGATTTCAGAACCATCAGAATCATCACCCATGACAAAATTAAGGTTTTTTCATCTGGGAAACAGAAAACAATGCTTTTTCAGCAACACTTTGCAAATTTTTTCTTCTTGCTATGTCTCTTTTTTGTACTATCTTGAGTTGATTTGCAGTTTTAATACATCATGTGCAGAATAGCTGTATTAGCAGAGGAGTTCATCCAAGAGAAACTAGAAGTGTTAAGTAATTCTGTGTTTTCCCATCTGATTTCATATCCAAGCTTTCTACACAAAAGAGATGCCATTTTCTATCAACCATGTAGTTCAAAAATCATCTGAAAAATGGCAAATAATTTGAAAGCCATCTTTTATTGTAGGTTACATAGACAGAATTTCCAATATCTTAAAGAAAAATTCGATTGAGGGTGATACATGGGAATTTAATTCCTTCTAACATTCAGTGATTTGGCTGTTTTTACAGAAAGAAAAAAAATTGTATCTATTTGTCTTAGAGGGCTAGTAATAAAATAGATATTCAGATGCAATCGGACTGTTCAAACCCAGACCTTTTCTGTCTAGCAAAGAAAGAACAGATATTTTATGACTTCTGTGTGCCTTATGTAGAATCAGCATCATTGTCCTTGAACACTGCCCCTTTCATTGTGTGGGAAAGATGTGAAGACCTTAATGGTAAAAGTTACTCCTAAATGTGATTCATGTGAGTCAGGGTTAAATTAAATCCTGTGTGTAAAATTTTACATTTACTTACAGTACTTTGAGCATTAAAGACTCAAAGGGATTTGTCTAAAATCTAGACAGCAGTTTCAAATACTTTAAAGTTTTAGAGTTCTCAAGCATTGCTTTGCTTTTGAAGAGGTGCCAAGCCTTTACTCAGACCCTCCAAGGCAGGTGTGCAGAATTCTATTTTCTAAATATTAGAAAAATTGAAAAATTTTTGTTGCTAAAGCTACATATTTTTCATAATTAAAACACATTAATTTTGCTAATTTAAACATTTTATAGAAGAGTAACTTTCTCCCTCCAATTGATAACAGACCTTGCTCCATGTATGTGAATTAGGAAGCAAGTTAGAAGTTTCTGTGTTTAAGCCTTTTCTGCCAGTGACTTGTAACCAAAAGTTTAATGTCTAACATGCTTAATTGCAGATAATCAAAATACATTCCACCTGTCATATCAAGTTTTCACTAACACAAGAGCCAGCCTGATTTAACAAGCAGGTTTAAAGTTCTTTCTGATTTTGTTTTTACAACTAAATGCAGCTTTATTACTGCATTCATATTCTTCTACTCATAGTTAACATACTGGTTACTAATTCATCAGACACATGCATTTCAGGCTGTCGCATGTGGTCTCCTTCTGGAAAGCTATATTTAGTCATCAGGCCATAATGTTCATCATTATCATGTTTGAAAGAACACAGGATGCAAATTTATCACAGTCTCATAAATGTAACTAATTCCTCACATACAGTACAGAAAAAAAAATGTTTAAGCTTTTCCTGTCTGATGATGAATTTGTACACTTTACTGCTCAAAACTCTTCAGACAAGGCTTTTTACTTATCATAACTTCAATAAATAAAATAAAACTAAACAGCAAACATTTGGGCCAGTGGTGGGATACCAGTAATCTGAAAGTATTGCTTTTCATTTGCAGAACCTATCGGCCTAAATTTCCATTATCTGGAGGGAAAGATGTTATATGATAGCACAGCTCTAGAAGCATCTTGATTCCAGTACTGACTCTCAACAGAGTAGGGGCAGGGGGTAGGGAGCAGGAAGGGAAGGGATGAAGCCTAATCATTTCTTTAAATAAGAAGAACAGAACAATAAACACAGTGTCTTAAGGCAGATGAAATATTGAAAGATGTCTTGCATATCTACTAATAGTGATGACTTTATAATCAGTTATTAAGTTTCTCTTTTTTTTAAATTTACTACATATAAATCATGTATATATTTACTGTAAGAAGAGAATTGAGTTATCTGAAATATCTGCAGTTTCTTAGCCTCAAAGTGCTCTCTCGTGTCCCAAATCTGCCAGCAAAACTGTTCCACTGCTGTTGTCCTCTAACATAGCTGACACTAATGGTCCAGTCAACTTCTCTTCCAAACAACCTGGTATAAATAAATTAGCAAGTAGTGGGTTCACTTGGAGCTGCAAAGGGACAGCAGCAGAATCCAGGTCTGTCAAGTTGCTGAAGGAGAATTTCCCAAGCAGCTCCAGTGCAATGCAGCACCACAGTATGACCCTTGCCTGCTCTGTGACCAAGTGTGCTGGAACCAGCTGGTCAGTCCAGCAGTTAGCTGCTTCTCACACTCAGGAGGGGAAAGAGTCATTCCACAGGGGCCCAGCTGTCATTGGATCCTAATTGGACGGTAGAGCTATGGCCTTACCTGCTCATCTGACCTGTCACCCCGTCTCTGCCATCTGCCCATTCATCCTGACAGCTTGAGAGAGGAGTTTCATGGATCTGCAAATATAATTATGTAATAGCAGCATTGTCAAGTGACCAGGTTTGGAAATCCTATCTCTGCTGAAATTCTTCATGTCATAAAATCAGCACTTTATCATTACATGAGACTTTCTATTATGCCCTTACAGGAAAATCAGTCTGGCCAAATCTGCCAAGTATGATTCTGGAACTTTATGATAAAATCCATATCAAAGCAACCTCTACTTTGAGCATCTCCCAGTAGATAACTTTTTTAGGTTGGGAACAGCACCTACATCAATGCTTAGATTTTTCAATTCCAAAGAACTATAAGTTATTGGTTCTACAGGCAGCGATGTAAAAAGCAGTCTCTAAAGGAATGCAGTGGAGATGCCACAATATCTGAGTGTTGTAATAAGTGTTTTAAAGTTCCCTTTGCCCTGATATAAGTACGTGGCCAGTAGTTACTGGGTGATATGGAACTTATTTGACATTTGATGCTTCTGAATGCTAGCAAAAAGAGCAGCCTTTTGGTTCAGATCAGGTGTCTGCACTGGTGAGTCAGGGGATGACACATGCCAGTCAGCTGAAGGACTGGAGGTGGGAGCCTAATTGAGTTGTGCCTAACTGTGTGAATTGCATAGACAATGAAATGCCTAAAAATGTACGGCCCTGACAGGGTATAAGGGAGAAAAATGGTGGCTGGGATGACTGAGTGAGGACAAGTACACCAACCAAAATCATTGTCAAAGGGGAGGGATGGGAGTTCTCTCCCGCTATCATTAAAAATCAAATTGTAGATGTGGTGCTTGTGTGAGGCTGGGATTCCAGCTGCTGTCTTGAGCTTAGTGTCTAATCTGTCTAATTAGACTGGACAGGGAGGAGAGGAAGGGAGACTGGGACAGAAAGGCAGAAGGATAATAATTTCCTAGGAAAGTTGGCTAGTACTTGCAAGTATTTATGCATTAAAAGAAATGGGAGCATTTTGGGTAAGGAAAAGTTTGTCTGCAGTATTTGATAGTCTGCAGAAATACACAGGAAGATAATACAGCAAAAGCTCTTGGCTCCTTGGTATAGACACTTTCTTTCTTCCTGTTTCAGACTGGTAAGGAAAATGTTAAGGTTATCATCTCCAGTAAGGTTGCATTTAGAATAAGGGCTAAGATGTTCTCTAATTCCAGCACTGCAGCCAGAAAAACTGATCAGCAAAGATTAGGAGAAGCAATTACCCAAGTGAGGAGCAGCACCTATTTGGGTGGGGGAATTAAATACAGCAAACATAATCTAAAAATACTTCAAATATATTATAGAGCTCATTGAAAGTGCCTAAACTTTATAACTAGGTCTGTGCTTAGATTTCTTGAAATATGCCTGTGTGCTTTTGCTCTTGTAGTCATCTCAACCTGATCTCATGTACTACTGTTGCTGGGCATGATTTGGACATTAATCAGGTGCCACAGGGATGCAAAACTTATGATTATATTCCAAAACTATTATTATCTTCCATTTTATATTATGTGGAAATACATTACACCAATTTTATAGCTTTACATGAGAAAGATTAAACTATGAGATTTATACATTGTTGGCATTTTTCTCTATTTGATCAACTTAACAGATCTAAAGAATAAATTGAAAAGGAAAATAAAATATATCAAAAATTCCTAATGCAATTCAATACTTTTGTGAATGTTTATTTTAACAATTTGAATATATTCAAATTAATACTCAATGGCAACATTTTAAGAACATCCCTTGGTTTTTTCCAAACTAATTTTTTTTTCCTGTAGGTTTTAGCCATACACTTGAAAATACTCAACCACCCAATTTTGTTACATATTTAGGCAGACTTGCTGAATTCAGGAGTGTCTTTGTGTACCTTGTTTTTCCAGAGGAATGTTAGCTTTAACACAAGCAAAATGTTTTTCACTGCGGAATCATTAACCAGAGCTTAAATTCTCAGCTCAGTGTATCTGTTTCTTAAACAAAAAATATTGCTCAACAAAAGAAGTAAATGAGAAGAGGCCCTGTAAATCAAAGTTGCTGCTCTTCATCTTTTGAGTGGGAGGACTGCCAAATGAATGCAATTCAACAGCCCATTTGCATCAGCCCAGCTTAAACATCCACTGAGAGAGGCAGGAGTTTGGCAAGCTGTGTCAGCAGGTTACCTTGCCATTGTGAAAAAGCAAAGCAACAGCATCCTAGACATAATGAGACAAATGTTGTGTATTCAGGTCCCCAAAGCCTTTTCTTGCTAAAGGAGAAGAAAAGATTGGCCTGCATTAACACTCTAGGTATGCTTCATGTTTACATGGCTCAGTCAATTGCATTTTCTTCACTGAGGTGTTAAAGGTTGATTTATGAATACAAGTGAGTCAAGCCTGTGAAATGATTAAAGTCTTATTTCTTGTATATTATATGTCATGGAAAAGAACATGTTAAGAGTATGAGTCATCATTGTCTGTGATTTATAGCACAACTGGAGCAAAAGTGTCTTGGTTCACTTGTTGGAAAGCAACTATACCTTGGCGCAGGTTTCACATGGCAAGTATGAAGAGGCCAGGAAACAGAAGTGACATGGAGGCGGAGGTGAATGAGACAAACATATATGGTTCTGCAGAACAAGCTTCTCCACATCAAAGGGGAACACTTGAGCAGCACTGAAAAAGGAAATGTGGACTTCTACAAGCTTATGAGTTTCTAGAAGTTTTGAGCTGTAGAAGTTTGTTTGCAAAGCCTGGAGCATTCCCTAAGAGTTGCTATAGACAGCAAAGCAGGGGCAAGGGGACAGCCTGATGGATGCCTCACAGAAGCAGCCAAGGGAGTGACACGAGAAGGAGTAGGTTCAGTTCTAGCAGCCCGGTGTTGCTACTGCCAGCACTTATGAGGAAAGCTAGCAAGGTGCAAGGAACACCTGGCAAGGCCTGGAAGGAGGAACTGGGAGGCAGTGGACAGAGTGCAGACAGTATTTTGCTACGTCTGGTTCAATGAAATAACCTGACCCCTCTCCTTTCTTATAGATTCAGACTTTTCCACTGATACAATGACAATTGCTGCCATCTGTTTAAAGGAATATGACAGCAACCTCAATATTTTATTTAGCTGACACAATGGATTCACACATACACAGGTAGTCATATCATTAGCAATGCTTTCTCCACCACCTGTAAGTGGACTTATGTCCCTTCCTCTGCTAGAGCTGAAAGAGTAACCCTAAGGCTGATCTAAATTACTGCTCTTCAGAGTTGTCATGGTAACAGGAACTGGCTGAGCAACCCAGGCATTTTTATCTTTTCCTTGAACATATTCTGAATGCGACATTCGGAACAGGGATTGCAGCTGTGCCATCCCCACGGGCTTCATTTCTCTCGTAGCGCATCATCAGGTTCCCAGCTAAATCAGACTTCTGCCTGCTTTACAACATGTGAGTGGCAGATCTCTGCCAAAAAGGTTTCCAGAATCTGCCGAATGACTTTAGTGGTCAGAACTGTCATTCTACATTTGGTGTATTGACAGAAATATTATATTTCAAAATATCCCTTCACTGGAACTTGATAAGCAACTTGTGGAATTTTAAAAATACACCCTCATAAAAATTCAACTTGTGTCAAAACACACTTTTGTGCTTCCTTTCTAGAAGTATTCAAATTAATCACTCACTACAAAAGTGTTTTAAAAGATAACTAAAAATAAGTAATTGGTGAAGAAAGGAAACCATTTAGCAATAATAAAAACAAAATAATCAGAATTCAGGAACCTTATTTCTGGGGCCTCCTGTTCCTACCAACAAGACAGTCTTTGCATGAACTTTAATGTTTATTAATATTATACAACATGTGTATTCCTTCACTTGGAATTTGTCTGTCTTTAAGATTATAAAGTATTCAAAAAATAAAGAAAAATGAGCATGGTTTTCCTAGTTATCTAGATAGTCAGTTGTGATATTAGAATGGTAGTAAATTTGGCAAAAGGAGAACACAGAGCCAAAAGATTCTTCTCAAAGAGAAAATAGCTGCCTGTGGCTTTGCCTCAGATTCATGCTAAAGGTTAGAAGGCATGAATGTCTTCTTAAGAACTTTGTGGATGACGCTCTGCTGATCAGAAAAAAAAACTGTGCTGGATTAGCCTTTAGAGTCTGGGTGGATCAGTGGAGAATGGGCTTATTTTTGCCCATTTAACAGATCATTGAAACAGATGGTAGAGAGCTGAGTGGCATATGACTGCAGCTAATGGAGCATTGCCTGTGAGCTCTACTCCAGATTCTGATCTGATGATTAAGATATTTGCTGCCTGAAGTGGATAAGTGGAGAAGAGCCATACACAGTGCTACCTAATTTACAGTTTTTAAAGTCAGGGAACTGGAGCTTGTTATGACAGGCTGCCCAGCTCACTTTTGCACAGAATACCTCATTTATGGAGAAATAGGTTGGGCCACATTCCTAACACTAGGATTTGATTCCCTCATCATATGTAGTTTTTATATACTAGTCAATTCTTCCCATTCATCTAATACATTTCAGCTCCACATTCAAGGATTTGAGTATGTGAATCCTTCAAAATAAAGAGCCATTATCTAAGAAAATGACCTAACAGGTTATTTTCGTCCTTCTTATCAGTAGTAATATAGCCTTTGGTTCCTGTTTCAGCAATAGCTTTGCTTCAAAAGGACTTTCCTCTCAGTACACGCTCAGCTATCATGGCTGCTGCTCCAAAAAAAAATATATATTATCAGGAAAAAAAAAGAAATAATATTAACAGTCTTTATATTACTGGAGCATTAAGACTCAGAGTCAAATATTTATTGTGCTCAAAATAAATCCAGAATAACCAAAAAATGTTTAGAATCAAAGCATTGAGCAAATTAATTTAGCTAGGGAAAGCAAAGAGCAATGATTGGGCAAAGGGCAGGTCTACAGTTAGGGATATAAATTTTGTCATTCTTATTCCACCATATTAAATATTTGAAAAAAAATTAAAATTGCACATCAAGAATTGTCTGTAGAGAACAGCAATAAATATACTCCAAGGGCAAAACAAAGAAAATTTCATACTCCCTGGAGAAAACTGTTGCACAAAAATGCAAGTGAAGGATTTTTTGCATTTAGGCCTTCTGGAGAGAAGAGGAGTGTCCTGGGTTGACTGTATGATGCTTTTATCCGCAATCGTCTGTTCTGTTTATGCTGAATAATAAGTTTTGCACCTTTAAGACTTGTTCCAGGAGTGAAGAGGGGAGAAGAAGCGCGGAGTTTATTTCCAGAAACGGCACTCACTCCTCCACATTCCCTGTCCTGGACTGTGCTGTCTGCGGACAGACAGACAGCGGGACAGAGCTCTCCTTTGCTTTTAGTTAGTTTTAGCTAGCTGGAGTGAAGAAGTTCCCTGGACTGTGGCTTTTCCTTTTCTCTGGACCTGCTCAAACCCGTTCTGGACTGAACCCCAGAAGAGCGCCGGCAGCTCGCACCTGTGGCCCAGCGGGCCCAGCCTGGGCCGCGGCATTTCCAGCGCCGGAGGGACTGAGAAGAGACTGAGTGAGCCGAGCTGCAGCCTGGGGGATGGATTTTTCTGAGTTTGTCCCTCTTTTGGAGTGGCAAGAAGTTTTTATTGTTTAATATTGTTTAGGTTTTCTTGTTTAATAAACAGTTTTTTCCACTTTTCTCCAAGGAAATACTTTTTTCCCAAACCAGTTGGGGGGGAGGGGCCAATTGGATCTGCTTTCTAGAGGAACCCCTTTAGGGGTACTCTCCCAATTTTGCCCTGAACCAAGACAAGGAGGAAGAGGAATCACACAAAGATACTTCTTGCAGTCTAATCTCATAAATGTGGCGGCTAGACGGAAAAATGTCATTACTCACACTTACATTCCATCAGAAAGCTCCTTCTCATAGCTAAGCACAACAGCCCTCTACTTTTGTGTGCACAAGAAATGGTGCTGTCAGACTTCTGCTGTGCAGAAAGTTCTACCAGAGCAGTTTGCTTTTATTGGTTTGTGGGTTGGGAGGCTGCTTTGATTAGTTGCATAGCAATTTATTAAATGACAAAATCATGTCTTCCAAGTTCTGAGAGGATTTTCATAACAAAATAAAGAATAATTTTCACTTAAAGACAACTTTTAGCGGCTTACTTATAGACTGAAGTAGAAATTCTAATTGTTACATCTATCCAAAAGCCGTCCATTTTCGCTCTAGTTCTCTAAATAAAGGAAACAGATCTATTGACCATCTGATGACTGCCATTTCTTTTGTTTTTCCAGGCATCCAGACTTTCTAATATAGCAGTCTACAGTGTGAAAATAATCTTCTGTAGGGTGACATAGAAAAGATGTCTTGTCACATTCTCTTGGGAGTTTGCATGAAGATTCCTCAGAGACTAAAAGTTTCAAGACAGTACACAGAAGAAGCAGGACTTTTTTGGCTTTTCTGTTTAGGAAAGTATATACTCCAGGTACTCATACAGGATGCGACAAATATATGCTTAGAGATACGTATACATACATGCACACAAATATATGAATATGTATAGATTTCCATATGTGTATATAAATGCATATATCAGGTTACAGTTTGTCTTTATGCAAACTAAATTAAATGGGATGGAAATTTCTGAGCTCCTTTATGACTTCTTATGCATACACAGTTCTCATTCACATACTTAGTGAAGTAAAACACTTTGAATTACAGCAGCCTGGAAGAGTTTCTGCAAGCTACATTCTTGATCTTTGCAAATTTAAGACAGATTATACCATTAAAAAGATTAAATAACCTGTGGTTTCTTCTCTGTAATTCCAGTTAATTTTCACAGTGTATTTAACACATAAAGCTCTTCTGGGTCCCAATGGGTTTTGGGGGATTATTTGACATATAAGAAATCTTTATCTGTTCACTCCAGATACACATACCACAGGGAGAGAGGTCTAACACCTCAGGTAAAGTGACAGCTCCCAGAGATATGTACATTTATCTGAAAATCCATCATCTTCTTTTCAAACTCTTTTTTTTTTTTTATGGTCATCGCTGAATCAATAGAGACAAGATGATTTGATGGCAGCCTGTTACTGGACATTTTCCTACTAGCCTATTTCAGTGCTTTCCTTAGATACTGACTCCCATGCCTGTTTCATAATCCAGTTCCTCCTCTGACTTGGAAAAAAGATAATAAGTATGATTATTTTCTGTTCACAGTTATGCTGTGCTTGAAATTTAAACAATACAAAAGGTCAAGCAATAACTGAAATAGCCAGTTAACTCATCTATTTTCCTTCTCCTTCCTGAGGAACACTCAAAGTTGATAAAAGAGCATTTTACTCTAACCTCAGTATGCTCTGACACCTGTTTTGACCATAGTATCTTGAATGTGTGGGTTCTTTGTAACTTAAACAAAATCTTCCATTTCCAAGCTGGGTACCCAACCTCTACTGCTGTAGAGACAGTCTAATGCCCAGTGAATAGTTGTAAAAAAGCTGGGGAGACTGGCCTTTTGGATGGTTACAATGACCAGGATGATAGAGCTTAGAGACTGCTTTGCATATTGGAAACATGTGTTCAAATATTAGATCCCAACACAGAGCAAGAAGATAGAAAAGGGTCTCCCTAATAATATATTTTGCCTCTGAACTAGTTTTTTCTGATTCCCTACTCCCTATTCCCACAGACTCCACACTGGATTTTGAGAAACTTTCCAAAAATATGATAAAACACCCACCAAAAAATCCTTTGTCAACTCAGTACTGAACACCCAATGCTTCCCAAAGTTTTAAAGATCCAATTTATTGGTTCATTGCCTGACCAATTGTCTCATAAGAAGATGTGAAAGGGAGGGAATATGAAAACTGTTTTTTCCCTAAAGCAGCTGTCTATCATTTTCTAAGGATTCTCTAACCAGGGACTACAATAATAAGAGTACCTAAAGTCCATAGGGAAAAAAATATAGAAGGATTTCCAGAGTGATTTCTGAAACCTCTTTTCTAATAACACCACCTGACTTCTCCAACTCTGTTGACCCTACCACATGGAATATGCAATTTCCTGCAAATTTACTGGTAGTTTTGCAGGCTGGAAGTATAGCAAAGCAATGGAACTGATGTGTTGCTTCAGGCAGGATTTTCTTCTAAAGATGTATTTATTTGGCTTAGTTTCAAAATGCACAGGAAATTTCAATGTAGTGATGGCTTTGCTTTCATCTGAAATAAAAAGAATTTATGCTACTCATTGTTATAGCAAAACCAAACAGCAGATTTTGAATTTTGCTTAAAATACTTTTCTTTCTGACAGATTTCAGTTTGGGGACTGGAATCAAAATTTAACCAAAGCTGCAGCTTCCTGTTCTTACAGATCCACAGAAAAGCTCAGGTCACAGCAGTCCTCAGAAAGTTCAGTGCACAAATACAGACAGAGCTCCTTAACAAATAATACCCTTTTACCCAGCTGAGCTGAAAGGAGCTATCAATCACCCAGGAAGCCTGATACACCTGTTCACTGCCCAGGAATATCAAGGGCCAGAACCTCTCTATCCTGCAGTAGCTACTTTTAAAAGCTACTTTTAAAAAGCGCTGCTCCCCAACTGTCTTCCCTTACCATGCCAGTAACTGTTTGGGCTGGAGCAGCATAGAGCCAACAAGTACATTGTGAGGCTGGAAAGGAGGAATAAAGACTGTCACCTTGAAAAAGCAATAAGACTGCACATGGAATAGCAATCAACAAGGGTGACACAACGACCTCTGAGATGTTTGGATAATATCTTGGGAGCTGGCACTGCATTGAAGTCAATTTTAAAATATAAACAATAGAATGAAATTTCTTGATGAGCCTTCTGGGTACAATAGAGGCATGGAATCTACATCCACTGGTGCTTTAAGCATCAAAGCTCAAATACTTTGAATGATCAGGAGCCTAAATTAGTTATTTTTATTACCATATTGTAATTCATAATAACTGCAACACTATTTGCATACAGAATATCAAAAGAAATAGGCCATAGTAAATCTACACCTATACTTTTTAATTGGCAAAATTCTTCTGAACTGTGAGCTTAAAAATGCAACTACAGCTTTTTTTTAGATTATGCATTTTCTTATTTACTTATTTCTAGAATAGAATGGAAAAACTCCAGGGTCATTTATTTTAAGCCACAATTTCTGACAGGTTGTGAATTAACTTAAATTTCAAAGTCACCTTGAAAAGTTCATCCAACTAGTTTTGTAGAAAAAGAAATAAGGAATTAAATACTCTGGAAAAACAGTGCTTTGATACAATACAATATGACCATAAGAAACCTCTGGAGTTCTTACATCCTGTGGTGTGTCTGTACCCTTGCCCTCTCTATCCCCTTCAAAACATTACAGAATATTGTGGACTAACTGGGTAGGATACTCCTGTCTAAACACTGATGTCTAGAGAACCTAAGTGGAGTTAGCAAATATGATATAGCAGATGTAAACTTTGACAGTATTAGATGTTATGATCATGACACAGGAAGGATGTAGTGCAAAACTTTAACAGCACTTTCCTGAACAGATGGGAAAATGTCCAAAAGAAACTTCCTTACATGAAATCTCAGGGAGTGGGAGATGTGACACTGGGAATTAATGCTGATAAAGAGAAAACAGGCACATGTTTAAATAAATAAATAAATAAATACAATGAAATGAAATGAAATCTTCATGTCACTTCCACTGAATATATTAATCACATCTGATTTAATATATTAATTAAATATTTAATTCCAAAGAATTATTCCTCTATGTTCAATATATGAAAAGAAATACAAAATTGAAATAGTTTTGGGCTTTCTTTAGAATATAATCTAACAGAATAAATGCAACATCACTGTGAAAATTTTAAATCAACATGATATTTCAGGGGAAAAAAAACATCAGACAAACAACTTGATTTAAAAAAAAAACATTATATTTTAAAAGTGGCCACCTTAATATAAATATTAGAAATTTGTCTGTAGTGCTGTATGCATTTAGTGGATGTAGTGCAAAAATAGAGATGAACATCTTAAGTCTCTTAAATCACATCACGCTCACTTAGGTTCTGGGAGGAACTATTAAAATATACTTTTGGTATACTATATCCATATAGACTACTTGGTGTGTAAATATACACACGTAGTCAGAACATACTTCTTGTATTTTGAACATTCCAGTTAAAGGTATGTATGTGCTGAATAACACTCAAAAGAAATTTATTGAATGAGGTGGAAGAAAGGATGGAGAGAAATATAGCAGGCAAAAGAGAAAGAAAAAGCTACTTTTTGCTGAAGGATTTTTGAAAGCACACATTTCTGAATCCACTCCTCTTGAAGTTAATGATAAAACTCTTATGGATTTTGGTGACAAAAAGACAAGTTCCCAGACCTTTTGAAATTTTCTTCCTATCAGTATAAGTCTCTCCCTACTGAAGAGTTGCTTCTGTGACTTCATACTTAACAGAACAAAAGAAAAGTCTATTCTTTTGAGACTATGAGAGCAGAGGCAGAAGGAGTGAAAGAATAATAACAGAGCAAGAAATAAAGAGCTAGAATTTCTTTTACTGTGCAGCTGAAGCCAATGGAGCAACACATGCCACATAAGGAGGAAACCTAGGAAGTTTGTTCATAATTTGTGTCCTCTGGAAACATAATTTATTACATTATTTCATAGCCACTGCCCTCATTATATACTGGGTCTAATAGTATCATCATAAAACAAGCAAAAAAATTTATACATAGATAAGCAATCCCTCAGATCCTTTTAGTTCTCAGGTTCTAGGAAGAGTTGATGTGTTGTAGCTTCTGCTTTTATACAAACAAGGCTGATTTAATTATTACTTATGAATGATTTAGGGCATCTGGGTATTTACCTGCTTTTTATCACTCTGTTACTGCTTTCATCCTAAAATGAATTTTAGCTTGCTATTTTATTAATATATTGTAATGAAAATTGCAAATTTAAAATAAGGTATTCTGATAACAGGATATCATTTTCATCAACCCTACAACTTCTGTGATGACTTTGAAAGTCAATAGTCTCTTTCATGAACTTTCTAATTAATAGCTAAAAAGAAACAATGTATGCAATAAACTTCATAATTTGAACATCTCAACATTTAAGCATCCTTTTTCTAGAACTGGCCTCTTAAGGAATAAATGTCCTGAGAAATCCCACTGTGTCTTTCATACATGTTCTGAAAGTTTCCCTTTTGCTCATTTCTTAGCTACATCAAAACTAAGCTAAGTACTGTAAATGAGAATCAATTTTGCTGGGTCTTTGCAATCCCACAGCATTTTGGGGTTAAACAAAGGAATTAAGTCTAAGCACCAAAGGATAAGGAAATATGGTCAGCAAACCAGAAATCAGACACAGATCCCCTGGCCAATACTGCTGCATGAAGCTACAAGTTTACAGCTCTTCATTGGCCAGCTGCTCCCATCAGACTATGACAAAGCATTCAGTAACCTTAAGAATTAAAGATCAGAACAATAAATAATTACCAATTTCTAGATTATTTTGCTGTACTAGCACTGATCAAAATCTGAGGACTTCTATGAGAAAAAAATGCCTTGTTAATGCATTTTTACAGCTTCCTTTTTTTAAAAAAAAATCACTTGGTCTAACTTTTAGGCTGAATATAGCCTTATAGGCAAAAGGAGAAAAAAAGACAAACAACCAGACTCAAACCCAATACAAGTTACATTTACCTTGGTTACTTCCTGCTCTAAATGTTACAGAAAATGTTTAAAACCTGGAAAATTTTATTTTTTGATGTTGCTTTTTATAGAAGATCATATTTCAATGATCAAGCAGATTGGTAACAGCCAACATGGCATTACAAAGGGCAAATCACACCTGACACCATTCTATGATGGGGCTACAGCACTGGCAGAACAACTGACATTATCTACTTGGACTTCTGCAAAGCAGTATCCCACATAACATCCTTGTCTCCAAATTGGAGAGACTTGGATTCTAACCCCTCAGCATTCTATGATTAGTTTGTTTGCAGTAAACTGTGTTGGGAGGAGAAGGTTAGAAGCAGAAGAATGGTGAAGAGGATGGTTAACTGGCTCAGGTGGCCTTGCAGCTGGGAATGCCAAGGCCTGGAGAATGACAGTGTGGAAAACCACGTATATTGTGCCTTCTGCTGTGGATCCTCTGACTGTTTTGAGGAGTAGGATCTCTGTGTAGAGATAACATACGTGTTTATAGAGGCCTGGAGGCACTCTCACAGATCTGCTTGAGCTCCCAGTGTTGAGAGAGAGAATATCAAAGCTCAGAGATCATAAAAGAGCACAGGGGGGATCATAGTATGGGCTACATGGGCCCTTAATAAATGCATGTAAACATTGCTAGGATGGGTTCAGCATAATGGTGCCATCATTCCCACCTGTGTGTCTCCACCTCAGTATTGCTTTGGGATCCTCCAACTAGTGAGGTAATGAAATAAATTTACTCTGCATTTCAGCCATAGTTTTGTGCTAGTAGTGGGTGCCTGCCTGTGTCAACTCACACAACTAGAATAACCATTTCAAAATTGCATAGAACAACCCAAAGTGGCTAAAGATTTTTTTTTTCCTGGAACTCTCCTTTCTATCACCAATATAAATTTTCAAAGTTTGTATTTCCACAATAATAACATAAGTTTTATAGTATAAGTTTTATTATTAGACATCTGAGGTATGGCAACAATTCCTTGTACTTAGAAAGACAATATAATTATTGTCTCATACTTTATAATATAGCCCAGTACCAACTGACTTTTAATAGTTACTACATAATAACAGTGTTTTACATTATAAGTGCTTACCACAAAATAGTGTATCTTAACCACACAGAGTGTCAAAAATACAGCTGCATGTGATTTTGTTTTGTAGCAGAGATCGCCAATGCTAACAAAAATACACAGCTGTTGAAAACAACAGCCTTCTCAAGATAAAAATTACTGCCTTATTACTACATTCAGTAAGGCTGGCAGGGGTCTTTCAGAGGAAGTGCTTTCATTTAATTAACAGCTGGAAACAAATATAAATTTGGACACTTTGCTGAAATGTTCTTTCCCAACATTACCTCCCCTCATTTTGATACTTTTCATAAAAGTTACCATTTTAGTTAGGCAGTGCATCATTGTCAGGATTCCTAGTGTCACATAAGAGGGATGTGCTAAAATGGATGGGAAATTCTGTTGAAGCCGACCATTGTTTGGGAAATCACATTTATAGAATCATTACTTTATTTCTGGAATCACAACCCTCAAATGAATAGGACTGTTCAAAGTATATGCAGTGAATAATCTAGATATCTGCTGATTCTCATCCAGCAAACTGATCCTTATGAAGAAAGACTGAAAGAGAACACAAGCTAGAATCTCAGCTTTTATT